>NC_090749.1:97275430-97317930 GCF_036898095.1 Palaemon carinicauda | reverse complement strand
GTCATTCCAATTATGATGATAATAGCCTAGTATAGTTTAAGTTAGTATATCCTAGTATGAGTTAGCAAGAGATTTTTGCTTGAAACACTAGCTATAAGAAAACAAAATAAAATAATGATGACAATAAAATAGAGTCATTTAGGTTAACCTATCCTAGTAGATTAAACATTAACCAGAAGAGAGTGTTAGTTTAAGAAAATAGTCGGTTAGATTAGAGAAATTACTTTTTTTCTACCTTTAGTCTTCAAAGTAATCAAGATTATAAAAGGCTACTTCTTAGCAAAGTATCCCTCAATTTTCTATGCCAGTCTTAGTTCATCCAAATAGGGTTTTAAAGGTTTAAATGCCAATCATGAATGGCTGAGACAAGGGACAGTGACATTGCCTTAGCAAGCAGGACAATGCCCTAGAGACTGACCATATATACATATGATCAGCGCCTAAGCTAGAACCAGGGACGTCCAGGCAATGGCTGCTGATAACTCAGCAAGTAGACCTATAGGCTCCCACTAAACCTGACCTCCTTAGCTCACAAGTAAGTGAGCATGCAGACACTAAGAGAACTAACGAGTTTGAGCGGGACTCGAACCCCAGTCTGGCGACCAGCAGGCAGAGACGTTACCAATAGGCCACAACCACCCTGTAACCTATTACTTTTATTTAGATCCCTAATATGATATAGTACCGTTATAGTTTTGTATAGTTTTTGCGTATAGAAGGTACACGGCTTATCAAATAAGCTGTCTCTAATGTGAAAGTTATGATTAAAGATTTGCCAGCTGATGATTTAATATGTTTACCAAATGATGTGTACAGAGGTTCTCCTTTTGATATGAGTCTATCAGCTAACCAGTCCGGGTGTTTACAGGTTTGCCATACGATAAATTTAGAGGTTTGTCAGATGACGGGCTAAGAGGTAGCAAGCCAATAGACTAGGTTTGATAACCAATGGGTTTACAGGTTTGGCACCTCAAGGACTAAGAGGTTTGCCAGCTTATGGGTTCAGATGTTTATCTGTTTTCAACCTGATGGGTTTAAAGGTTTATCAGTTTGTGTGGTAAGGAGTTTACCAGTTGATAGGATTAATGTGTTTAAACAGTTGCTAGATGATGGACATCGATGTCAGCTAGATGATGAATTTTATAAGATACCTCAGCTGATAAGCCTACGAGTGTTTTATCTTATTTTTATTTATTTTTTTTTAGTGATGGCCTCAGAAACATAGCAGTTAAGGGACTTAGATGTGTGTCATTGATAAGGCTAAAGGTTAATCAGTGATGGGCTTTAAAGGTTTTTTAGCTGATGGCATCAGAATTTCACCTACTGATGGGCTTTGATGCTTATCAGCTGATGGGCTTTGAAATTGACCAGTTGCCAGTCAGCATATAAAAACAGATATATTCAGTCTTTCCCTGCCAGATCAACTGGTACAGCAACGAAGAACCGTTAAAGTATCTATTGAAATAATTTTGGTCGAACATATTGAAATTGATATTCAAAATTCACATATACATTGCCTTTTATAGAGACCTGTTTTCCACTGTCAAAATTTTGATAAGTTAATTCTCTGAACTCTGAAATAATCACAATAATTATAATTCAGAGATTTCCCCGACCTTTACTATTGATCTAATATTTATTGACATCATAACCAAGAATAGAAAAACACCGATGTATAAATACGTAACATAGCTATTAGGAGAAGATAGTTTAAACTACTCTGATTCAATTGTCACATGATACGACTATCACCTCTATATGATAAAGAGCAAGTATCTGGCTATATATCATCATCATCATCTCCTCCTACGCCTATTGACGCAAAGGGCCTCGGTTAGATTTCACCATATATATATATATATATATATATATATATATATATATTATATATATATATATATATATATACATATATATATATATATATATATATATATATATATATATATATATATATATATATATATATATGTATATATATATATATATATATATATATATGTATATATACATATATATATATATATATATATATATATATATATATATATATATATATATATATATATATATATATATATATATATACACATATATCCTGTCAAGCTGCGTGGCAACCACTCTGAATAACAATCTCCCACAAGTAGCCTGGACTAGCATGTTGTACTTAAAGAAAGGGAAAGGGGTGAGGAGGGCTGAATTTGTGATGTGTGTATGTGTGTGTGTTTGCATATATGTCTAATTATATTAGCCGTCATCTTAGACGGGTCGCATACACTAGTCAAATAATATTATGCTTATTGATATAAGCATAATATTAGGATATAGATAAAGTGACGGTTAGACTTACATATGTATATATGATGGTGTGTCTGCATTCATAAGCAAAGTAAGGATTATCCAAGATGGAAAAGTATATTGAAAAAGTAAAACTTTCAGACACTTATAATTACTCTCTTAATCATATGGTCACATTTCCCCTCATCATTCAGAAACTCCTCAACTTGTGAAAACTTAAGAATTAATTTGAATTTTTTAGTATCCACAAAGTTAGTGAGAAATCTCCTGGAACTGTGAGTTCCAGGTTCCAGTCAGGGTCAAAGGAGAATCGAGAGAAAAATTAATTGGGCGAAACTACGTCTGCAGATTTTGCTAATTGGAAGTTTCGATATGAAAATTACTGTGAATTGGAGTCGAGTATTATCTAGCAGTCCTAATAACTGTTTTTTTATTTCTAAATTTCTAATATCAACGTATAGGGGAAAATCAGTCATCTTCCATAGAAGCTTAAACTTGACTTGTGTCAATTCAGACGTTTTCAGTGTATCTCTGCCAGATGAATTGGTGTTAAGTAAAACCACTTTTACTAATTGACTGCCACCAAGAGCTGTCAAAAGTATTTATTAAATAGAAGTTGCTTGAATACATTGAAATTGATATGGAAAATTCATTGTCACATAAACTGAGCCTCTGTTAGAAATCAGTTTTTCATTCTCCTCATTTTGATAAGTTTTTCTCTAAACTATGCAGAAATTATAGTTCAAAGCTTAAATCTTTACTAATAATCTACGATCCACTGACATAACAAAAATAGACTAACACTCATTTCCTGTATAAATACATTACGCAGCCATTAGGAGAAGATATATTAAAACATTTAGAACCATTCTGATGCAATTTTCACAAACGAAACAATTGTAAATAATTGAACATCCTGTAAGGAAGCTCGTTGCTACTTTTATCGGCGTTCCAGCGCTCCCCATGAGCTTCTATTATTTATCAGGCTCGTTCTTTATGGCGTAAAAACTCGCCAGTAGGAAATTCTACGTCCGCTAAACTCTACTGACTTTTTATACTAAATTTCTTTCTAGTCCTTTTTATTTGGCCTTAGAAAGTGCAGTGGAGTTCTCTCGTTAGCAGGGCATTGTTTTCTATTGCTTGTGTTTTCCTTTTTTTATTTTCTGTTTACTGTATTCCGCCAGTAGCTGTTTTGTGTATGTCTGAGTAAAATGCATAGAAAAATCCTATAATTCTATAAGTTCAGCTGCTACTCATTACGAGAGGGTGCCAGGTATCTCAAGGAGGCTATCCAGCTTATCCTTCTTATCCAGCTTGTCCTGGACCGAGTCTACAGAGACAACATCCCGGAGCATGTCCTCCGCACCTTCTGGAAATATGTACTGAGAAGGCCCCCCTCTGCACTCATCATGGGCAAAAGAACATCTATGAAGATGGTGTAGTACTGAGCTCTCATCTGAGCATTCTTTTCACCAACTGGGTTTCGTCGAGGAGCGTGTTTTTTCACATATAGATCATCCTGATGTATACGTTCATAACACTGATGACACCTTTGTGAAAGCCCCCTCAGTCGGATGTATTGATAAACTTCACAGGGCCTTTGAGGTGTGCTGTACTCACAGATTCACGATGCAACGTCAGGACAATGGCCACCTTCCCTTCCCAGACGTCCTGGTTTCGACTGCTAATTGTGGTATCGGTGGCATCGATACCACTGTCTACACTAACCCACGAACTTGCATCTTTGCTTAAATGGTGATAGTGAATTACATCACCCGAGTCTATGTTTGTCAGGCCCTCTCTAATGGTTCTTCCTAGATGGAGGCTCACTAAGAACTACATAGGATTACTCAAGTCCTCAGGAACAATAGTTACTCCACCAGGGAGGTCGATAGAGAGGTCAAACGTACAATAGACACCTAGTAAGAGACTGAGCCAAGCAGGGAGACAATACCATCTAGAGTTAACTTACACTACATAGGCATGATGCACAGCCAGTACCAACAGGATGACAAGGCCAAAAGGGACATTGCCTATAACCATGTCACACCCGTGCAAAAAGACTCCGACATCAACCTTATTATTTACTATCAGACAATGATGACATGATCCCTCTTTAGGAAATAGTAACCAGCCCCTCCCGTGCAGGACTTTCTGAGGAAGTCGAACGTTGTTTATTCCTACCAATGCCCAATCCGTGGATGCCCAAGTCGTTACATTAGAATGGCAATGATGAGACCTTCTAAAAGAGTGTCCTGCCACGTTCAACAGGGAGCAATCAAGGTGCACCAACTCCCCGTGCACAACAGGAACGTTGTGCGAGATGATATCACTAGAAATAAAAAAAAAAACATTAGCAGTGCCACGGATGGCCCAAAACTTAGGATCCAGGATGCACTGCTCATCCAACAAGAACGCCCGAACATTAACCACAACACAGGAGATGTTCCTCCTCCCTTCCTGCCATAGAAACAATCCCCACCAACCTGAAAATAGCGACAATGACGACTGTGATCAGCGGAAATGCAGCTTGCCTTCGACTGAGACTCTCACAGCAAGCGTGAGATTCTTTGGCCTTGGACTCTGAGCGGCTGAGCAGCTTGCCTGACCTTGAGCCGCATCACCATAATAATAATAATAATAATAATAATAATAATAATAATAACTATGGTGTTAATGAAGATGACAACTTACCTAATAACAGAAAAATAATAACATTAATAATAGTGCTGAATGATAATAATGATAATATTGTTTTTGACATTTTTATCGGAAATTATAATATTAATATCAATATCACTAATAATATTGATGATGTTAATATAAATACTAAATAAATCCTATCAATATCAAAAATATTATTATTATTATTATTATTATTATTATTATTATTATAAGTGATAATACGAATATTATTACAATTTATATGAGAAGTATTAATAAGAATATAATTTTCCCAAAAAATTCGCTTAAGATAATATTCATATAATTAACATTAATAATAATACTGAAATCAGCTTCAGTCGTGTTAATAGTAACACTAATAATACAGTTAATATCCTCAAAAATAATATTATTAAGTTCTTTATCCATATCAATAAACTTTTATTCATTAATAACCTAAAGCTGGAGGCTACAAGAATTAATGTACATGGGATTCGGGAGCAAGGCTCACAGCCTGAGTCCTTTTTGTACCCTAATCTACTCAATGGATGAGATTGTAGGTCTGACTGAAAGGGACAATTCATAGTTGAGGATCAATTTCACATCTAGATGAAGCCCTAAATAATTGATTTTTATAAAGGATAAAAAAAAGGTTTCCATGTTATACGATGTAAGAGAGAGAGAGAGAGAGAGAGAGAGAGAGAGAGAGAGAGAGAGAGAGAGAGAGAGAGAGTGTTGGTTCGATGGAATGAAAATATTCCAGGGTCTAAAAAACCGTTCTTTTTTATTGTAAATCAAACTGAGAAAACAAAAAATACTGAATAATAAATATTTTATAAAATAAGATTATTTCAACAAAAAGAAATTTGTAAAGGTCAAGAATCTAGATGTAGGAGCACCATGAAAGGCGTTTCATTTTCATGGGTCATTTAGTTACACAACAGAGCGAGAAGAATTTCAGTCTCTCTCTCTCTCTCTCTCTCTCTCTCTCTCTCTCTCTCTCTCTCTCTCTCTCTCTCTTCGACTTCTATGGTTATAACTTCAGTCAATACTTTTAAAGTTAGGATTTTTAGTCTTTTCACTAACTTTTCTTTTCCAGCTTGAAAGAGAGAGAGAGAGAGAGAGAGAGAGAGAGAGAGAGGAGAGAGAGAGGAGAGAGAGAGAGAGAGAGAGAGAGAGATTTATATTCCTCACGCTCTTTTGCGTTCTTAAATGACCCATGAAAATTAAACTCCTTTCAGGTAGTTCTTTTTTTTGACATAAAAATATGTTTTACAAAAGTTAATTCTGGTATTTTTTTTATATTTATCAATAACTTTTAGACCTTGATACTATCTCATTCTACTGGCTTGACTTGGCAAGCATCTATGGAATATATGATATCTCTCTCTCTCTCTCTCTCTCTCTCTCTCTCTCTCTCTCTCTCTCTCTCTCTCTCTCTCTCTCTCTCTCTCTCTCTCTCTCTCTCTCTCTCTACTTTATCATCTACGTCTTGCTATTTCAAGCGACAGAGCTGAAGATGTGCCATTTCCTGCTGGAAACCTTCTGTCAAGGTGAATAAATCTCTCGGAAATAAACCTAGAAATTGTCTCATCTCTTCGGGACGATATCTCTTTACTGCTCGGTAAATGGAACACAAAACGAGAGAGAGAGAGAGAGAGAGAGAGAGAGAGAGAGAGAGAGAGAGAGAGAGAGAGAGAGAGAGAGACAGAGAGGAGAGAGAGAGAGAGAGAGAGAGAGAGACATTATCTAAAGAAAAGCTAAAAAGACCACCATTAATGGGTCTCCTCCTCTGTCTGGAAACAAAAGAAGAGAGTTTTCGAGGAAAGTAAAATCCACCATTACAACCACATCTCCATTCTCAAGAGAGGCGACGCTGTCTTATAAGTATCTCGGGTAAACAAAAAGTGTTATTACCACCCGGAAAAGAACATTGCTTCAGACTATAAACTTTTTGCACAATAGCAAATAAAACTCCAAGTGAGGCTACTTGAGCCATGCCATCTACCTGAAGCCCAAAAAATACATCTGTCGTAAGAAAAAGATCAAGAATGTTGGGTAATATTACCTGAGTTGGTAAATTTATTTTTACATATAATTAAATGCTGGTTGCTTTTAGGCATTATTTTCCTAAAAGAATACCTACATAACTAAACAAAGAGCAAATCTTATCATTTCCTAAAAGAACATCAACATAACTCAACAAGAAGCAACTTTTATAATTCCCTAAAAGAACATCAAAATAACTAAACAAAGAATAACTCTTATAATTCCCTAAAAGAATGTCAAAATTACTAAACAAGAAGTAACTCTTATCATTCCCTAAAAGAACGTCAAAATAACTAAACAAGAGGCAACTCTTATCATTTCCTAAAAGAACATCAAGATAAATAAACAAAAAGCAACTCTTATCATTTCGTAAAGGAACATTAAAATGAGTAAACAAGAAGCAACTCTTATTATATCCTAAAAGAACGTCAAAATGACTCAACAAGAAGCAAATCTTATCATTTCCTGAAATTACGTCGAAATAACTAAAAAAGGAGCAACGCTTATTATTTCCTAAAGGAACGTCACCATCCGAATCACATCTTGAGCTGGTTCTATGGTCAACTTAGGACGCTGTATGGGGGAACCCTATAACTCTTATTCAAGATCAGTGATTCCATCTGCCTCAAAAGAACTCAATTCCCATTCCTGAAAGACCCAACTCCTCAGGTCCGACCGGAACTGAAATTTGTTCTGGGGGAAATTTCAATTTCCATTCTGACATTTTCTATTCAAGTGAAAAACTTTTTTTGGTATTTCAATATTGTGTATATATATATATATATATATATATATATATATATATATACATATAATATATATATATATATATATATATATATATATATATATATATATATATATATATATATATATATATATTCTGTCATATCACGACAACACTTAACGCTTATAAGGTTAAAAATTGAAATCTATTTTATGGTCTTCTGCAGCCAACGTAATAAATGTAAAGGAAGAGAAGAAGAGAAGAAAAGTGATGACATCTCAAGGTAGAGCAATGGTTGGGCTCTGTCCCTTTTGACAACCAGGTAAAGTGGGTCGATGGAGAAGGATAGACGATCCACGGAATCTACTTCTTGTTTCTATATGAACTTTATTATTATTATTATTATTATTATTATTATTATTATTATTATTATTATTATTACCATAATCATTCCTTTTAGTTTTTCATCGCTGCAGACAAAAAATAAATCCCTCTTAAACCCGCGAGAAGAAAGACTCAAATAATCCACAGTAATCTCCAGTAATCTCCTGTAGAGATTCCCTCTCATCTTTCGTGTATCCTGGTGTAGTATCTTGCTATCAATCAACCTTCGTCCTATTCTTTTGTCTATTCAATATTCTTTACCTCCTTTTAATTACATTTTCATCTATTATTTATCCTTTACTCTAATTTTGAATTATCTTCTTATTCAATTTTTTTTTCCATTCTCTTTTCGTCTTCTGTATCTGTTCCTCTCATCTCCTTTTTACCTATCTCTCCATCTTACTATTTCTCTTCTTTCTCTCTCCCTTTTTGTCTATTCTTATCTGGTTACCTTTTCTCTTTGGTCTTTTGTCACTCAGATGTCTCCATCCCTTTTCCTTCTATCCATTATCCACCTTTTAATCTTCCTTCTTCCCTCCATCTTCTCTCCCTCCCCCTCCCCCCCATTTCCTAATCACCAGGAGATGATTCCAGTCATCAAAATAACTCTTCTTCTTCTTCTTCTTCTTCTTCTTCTTCTTCTTTTTCATTCCTTGTAATGATACTCCTTTAAAGATTCCAATGGTTTCCCCTGATAGTTGTAATTGATTCCACTTCATCTTTTTATCCTCACATTTTTTTTTCATCTTACTACGTCTTCCTCAGCGTATTGCTTTTCACAATTGCTTTTAGTCTCATTTCAATTCTCAATACACACACACACACACACACACACACACACATATATATATATATATATATATATATATATATATATATATATATATATATATATATATATATATATATATGAATCTTCTGCGGGGTGGTAAAAGGATAAGCTCTTGACCCTGTAAGATGTCGAGCTAAGAATGCAGAAGGCCTCTCAGCCACTAAATTGGACATCTTATGTCGTCAAAAGACGCATACAGACTTCGCACCACCTAAAATGCTTCGCTTGCATTTAGTAATCTACCACCCAAACCTCGTCCGCGGTAGTACAGTATACATGAAGGAAAAGGCCTTCATCAAGAATAGTGTTGACCTATTGGATGAGGACATGGAGATACTCCAAATAGACACTAAGAGCATCAACATTGTGAGTGTACAAACCACTTTCTATACCCTTTAAATTTGGGGATTTCAAGTCACAACACCACATGGAGTAACAGCTAAAATAACTGATGGAGTTCAAAAGATGAACCATCTTTTATGAGCTCAAGATGGAAGAGAGGATATAATTTGTATCATATTATCACTATCAAAACTTTCAAGAATTATTCTCTTAATCAATTCCAAAATCTCAACACAGAACCTATTTCTGTTAAAATCAGACCAGTTATCAGAGTTCTTGAGTCTAAACCTATACCAAGATTCAACTTACATAAAGCAAAGTTGGAATGTTTCATACTAGGGTTGGATGACAAGATAAATAATGTTGAACCAGAACCAGACAACTATGAACTTTACACGAAACTTGTATGGATAGTGTCAAGGACACATATCCCAAGAGAAGTAAAAATAATTATATCACAGACCAAGGGAAAAAAATATATAATGATTATGCACAGGAGTAAAATTCAGATGTTTGCCAAAGACACCATAGAACAAGGAGATGGTTTTTTTTTTTGCTTCTGTAAACAACGAAAAAAATGAGAGATGGCGAGAAAGGATAACCAGCACAGAGATGACTCAGAAAAGTAAGAAAACATGTAAAACCATCAGTAATCTGAACTCGGATAACAACACTCAATCATGTCACATAATTTCTGGTGCCTTGAAACCAACCACTACACATGCATCACTACTAGCCTCGACACCAGGGAGTCAGCAACTTGCAGCCTAGAACGCTGGAGAGAAACAGAGCACTCCCCGCCTGATGAGGCCATCCAGAGCCCATATGAGTCTCTTCTCCAAGGATCAAACCTCTGTAGAAAGGATTGGGTTACTCTTGATCGAGCAAGAGTTGACAGGACTGGAGATAATCTTATTTTGTATAAATGGAGTCTGGGCTCCTCTACTGGGTGGTCATCCCATCCAGAGTGTGATCAGGGGCCAGTCTGTACAGATTGGGACCTCTACAAATGTAATCAGGCCGGTAGCAGTGGATACAGATATGATGTTATGATGAAAATAGTATGATCCCGATGCTGAGTTACTTTGAAATGACAATGATATATCAATCAATTGTATACATAAAAAAAAAAATTGTCATTCAGAACAATAAAATTTATTGCGGTTCTACCTTAAAAAACAACTGATATATTATCCATCGCGTGAAAAGATTCCCGAAAGGTTTCACATCCTTATTGTTTTATTGAACTTGCAAAATGACGTTTTTTTTTTCTTTTTTCATGGCCAATGGCAGAATGAAAAAAGAAAAAAGCAAATCTTTATTACTATATATGAATCATTCAACATGAATTCTTCTCTATCTTTCTCTTCCTCCTTTTATACTTTTATATTCATTCTGCTCTGATTCAAAGGGAAACTGTTATTTTTGGAGATACACAAATTCAAATCAATGTATCAATGGAGACAAACGAAGGCTTTTTGGAAACAATTAATTACCTTATTGGCTAAAACATAATAATTTTAAAAAGCAGTTTATATATTCCAGATAATTAATTCCTATTCTTTTTGTTTTGTGCTTCATATTTTCACAAAAGAATCCTTTGATATCAGGTAAAAGAATAAGTTTTCATGAAAAATAACCAGACATACATTTCATTTGTTTTCAAAAGTTTGGTCAATTCATTTCAATATTTCATACCAAAATAATCTAAAATTATAAACAGAATATGGAAATTACTTTGGATTCAAGAGAGAGAGAGAGAGAGAGAGAGAGAGAGAGAGAGAGAGAGAGAGAGAGAGAGAGGAGAGAGAGAGAGAGAAAGCAAAGAGAGGCAGAGAGCGTTATTGTCTTATTGCCTTATTCTATGTTTGGGTTCCTCCAGGTCCCTATGTGAGGCACCTCGTATATCCACCAGAAAGTTGCTTATGCATCTTCCGGTGTATTTTGCATCTTCCAGTCTTGGATGGTCTGGGATGCATCTTAGGTATTTATCGAGCTTATTCTTAAACACATCTACGCTCATTCCTGATATGTTTCTTAGATGAGCTGGCAGCACATTAAATAGTCGCTGCATTATCGATGCTGGTGCGTAGTGGATTAATGTTCTGTGCGCCTTTCTCAGTTTACCTGGAATGCTTTTTGGCACTATTAATCTACCTCGGCTTGCTCTTTCTGATATCTTTAGCTCCATGATCTTTTCAGTAATTCCTTTGATTTGTTTCCATGCGTGTATTATCATGTAGCGTTCTCTTCTCCTTTCTAGACTGTATAATTTTAAAAATTGCAGTCTTTCCCAGCAGTCAAGGTACTTAACTTCATCTATTCTAGCAGTAAAGGACCTTTGTACACTCTCTATTTGTGCAATATCCTTTTGATAGTGTGGGTACAATATCACATTGCAGTACTCGAGTGTACTACATACATAAGTTTTGTACAGCATAATCATGTGTTCAGCTTTTCTTGTTTTAAAGTTTCTGAATAGCATTCCCATTTTTGCTTTACATTTAGCCAACAGTGTTGATATTTGGTCGTTGCATAACATATTCCTGTTTAACATTACACCAAGGTCTATAATTGCTTCCTTGTTTGTGATTGTCTCGTTATTAGGTCCCCTGTATGCATATACCATTCTTTCTCTGTTTCCATAGTTTATTGATTCGAATTTATCGGAGTTAAATACCATCCTATTTATCTCCGCCCATTCATATATTTTGTTGAGATCTCTTTGTGATGAGTTCCTATCTTCATCACAAGTAATTTCTCTACTTTTTCTTGTGTCATCGGCGAAACTTCTCACTACAGAGTTTTTAACATCACAGTCTATGTCTGAGATCATAATAACAAACAGCAATGCAGCTAATACCGTACCCTGTGGCACGCCAGATATTACCTGAGCTTCATCTGATTTCTCGTCACTTGCAACCACTACCTGTTTTCTGTCTTGTAGAAATTCTTTTATCCATTTTCCTATCTTTCCCTTAATATTATGCTTTCTCATTTTTTCTCTAATATGTTATGGTCTACCTTGTCAAAGGCTTTTGCAAAATCTAGATATACCACATCTGTGTCTTTTTCATTCATCATATTCTTATATATGTTTTCATAGTGTCCTATCAGTTGGGTTTGTGTACTTTTTACGGGCGCAAAACCGTGTTGAAGTACATTAAACAAATTATTTTTAACCAAATGATACATTATTTTTCTTTTTATTACCGTGTCATACACTTTCATAATATGTGATGTTAGACTAACTGATCTATAATTGCTTGCCTCTACTCTTGATCCACTTTTGAAAATAGGGGTTATATAAGCTAATTTATGTTTAACATATATGTCGCTCATATCTACACTTTGTCTTCGCAGTATTGCAAGCGGCTTCGCGATAGTGTGTGTTGCTTTCTTTAACCAAATCGCTGGAACACCAACTGGCCCAGCCGCTGATCCATTTTTAATTTCGCTTATAGCCTGCACAATATCTGCTTCATTAATATCTATATCCGTTAGATATTCAACATTTTCTTCTCTCATTTCTGTTTCATTATTCTCATTCGCAATTCTTGGCGTGAACTCACTCTTATGTTTTTCTGTTAATATGTTGCATATTTCCTTTGAGAGAGAGAGAGAGAGAGAGAGAGAGAGAGAGAGAGAGAGAGAGAGAGAGGCTTTGTGGGATACCAGAATGTATTTCGTGTGATTGGAAGACTGAGGAACCTGATGGTGGCTTTCTCTTCGTCAAATGAGGCAAAATTGGCTGTTGATGTTGTGACGTCACGAACGTTTTCTTCTTCTTCTTCTTAATATTGTTATTATCAGAAGCTATTCTACACATTAAGAAAAAACTGAAAAGGGAAGAATAAACTATAAACCACAAATGAGCATGAGAATAATAGAATATGTTACCATTAATAACAATGTTAAAAAATACATAACATATTAATTATGTAACAGGACTTCTGTCAACCTACGGAATAGATAAGGTTGAAGTGTCTTATCAAGAATAATATTCTTCATCACTGAATATTTTTGTCTTTAAGAAACTTCAATAAGCTTTAATATTCTTATCAATTGATTTTGATGTTATTTTGCAATACGATTATGTACATTTCTTCAATTGGTTTTGAAATGTGGACATTTTAGGAGGATTCTATAAAACGGTTTGAAAGATCACTTTAATCCTTATTTCAATTAGCTTTGAAATAAGAATAATATATTAGATTCTAAGATTGGTTTCGAAATAACATTTCTCAAAAAATTTGAAAAATAGAAAAATATTGAAGTTGAAGACATACCAGAAAAGTTCTGAAGTGAAACCAGCTTAAGATAAAGTAACTTGCTCTAATTAAGAAACTTTCGTTTATAACTTTCTTTAGGGAAACGTTGGAGGAAAGTTTCAGAAAAAAAGTAGAAAGGAAAGTGAACATATTAGTTGAGCTGAAGACTTGAGATGATTATGGATAAAAAAAAGAATAAAGAAATGAGAGAGAGAGAGAGAGAGAGAGAGAGAGAGAGAGAGAGAGAGAGAGAGAGATAATCATGAGAAACGTCCGAACTGTTAAGAGTTACAAGGAGTTACAAGGAGTTACAAGAATTTTGGATGTCTCAATGATTTTTTAGTCCATTCCTGGAGAATCCATTTGCTCTTGGGTAGAGCGATTCATTTTAAGCATTTAGAAAGTTCTTATGATCTTGTCTAACTTATTCTTGCACTTGTTTACTGAGTTATTGTTTACTACATCCGCTGGAAGTCTATTCTAAGTATTTGCCATTTTCTATGTAAAGGAATTGTCACATTGAGTGGTGTTGTATCTTTACAATTCCAGTTTGTATCCGTTACCTCGGAACTGATTTGTGCTAATCGTGAATAATAGAGAGAGAGAGAGAGAGAGAGAGAGGAGAGAGAGAGAGAGAGAGAGAGAGAAAGGGGGGGGGGGAGCAGGTAATACAAGGTACCCCCACCCCCTGTCTCCTAATAGGACACCAGGTGGGTAGACCCCACCTTTTTAATTATGGCAGTTTGAGTGCCTGTACAGTGACAAGCCATTAACAACACTTTCTGATAATGTCATTTCTCTAATGAGAAATTCAACGAATTTTGGATTATTTTTTTATTCTTTGGGTATTTTATTTTACTGTTAAAAGGATGTTTTCTGTTTTATATTAGTCCAAAAACGATTTTGTATGAACTTCATAAATTAAAATTGGATGAGAATAAATGAAATAGCGATAACCTTGCGACAGAATCCCCTGAGAAATTAATTGTTATGAAAAAACCTATATTTCAAATAAATTCTCTTGATCCACATTGAAAGATTTGAAAAATAAATACAACAAAGAACGTATTTGTTTTGAAGAAAAAAACAAAAACAAAAAGAAGAAATGGATGAAGACGAAATAAGAGGGAAGAGAAGATCTCCCAAAGGAAAACTCCAATGTAATGGAAATGTTCTTTCATTCTCAGATGACAAAAAATGTCTTTGCATCCATGTGGTGAAGACCGGGAGGATAATGAGAGAGAGAGAGAGAGAGAGAGAGAGAGAGAGAGAGAGAGAGGGATATTGCTCTACAAATGACCGTGACTGTAATTATCAATTAGGCCCCCAGCTTTACAACATAATTAAGAGAAAGGAGAAATCAACCAAGTATTTTTCTCAAGTGGTTTTGCAGAATTTAAGTATAGAGTTTCAAATCTAATGGAGAATATCAAGATCCAAAATTGACAAAATTATTAGGAAACTCGATTCTAGGAAATATGTCGGAAGACGTAGACTCGAGTTAAAAGACAAAAGATTATAATCTTGGAACGGAAAATTTTAAGACTGGTTTAAAAAGTTGGACTCCTTAAGAGGAGGAAAAAAGGTGAAGGATATGTAGGTCTCATGCTTAAGGTTTAGGGTTTTGGTTGGTTGAAACGACTCAGAACGAACTTCAGAACTAATCTCCTGATACTGAGTAAGACTCAAGAATTCTTTCAAATCTCCAAATCTCTTTCCAGATATATTGATTACAATTCCAGTACTCTGACGATCCTCAAAATCCCTTTCTCTGGTACCCACAACGACTCCAGTACTCAAACATCCGTCAAAATCCCTTTCCAGGTACTTGCTCCGATTCCAGTAACCTCACGACCATAAAAATAATTTTCCAGGTTTCTACAGGGAATCCAGTACCATTACGACTCTGAAAATATTTCCACGCACTAACTACGATTCCAGAACTAAGTCAACCTCCATAAGGCTTTTGGTTTCTCAAGGGAAATCTTGGATTTGAATTAAAGCCGGATTAAGACTTTCATCTCTGCTCCTCAAAAATCTCGCTCCGGAAAATAAAATAGAAAAAGTTTTTCATTCTTTTAATTTGGCTGTGTGTGTGTGTATATATATATATATATATATATATATATACATATATATGTATGTATGTATGTAAGATTGGAGGGATATTTCCTAGTTTCCATCCTTGTGGTGCCTTTCTTTTGTTGGCTGTGTTTCGGAATATTTTGTCAAAGTGTAGCGTAATTATCTCATCCGGACCTGGTGTATCAGACTTAGTGAGTCCCTCTGTTTTATGTTTGACATCTTCCATTGTAAAGGTGATTCTGTTTAATGATTGTGGCCCTTCATATTTGATAGCTGGTTTGGGGAGGGTTGTTGATTCTTCCCTAGTGAATACGGTTGTGAAATATACATTCATCAGTTCGGCTTTTTCCAAATCATTTGTTACAAGATTACTCTCCGAGTCTCTTCACTGGCTAATGTTGTTTTTATTGGTTTTCTTCTGTTTACATATGCAAAAGATTCATTTGGGTTTTCTTTAATATCTGAAGCCACTCTTTGCTCTTCATTGATCTTGACCTTTCTAACTAGTTTACTCACATTTGATAACCAGGAAAAACATCTGAACTCTTAGAGAGAGAGAGAGAGAGAGAGAGAGAGAGAGAGAGAGAGAGAGAGAGGTAATACAACGTATCCCCACCCCCTGTCTCCTAACTGGACAGCAGGTGGGGAGACCCCACCTTTATAATTATGGCAGTTTGATTGCCTGAATAGAGACAAGCCATTAACAACACTTTCTGATAATGTCATTTCCCTAATGAGAAATCCCTTGAATTTCGGTTTTTATTTATTCTCTTGGGGTATTTTATTGTCTGCATATTGTAGAACGAATCAATTCCATGACTAGAATTATCAGTTAGGACTCCAGTTTTCAGCATAATGAAAAGGAGAAATCAACCGAGTGTTTTTCTCAAGTGGTTTTGCAAGTTTAGAGTTCCGAATCTAATGAAGAATATAAATATCCAATTTTGACAAAATTAAAAAAAAACTCGATTCTATGAAATATATCTTGATAGTAGTTATAACAAAAGCTAATTTATGTTCAAGTTATAAGTACTTTGGTTTTAATTTAATTTTATAGTTTATATATGAAAGATCTATTTTAATTTGTTATTGTTCTTAAATTGTTTTATTTTACTTGTCCATTATTTCTCTTGTAATTTACTTATTTCCTTTCCTCACTGGGCTATTTTTTGCTATTGGAGCAATTGGGCTTATACCATCCTGCTTTTCCAACTAGGATGTAGCTTATCTGATAATGATAATAATAATAATAATAACAATAATAATAATAATAATAATAATAATAATAATAATAATACTGATGATAATAATAATAATAATGATAATAATAATTATAATAGGGCTACTACTACTAAGACCACCACTACTAATAATAATAATAATAATAATAATAATAATATTAATAATAATAATAATAATTATAATAATGATAATAATAATAATAATAATAATAACGATGATGACAACAACAACAACAACAACAACAACAACAACAATAATAATAATAATAATAATAATAATAATAATAATAATAATAATCATAATATTAATATAAATAGTAATAATAGTAAAAAATTAAAAAAATAAAATCGCATAAATGGATCATCCAAACTGACGTATATAAAGACTTGAGAGATTCTGCTCTCTCTGGACGATATTGTAATGTAAACATTAAATATTTATGAATGCATCGAAAAAGCCCACTTTTGCTCTCTGGCATTTGAATGAGCATAGTCCGAAGACTTAGACCTGAGTTAATTAAAAGTCAAAAGATTATATCTAATCTTGGAACGGAACACTTGAATTCTGGTTTCAAAAGCTGGAATTCTTAAAAAGTTGAGGATATATGAGCTATAAAGGATATATAAGTTTTAGACGTGAGATTTAGGTAACCAGGGGTTTTGGTGGGTTGGAAGAACTAATTTCCTGATACTGAGTGAGATTCAAGAACTCTTATGAATCTCTAAATCTCTTTCCAGGTATTGATTACGATTCCAGTACTCTGACGATCCTCAAAATCCCTTTCTCTGGTACCCACTAGGACTCCAGTACCCCAATGCCCCTTCAAATCTTCCCACAAGGATTTCTTACGACTAAATTACGTAAACATCCGTCAAAATCCCTTTCCGGGTACTTGCTTCGATTCCAGTAACCTGACGACCATTAAAACCATTTTCCAGGATTCAGCTGCAAATCCATTACCATTAAGATTCAAAATATTTCCAGACGCTAACTACGATTCCAGAACTTTTCAGCCTCCACAAGGCTTTTGGTTTCTCAAGGGAAATCTTAGACTTGAATTAAAGCCGGATTAAGACCTTCATCTCCGCTCCTCAACAATTTCGCTCCGTAAAATTAAATATAGGTTTTCATTCGTTTCTTCTAAGTTATATATATATATAGATATATATATATATATATATATATATATATATATATATATATATATATATATATATATATATATATATATATAGATAGATAGATAGATAGATAGATAGATATGTATTTGGTTTTTACTTTGCTCCCTCTTCATATAAGGAGTAGATGGATTTTCTTTGTTATTTCATTAATAAAACGTCTATTACTAGTAAGTAAGTATTCTATTGTCACTATCTTATGGTATAAATTGATAATTTCATTTAATTCAGTACCAAAGAAAATAAGGTGTAAATTTCACTTAATAGTATTGAAATGAATTAACAAGCTGAATAAGTATAAATCCTTGAAGTATGAATGTATGTGAAATTGAGATTTTTTAAGTGTAACGTATAGCTGTAAGGGATTAGTTCACTATGAATATGCTAAGGTGGTTCAATCCAGTAGTGAAAATGGAGAAAAATAAGCCATGCTTAATTGAAAGTGAAGCTTGATGGGAGGATAAGAAGTAGCTGAAGAAAAGAAAAAGTCAGCAGAAGTAGAGTCAAGTATTATAAAGCGTCTAACTCTATGAGAGTGAGTGACGTCCCTAAAGATTTGGGATTTAATGTTCTGTCTCTATCCACTTCCTTATTCCCTGTTGATTCAACCTACTCTATCCCTATTCTCACCTTTAATCGTCTATTGACCTTATTCTCTTAAACATTGACCTTCCTCACTCTGTTCCAGTCCAGGCAGAAGTTCCATTGATTTGGAAAGGTCACCTGGAGTGTGACCTTTTCTTATCCTCTGGTGGGACTCAAGGAGGAGTAGGTGAAGGTCGAGTGTTTGAAGGAGTTCTTATATAAGACTCGAGTGTAGAGGGAGACCTTTTACATACAGTATCTCATCCTCCTATGAACTTTGAGTCGTTGTAGAACTTTTTTCAAAAGTTCAAAGAGATTAAATTCTGTTTTCATCTGTGGTAAAATCTCGGAAAAAATGTCAAAATCTTTCACCCGACTCCAACTGAGTCCTTCTAAACATCTCAGTCATTGTCCTGATATTCGTGATTGTTTCAATAGAATTGACCAAATGCAAAGTTCGTTTTGGTAGAAAAATCTTATTGACTTTGACTTTGGTGTCGAGGAATTTTCAAAGTTAAGGAAAAGTGTTCAGGATAGTTCGGTTATTATTATTATTATTATTATTATTAGTAGTAGTAGTAGTAGTAGTAGCAGTAGTGGTAGTAGTAGTAGTAGTAGTAGTAGTAGTAGTAGTAGTAGTAGTATGTTTTTATCAATATTATTAATCTCACTGAAGACTGATTTTTACTTCAGACTTTTAAAACACTAAAAGGTTTTGAAGAAGGAAAATCCAATTTTGAAAACATAAAAGAAGAAAGTAGCAAGACTGTATTATAGAAAAATTCAGCCAAAGACAGACATCAACAGCTGACCTGAATTCCACCAAACAATAAAAATGAAGTTATTCCTGAATCGACCACCCACTGAAATGGTGATTCATCATTCGAAATATCTCATCAAATTAACCTAATTAACCTTCAGAGATTTTCACTTTCCGCTTGACTGGAATTGATTGGAATGGAATTGGAATGGAATTTTTAGGAATAGGAATATGGAGGGACTGAATATATTGGAATCTCTGAGCAAGAATGTATTGAGGTTACCGAGTTCCTCTTAACATATCTTGTGTCATAACAGTTTCTCTTAACATTTCCTAATACTTTTCAAATACAATTATTTAACTGGTCTTTGATTTCATAAATATTTGTGCAATAATAATTGAATATTAAACAAAGAGATTTTGGAGCTGTATAATAATAGGGTTTATGCTGATAGTAGGTTTAAAGGTCCATCATGAGCAACAGAAGCAAGAATCAGGTGAAACATATCAAGTGATGAAGTCTGAGTCCCCTTTCCACCCATGGTATGACCAAGGGGCAAAGGGCCTGGGTTAGATTTCACCAGTCCTCTCTGTCTTAAGCTTTTAAATCAAAACTTCGCCATTTATCATTTCCTTTTCCAAATTTCATGGTCCTCAGCCATGTACCTGGGTCTTCGAACCTTTCTAGTGCTTTGGGGAGCCCAGTTGAAAGTTTGGTGAACTAATCTCTCTTGGGGAGTGCAAAGAGCACAAAACTTCTCCATCTAGACTGCACCATGAACTCATCCACATGATGTACTCGAGTAATCTCTCTTATAGTTTCAATTCTAACCCTGTCCTGCCATCTAACTCCCAATATTCTTCTGAGGGGTTGTTCTCAAATCAACAGAATCAGTTGCATATTGTTTCATTGTCACACCACGACTCATTTCCATACAGTAACACTAAACTCAATTAAGTGATATAAAGTTTTATTTTTATATGTAAAATCAGTCCAACCAGACGGTGAAAAAAGAAAACAATTCTTCAACATCCACAACAGGAATGTCTAAATTCCCAAGTTTCAATCAGCACCTGCCAACTCACAACAAGGGACATCAAAAACTCTAACCCTAGCCTAACTCTAGGGGAATTTATATATAGGAATCACTGAGCAAGAATCTATTTAGGGTCTTTGATTTCATCAATATCTCTGCAATAATAATCAAAACAGAGATAAAGGTTAAACAAAGAGATATTTCAGGAAAACAAACATTTTCACAACTTCTCATCCTCTTGAATTGCTATTGGAGTGGTATATTGATAAGGCTTTGGTTGATACTATGACTCAAAGGTTTAAAGGTGTCTTTAGAGTGGAAGAGGTTAGAAGCCTGTTGCAGGATATCCTGGAGACCTTAGGTAAGAACATGTGGTCATGGTCTGAGCCCACTTTCCACCCAAGGAATGACCAGGAAGTCACTGGTGAAGACCTAACATAGATAAACAGGATTTTTAATCTGGAAGTAAATAACGTAGCCATAAATAAAAGGCAGGAAGAGAACAGCATTGTTGAAAGTTGAATGGAAATTTGAGTTAGTCATTAGTATTCCAGGAGACCTCTTTAAAAGGCCTCTTCAAAATATATATTTAAAAGGCTTCTTCGAAAGGCCACTGAAGCTGCAAGTTTATCTATATATTATATATTTATATACATATATATATATATATATATATATACACACACACACACACATATATATATATATATATATATATTCCACAGTACGGAAAGTAAAGCAGCTGATGTAAAAAGACGAGCTTCAATAATCCTGAATCACTTAGCCAATCGCTGTTCAAAATTGGAAGAAACTAATTCTTTTCTAAGCTCTCACAAGAGGAAGAAAATTGGAAGGTGATTTTGAGAGAAGCTTCTCAGATCTTTAACTTGGAGTATTCCCGGATCTCATTCCGTTTCCTGACGACGGGATTCCTTGAAGATGGCAAATTTTTCATCTAAAGATATAATGATATTATGATTTCGTTTCATTAATATTGTGAATATCTTTCTTGTAAAATGCACTTTGCTCTTTTTGTAACGTTTGCAAATCTTTGTGATGTTTATAAACATCTGGAATGTTATCAGAAGATGATGGATTTCTATTGCGTTTTAATATTGTCAGAAAATGAAGGCTGAAGATGAGAGTCATCTCTCCTTCTTCTTTCTATTTAGGATGAGAGACGAGGCCAGGATGGTCTCTAGGGGGATTGAGGATTCGATTAGAATGAGGAGGATGAGAATTCCTAAGGATAAAGGATGGAGGATTGAAAAGGAATTGAGGGAGACGAAACTATGAAATTACTTTTCACACTATATACACATGACATGTGGTTTGGCCTAGAAAACAAGCTTGTTGCATATGCAGATGATGCTACTCTCTTTGCATCAATTCCATCCCCTGAATGTAGATCTGGGGTTGGTGAATCCCTTAATAGAGATCTAGCTAAAATTAGCACATGGTGCTAATTACGGGGTATGAAATTGTATCCTAACAAAACTCAAAGTATGATTGTAAGTAGGTCAAGGACAGTGGATCCTCAACATTCGGATCTCAGCATCAATAATGTTTCTTTAATTTTGTATGACTCTTTTAATATTTTCTCGACAGTAAATCTACTTTTGAGAGGAAGATTAGGTCTGTGTCTTCCTTAATTGCACAAAAAAATTGCCTTATTGAGAAAGTCTTTTAAAATTTTCGGTGATCAATCTATTCTGAAGAAGTGTTTTAATTCTTTCATTCTACCTTGTTTC
The DNA here is from genome assembly GCF_036898095.1 of Palaemon carinicauda. Classification (NCBI taxonomy): domain Eukaryota; kingdom Metazoa; phylum Arthropoda; class Malacostraca; order Decapoda; family Palaemonidae; genus Palaemon; species Palaemon carinicauda. Next base: position 97,295,725 of record NC_090749.1, on the reverse strand, counting down.
GAGCATTATTCTCCTGTCTGGTGTTCAGCTGCTGAGTCTCATCTTAATTTGTTGGACAGAAACTTACGGTCTATTAAATTTCTTATTCCTGATCTAAATATTAATCTATGGCACCGTCGTTCAATTAGTTCATTATGCATGTTGCATAAGATTTTTTATAATTCTGACCATCGTTTTCATTCAGATCTTCTCGGATAGTTCCATCCCGTTCATAATACTAGGCATGCAGTTAATTCTAATAGTTAGGATTTCTCCATCATGAAGCTCAATACTACACAGTATTGTATAAGTTTTATTCCAGCTGTGACCAAGTTGTGGAATGATCTTCCTAATCGGGTAGTTGAATCAGTAGAACTTCAAAAGTTCAAACTTGCAGCTAATGCTTTTGTGTTGAACAGGCTACCATAGGTCTTTTCATAGTTTTATATCTGTTTTAATCTTTTCAATTTTTATAAAATATTCTATTTTAATTGTTCATTACTTCTTATATTATTTATTTATTTCCTTATTTCCATTCCTCACTGGGCTTATATCCTCTTGCTTTTCCAACAAGGGTTATAGCTTAGCTAGTGTTAATAATAATATTAGTATATCAGTAATTGTCTTTTTCTCAGGTAGGATTTCAATAGGAACAGAAATGTTCAGGATGATGGTCTAGAGAGAGAGAGAGAGAGAGAGAGAGAGAGAGAGAGAGAGAGAGAGAGGAGAATTATTCAAATCCCTTCAAATCCAGTCTTCGAGAGAGAGAGAGAGAGAGAGAGAGAGAGAGAGAGAGAAGAGAGAGAGAGAGAGAGAGAGAGAGAGAGAGAATTATTCAAATACCTTCAAATTCAGTCTTCGAGAGAGAGAGAGAGAGAGAGAGAGAGAGAGAGTTACTCAAATCCCATTTGAATCGAGACACATAAACCAGTGATTGATGGTTGGAGCTCTGACCTGGAGATGAACTTTCTTCCAATTCCTTTTTTTGTTTTTTCGCATCTGTTTCGTCTTTTTCCTCTTCTTCCTCCCTTTCTTTAGATAAAAAGGTGGGGTTCTCTCCTCCCACTCCTTTCCCTCACATCACTCAACTGAACAATTATCTTTCTTCTACTCTTTGGGGAGACAAAATCTATTGATATTCCGAGGCAAGACTGATGGAGGAATCCGGAAGTGGGTGTCAGCTTAGAGTCTTTTCCTTTGTTATTTCGGGATTTTGATATTTTTTGCATATATTTTAGTAAACAGAAGGCCTAAAAATTATTGAATAGAGAGTTATGTAAAACTTGAACCATTCTTTTTATTGGATTATTTCATACTAGGAAAGATCATGGGGCAAGATTATGATCACATTCGAAAATATTTGTGTAATTTGCTTTAAGATTTAAAGGAAAATGTAATGATTTGAAGAATTTTAATGTGTTCTACGATTTATGGTGCTTTAATGTATTTATGACTGAAACGTTAGATATATCATATTTTTTAAAGGGAAGTGATTTATACTGCAATTTAAATGAATTAAAGTAAGTGATATGCTTTATGATTTAAGGGAATTAGTTAGCTTATGAATTAAAGGAACTAATGCGTTTTACTATTGGAAGTTTTATCAATTAACAGGACCAGATACATTTTACCATTCCGTATTGATCGCTTGTAAGAAGTTATTTTGGGCATTTAATCCTCTAACTGGCTAAAATCAGCAACCTTCCTTTAATCCTTGAATCTTTTTAAATAATCCTTTTCTTGGGCCAAAATATAAATCCTCTAACTGACTAAACTTCTCACTACAGAGTCTTTAACATTACAGTCTATGTCTGAGATCATAATAACAAACAGCAGTGCAGCTAATACCGTACCTTGTGGCACGCCAGATATTACCTGAACTTCATCCGATTTCTCGTCATATGCAACCACTATCTGTTTTCTGTTTAGCAGGAATTCTATTACCCATTTTCCTATCTTTCCCACAATATTATGCTTTCTCATTTTTTTCTCTAATATATTATGGTCTACATTGTCAAAGGCTTTTGCAAAATCTAGATAGATCACATCTGTGTCTTTATCATTTATCATATTTTTGTATATGTTTTCATAGTGTGTTATCAGTTGGGTTTGTGTACTTTTTACGGGCACAAAACCGAGTTGACCTATATCAAACAAATTATTTTTAACCAAATGATCCATTATTTTCTTTTTTATTACCCTCTCATACACTTTCATAGTATGTGATGTTAGACTAACAGGTCTATAATTGCTTTCCTCTAGTCTTGATCCACTTTTGAAGATAGGGGTTATATAAGCTAATTTATGTTTACCATATATCTCGCTCATATCTACACTTTGTCTTAGAAGTATTGCAAGCGGCTTTGCGAAAGTGTTTGCAGTTTTTTCAACAAAATCGCTGGAACTCCATCTGGTCCGGATGCCGATCCATTTTTAATTTCGTTTATAGCCTTGACAATATCTGCTTCATTAATATCTATATCCGTTATATATTCAACATTTTCTTCTCTCATTTCTGTTTCATTATTCTCATTCGCAATTCTTGGCGTGAACTCACTCTTATATTTTTCTGCTAATATGTTGCATATTTCCTTTCTTTCATTCGTTAGCCGTCCTTCAATTCTTAGAGGGTCTATTTCTAATCTCCCTTTACTCATCTTTTTTGCAGAGGAGTAAAGTACTTTGGGGTTTTTCTTGATATTTTGAAGTGTCCTTTCTTCTAAGTCTCTTTTTTATTTTCATTCGATTGTATAATCTTTTGTTCTGGATTTTCTATCTTAATTTTTATTTCCATCATTTTCCATACATTTTTTGTGCTTTTGCAAGATTTTTCTTCCACTTTCTAATTTTCCGAAATAAGATCCTTCTGGTTCTTGGTATGCATGTCTGATGTTTATTTTTTTTTTCGGTGCATATTTTTCAACAATTTTCTCCAGTATTTTGTACAGTATATTTGTATTTACCTGTATATTATCACTTACGAATACATTTTTCCAATCTTTATTCAATTCTTCATTTATTTTTTGACCATTTTATTATATTCTTACTATAAAAATTATATTTTCCAAATCCTTCTCATCGTTTTGTGCTTTGGTTATCTCTGTGTTCACTTGCTTTGGAATGGACTATTAATTCTATGCCATTGTGGTCTGATATTCCTGTGTTATACGCTATTATTTCTTTAACATAATTCACCTCATTCACAAATACTAGATCTAGGACATTGTCCTTTCTTGTTGGAATGTGGTTTATTTGTTGCATATTATGTTCTGATAGCATATCTTGAAGCTTTTCAAATTGCCTCTTATCTTCTGCACTACTATTACTCTCTTTTTTTATATGCATATATACAACCACTTTCTTCTAAAATCTCCAGATAGGAATATATGAGAGAGAGAGAGAGAGAGAGAGAGAGAGAGAGAGAGAGAGAGAGAGAGAGAGAGAGATTACATGTGTCCTCACGAAGAGGCCGTGCATATTTGGCCATACAACGTTCAACATCAAAGAGATTCCAACATTCTTTTGACAGGGACCTTTTGTTCTTCGGTTTTCTTTCCTCCCAGGAAAGAAAGGGTAAGTAGGAGAAAGGGGGAGAGAGGAAAAATGAGTATGTGAAAACCAGAAGAAACTTTGAATAAGCAAGATATTTTGAATAACAAAGAATATGGAAAAGAAGAGGAATGCGAGCATATCTTTGATAAGGGGGACAACTTCGCGACAAAGAAACTAATTAGTTTTAAAAATTCCTAGCAGTTGTTCCATTAAATGTATACTAAATAACCTTAACCTGTTAAGCGTCCCCCCTGGACCACGTTGCCGCTAACGTACCGTCACGCTTTTTTTGCCCTGAGCGGTCATTTCACTAATGATAATTTTTCAAAGTTAGTATCATTTCTTTATGCTTATAATTCGTATTCATAGTTAAAAGTAGGGATATTAATTACATGGTAGAGTAAAAAAACAAATAATACTAATATTATTTCACGTCAAATTGCTACATAATACTGAATATTCTAATAGGTTCTTTTTATCTTCAATCGTAAATCTTACGCCTGGATAACCAACAAAAGCAAGGGGATAAGTCTCCCCCCCCCTTCTCTCTCTCTCTCTCTCCTCTCTCTCTCTCTCTCTCCTCTCTCTCTCTCTCTCTCTCTCTCTCTCTCTCTCTCCATATCATTTCCTGTATAGCTTTCAAATATGTTCATCATACATTTGTATATTATTTATCCACTTTATCTCTCTCTCTCTCTCTCTCCTCTCTCTCTCTCTCTCTCTCTCTCTCTCTCTCTCTCTCTGTCGGCGTTTCCTTTCCTATATAGTTTTATGAAATTTCGTTGTCCAGTCATTCGGTGATGAGAAGTCATTTTCGCTTTCGGGATCGAAAGAAAACTTTGTTTCTTCAATATACTCATCACTGGAGGATTCAGAACTAGTGCTCTCATTATCAAACAGGTTATCATTATCAAATTCCTCAACAAGAATATCCTTTATTTCATCTAAAGAAATAACCTTCCTCTTTAGACCTTTCATTACATAAGGAACAACAAACAACCACTTCCGCATGAACGCCCGAAGCGCACTGATAGGAAACCAGTTTTCTAAGTCTAACATCAAGCTACCTTCAGAAAAATAGTTTCCAGACATCTTATAAGTTTCTATTTACAGCCCCCATATGCTGAGTGTTGCCAAGGGATGATCCTATACTTACTATACGAGTAAACGTGATATCACGAGACTGACGGCTTGAAAAGGCAATTAAAGTCATGAACGGAATATGCAGTTGAAGGCGGTACCGAGTAGATCGTGGTGAACGGTTTATCACGTGGGTGACGCTTAACAGAGAGATATATGGAAAACTTTTTTCTTCTTTGAAAGTCAATTCGAGACAGATGGATATATATTTCTAATTATATGATTATATTTCCAGAGTATCAAGTGTTCTGAATGGCAGGTGATAGTGAGGAGAATTTTCAGAGACTGATGAAAAAAAATAAAAATTTTCTTTGGCTTCTTTTCCATTAAAGCATTTCAAGTTCATTGCTATACAAACCTAAACACCAGATTAATTTATAATCGAATGAAAGTCTTTAAGATGTTGTAACTTCCCCAGAGACAACAACATGCAAGGATTCTTCCTTGCATCCCTCACCTATCCTTCCCCCTTTCCAAAAGCATTAAGGACGAACGCCTCAATAATAGATGTCATTTTCAGGGATGAAATGGAGGAATCTCAACCATATGAATAATTCACTTCTTCATTAAGTGGGTTTAGTGTTGTCATGAAGAGGGCAAAGACCTCCAATGGCGGAGACGGGTTCTCGTTTTTGACGTGAAATTAGTATCTGAAGGGGAGGGTCTGGAATATCAGAACAATTAACAAAGGAGATTAAATAAAGTTTACTTTTTGTCAGGTAAGAATCCACGAAGACATTGTACCTTTTAGTTCCTAAGGGACATCATAGTCATAGATGTACATGATGGATATCCTATTCTGAGAGAGAGAGAGAGAGAGAGAGAGAGAGAGAGAGAGAGAGAGAGAGAGAGAGAGAGAGAGAGTCCATGACATTGTTGAACAAGCAAGTGTTGATCTTGGTAATTCCCTCCACTCGCAGTTAATACTGGATCAATCGAGTAACTTTAGTCAAACTTCAAAACCTTCTCGAGAGTTTATAAGTTTTCTGGAAGTATTTGCTGTTTGTTTGAGTGTTTGTGTTTGTGTTAACAGAAATCAAAAGTTAGATGAAAACAGATATCATTTAGATATAACCAAGAATTCAATTATTCATTATAGGTGATCAATGTGGGTAAATTAAATCTACATCACATCCAATCAAAGCTGAAAAACTCATTACTTTGTCCATTTAATTCTTGTCCATTTTATTACTTTCATTCTTATTTCTGTATTCTATTATTATAAATATTTATAATAATGACATTTTCTGACCTCGTGTATGTGACCCTTACCTCCCTTTCCCCGTAAATGAATGAATGAATGAATAATGTATGAACGCTGTCTTGTAGTATTATTAAGGTGAAATGTCTTTCATCTTCTGATTAATGACTGATTAATGACTGACTGACTGACCGACATTCGCTTCCTGGAATCAATAGCGAGGGTTCCTATAGTTCAGCCTCAAAACTGGATGGCCTTCCCGACCCCAGAGCTGAGTCATATAGCCAAATTATATGCAGAAGAAAAGTATGATATATTTAAGCTTTTTCTATTTCCAACACACGCAAACACACACTCATATTGTTATGTTAAAGTAGGTAATTTAATTGTTTATAAATAAATTCGGTCTTCGGCAGGAGTAAAAGTTAACTGCCCTTTTCATAAGAGTTCGGTGATAACCTTCGCTCCTCCTCGTCGTTAATTAGTGAATTGCCATTAACTCTTTTGTTTATTTTTCTTTCCGAGTGTTTGGTGTTTAGTGAGAGCCGTGGACGAGACTACTGCTGCCTGGAATGTTCAGTTCGGACCATGCCTTGATCACAGACGTATATCCTAATTCAGCAGCCATTGGTAGACGCCTCTTTTAATCCCTCATAAGGAATTGTGCCTTTGGAGGATTATTTCGCTGGTGTCTTTGAGCCACCCGCGGTAAATTGTACACTTCTTTGGATCACGGACTACGTATGCAGGGGTTTTGTCACCTGCGATAGCCACCTCGCTTGTTACGTCCTGCAAGTGTATGTGTCACTTGCGACTTTCGCTTGGCGTTATTTTCCCCGCCTGAGGATTCTGCGGGAAGGCGGTGCCGTCGTTCCGTCCCGGCACTGTAGGAGGTACTATTGCCGTGATCCAAGAGCGTCATCACATCTGTTACGCTGCTCGTCTGTGGACCAAGGGTCCGTGAGGAGGAAAGTAGGGAGTCATTACCCAGGTAAAGTTACGATCTTTTCATTATAGTTATGGATATGCCCAGTCCGTTTTCCTGGTGTTAATGATACTCCCTCTGATGCTGATGAACGTTCGTCCCCTATCTGTCATCTAATCCATGTATGGTTAAGTACCGTTGAATTAATTCACGGATAGTTAATACAGTGTTACGATATATACAGGTATCCATAAATTATGTCCCCAAGCTTAATTCGGTAAAGTTTTAGATTCAACCAAATTGGGAAATGTATTATATTAATATATTTTCCTAGTAAAGCACGTGATAACAAAACACTTCTTCTCAATACATTATTGTCGCTAATGCATACTTACAGAGAAAAAAAATATTTCAGGAATTGAAGGTCTTGACTTTTTCTAAGTTTAGTGTATATCTTTCCATGGGCACGCAAGGTAGCTCTTGTTAGTTTGTATATCTGTTTTCATCTTACTTGGCTCCTCCCCATTGCGCAATGTGACAATATTTGCTTGAATGCGCATTTGCTCCTCCCACTAATGTCGCTCCTCCAATCTAAATACTACTGGGTTCTTTTCAAGGGTTATTATTGGACGATTCATTGGTCTCTCAGTCTTGTTTCAAGGATCTGTTTTTCGTGCAATATAACATTGTAAACGATAGTATTTTGTTTTTTTCCCTATTTCATTATGGGAGAAACCCGTGATTGTCGTTTGTTTTCGGTTTTCAAAAGTTCCGGTTTCTATATTTTCATCACACGTCACTTTACTGTCATGGATCCTCCGGTACGGTTGTCTGAAATATGTCGTTATTCCTATTTTGATGTGATCGGCCGATTTCATGGGAATTATAATGGAACTCCTGAAGTAGTGAATCGTTTTCTAAGGGAGCATTCCGTATTACCTTTAAGTGTCCAGTGTGGTAAATGTGATTCGCCTTTACATTTTCGTGAGGATAGACATGTGTGGTATTGTACCAAATCTGAACGTATTCCAGTACTTGATGATTCAGAAGAGGGTCAACCACAACCTTCCACATCTTCATCGTCATCTTCCGTTTAAGGTAAGAAGTGATTTAACAAAATATATATATTCAAATTTACCCCTGGTTAAAGGGGGGGTCGCAGGGGGGGCGAAGCCCCCCCGGTAGGGGTACAGGGCCCCTAGGTTAGGTTAGGTGGGTTTGTTAGGTTCTGTGGTGCCCTGAAAATTACTGTGGCCTTAAGGGGGGGGGTCGCAGGGGGGGCGAAGCCCCCCCCCCGGTAGGGGTACAGGGCCCCTAGGTTAGGTTAGGTGGGTTTGTTAGGTTCTGTGGTGCCTTGAAAATTACTGTGGCCATAAGGGGGGGTCGCAGGGGGGTCGAAGCCCCCCCCGGTAGGGGTACAGGGCCCCTAGGTTAGGTTAGGTGGGTTTGTTAGGTTCTGTGGTGCCCTGAAAATTACTGTGGCCTTAAGGGGGGGTCGCAGGGGGGGCGAAGCCCCCCCCGGTAGGGGTACAGGGCCCCTAGGTTAGGTTAGGTGGGTTTGTTAGGTTCTGTGGTGCCTTGAAAATTACTTTGGCCATAAGGGGGGGGTCGCAGGGGGGGCGAAGCCCCCCCCCGGTAGGGGTACAGGGCCCCTAGGTTAGGTTAGGTGGGTTTGTTAGGTTCTGTGGTGCCCTGAAAATTACTGTGGCCTTAAGGGGGGGGGGTCGCAGGGGGGGCGAAGCCCCCCCCCCCGGTAGGGGTACAGGGCCCCTAGGTTAGGTTAGGTGGGTTTGTTAGGTTCTGTGGTGCCTTGAAAATTACTGTGGCCATAAGGGGGGGTCGCAGGGGGGTCGAAGCCCCCCCCCGGTAGGGGTACAGGGCCCCTAGGTTAGGTTAGGTGGGTTTGTTAGGTTCTGTGGTGCCCTGAAAATTACTGTGGCCTTAAGGGGGGGTCGCAGGGGGGGCGAAGCCCCCCCCGGTAGGGGTACAGGGCCCCTAGGTTAGGTTAGGTGGGTTTGTTAGGTTCTGTGGTGCCTTGAAAATTACTTTGGCCATAAGGGGGGGGTCGCAGGGGGGGCGAAGCCCCCCCCCCGGTAGGGGTACAGGGCCCCTAGGTTAGGTTAGGTGGGTTTGTTAGGTTCTGTGGTGCCCTGAAAATTACTGTGGCTTTAAGGGGGGGTCGCTAGGGGGCCCTACCCCCCTCCCCCCGGTAGGCCTAGTTAGGGGTATGGGGGAGGGGTGCTGGAACATTAATTATTCATTTATTGCAAATATCATTCAATGCCCCAACACCCTCCCCCCCCCCCCTTCCCCCACCCAAAACCCCGGTTCCCAAAGGGTGTCCCCCATAATTGGTGGGATGAACTAGGGTATACATAGTAAATCTCTAAATCGGTTGGTTTGCAGTCAAAATAAACGTTAAATTCATTGAAACCACACTATTTCTGATGCAACAAATATATTTTTATTGCATTTTTCCAAATTTGGCTGAAACTAAAAATTTACCCTTAATTCTTTTATGTGAATATTTTCAAATATTTATGTATTGAGTTTAATGTGGTATGTGTATATGTTTGCTTTCTCATTAAGTTTTATTATTTGGAATTTGGTTTAGCCTTTAATGTTCGTGTGTAGGTAGGTAATTTTAAGGTTTTCTGCCTTTTCATTTCTCCTGTCTTCCTTATTCCTGTCTGTTTAGAAATAGGGTAGTGGTTTGTTAATATTTGTGGGCCCGGCTTAATATATGAGCCATACTTTTGATCTGTTTAATTTTTCTATGTTAGGGTTAAGATTATTAGATATAGGTCAACCTTGTGCATTTAGTGGACTCTGTATATTAGTCCTCCAAGACACTTTTGTTTACTCATTGTTGTTTGTCTTAGGAGCTTTTTGTTACTCCTGGTGCAAGGTTGAATTTACTTAAGTGTATTGTAATAAATATTGTTAGATTTTTCCAGTGTTTTTGTTCTGTCTTCCCTCAGTTCACCGTGTTACATAAATAATGTACTGCCTACGATTCCTTTAAAAGATTAAAGTTTAAAGAACCAGAACTACGGCCTACACAGGTCGTAACACACACACACACACACATATATATATATATATATATATATATATATATATATATATATATATATATATATATATATATATATGTATGTGTGTGTGTGTGTAAAGAAATCCCCACTTTAGTTTTAAATACCAATTTTCCCTCTTATTTTTTTCCCGCCATGTATAATAAAAAAAGCTTTGGCCGTCAAGTGTCCGGAACGGAACGATCCAGCTTCACATCAGTACAGAAGTTCTTCGGTTCCGTCAGTTCCTGTCCAATTCGACAGTATTTATTCCATTTCGTTGTTCCTACCTTTCACTACGAGTTTTGCTATAAGTCAGAGATAAAATATTTCCTCTCTCTCTCTCTCTCTCTCTCTCTCTCTCTCTCTCTCTCTCTCTCTCTCTCTCTCTCTCTGTTGTCTATTCATTAACTGAAAATTACTCTTGCAAATGTAGTGCCAATTCACCTGCTGAGAGAGAGAGAGAGAGAGAGAGAGAGAGAGAGAGAGAGAGAGAGAGAGAGAGAGAGAGAGAGAGTAGGCTGGTGGTTCCCCTTACCTTATGGTTCCTATACTTTTGTATAGGATAATGGTGAGGGTAATGGTATTAGTGATATTCTCAAAGGTAATGATGATAATGATGATAAATATTATGAAAATAAAAATTGATAAATATAAGAATGGGAAGAAAAAATACAGTAGCTATATAAATATAAGGCTTGGATATGATGATGATGATAATAATAATAATAATAATAATAATAATAATAATAATAATAATAATAACAATTCTCAATACGATCTATGCCATTTACATGTATCCAGTTAATTCCAACAGCCTGACCTTCTCCATCATGAGGCTCAATAGTACACAATATTCTAGAAGTTTTATTCCGGCTGTGACCAAGTTGTGGAATGATCCTACTAATTGGGTAGTTGAATCGGCAAACCTCAAAAGTTCAAACTTACAATAAATAGTTTTATGTTGAACAGGTTGACATAAGTCTTTATACTTTATAGCATATCTGTTTTGATGTTGTTACTGTTTTAAAATGTTTTATTATTAATTTTCTCACATCGTTTATTTACTTCCTTATTTCCTATCCTCACTGGGCTACTTTTCCCTATTCGAACCCTTGGGTTTATAACATCATGCTTTTTCAACTAGGGATGTAGCTTATCTAATAATAATAATAATAATAATAATAATAATAATAAAAAGGAAACGTCCGAAAGAAGTTTCTCAGAGAATTCTCTACCTCAGCGAACTTGTATGTTTTTAGGCCATTATGAAAATAAGAGGGTAACAATCTCCCCATAAATATACCCCTCTTAGTCCCCTATCCCCCAGAGAGAGTTCCTCGTCTAATTTTAGTAGACAAGTTCCCGCCTTCCCTGAAGACTATTTCTTCCCACAAAATAAAATGTTCCTCAACGATGGATTCGTTTTGTAAACAAAGGCGGATGGGGAATGTTTGGGAGACTAAGGAACCGAGATAAAAAGGCTATCTGAAGTTTGTTAATCCTATGTAAGATTACAGAGAGAGAGAGAGAGAGAGAGAGAGAGAGAGAGAGAGAGAGAGAGAGAGAGAGAGAGAGAGAGAGAGAGAGATTGATTGATTTAAAGCTTTAAGGCATCCTGACATCTAAGGTCATTGACACCGCGAGAGAGAGAGAGAGAGAGAGAGAGAGAGAGAGAGAGAGAGAGAGAGAGAGAGAGAATACCAGAATAAGAAAGAGCTTGTAATGGAAATGGAAAACGAAGAAGAAAGAGAGGCTCATTTTGGTCCAGAAAACTACAGAAGTTTGCTGCTGATGGCGAAGATAGAAATAGAATATGAGGCGGCTATTCTCTTCTTTAACTATTATGCATGAAAAGCATGAGAGAGAGAGAGAGAGAGAGAGAGAGAGAGAGAGAGAGAGAGAGAGAGAGACTTCACCGAAATGGTAATATTATTTCTTCCTTTACTTTAAATAAATAGCAAATCATAAGATATAAGTGATTTGAATAATATTCCAATTTATTTGATCTATTTAGTATTTTGTAGATTCCCAACAAGATGACCCAGAAATAGATAAACTAAAGTTATCTGCTCTCCTATTACACAAGGGGGTCCTTTTACCTCAATAAATAGGGGCAAGTATCCCTTGAGAAAAGGTGAAGAAGAAACTGAACTGAGACCTTATTTACATCTCAAAGTAAGAGTAAAGAATTGTGTCCTCTTCAAGTAAGAGTACAAAGTTTTAGCCTATGTAATTGAGAGGTTAATTTTCTTACTTCTTGCGAGAGATTGTCATAATCTTATCTTCTTAAGCGGAAGGCCCAAACTCTTTCCTCTGTAATTAAAGTTGTAAACGTCTTACACTATTGTGAGACAGCTGTTGTGATCAGAGGATTTCCAGCTGATGGGATTAAAATTTGCTAAGTAATGGGTTTGGAGGTTTGCCAGCTGATGGGATTATATGTTTGTCAGCTGATATGATGAGAGGTTTGCCAGCTGATGGGATTAGGTATCTGATTTGAGGTTTACCAGCAAATGGGTTCAGAGGTTCGTCAGCTGATGTGAGTGGTTTGCTAGCTTATGAGTATAAAGGTTTGCCATCTGATGGGCTTGCAAGTTTAGAGGCTAATGACATTAGAGATTTTCCAGCTGGTACGATCAGAAGTTTACCCGCTGATGGTTTTATAGGAAAGGCATATGAGAGACATTAGAGCCTTGCCAGCTGATCTAATTAGAGGTTTGTAAATTGCAGACACTAGAGGTAAGTCAGCTGATGGGATTATAGATTTAAAGGTATTAGATGCTTGTCGGTTTATGGGTTTAGAAGCCTGCCAGCTCAAGGTTTTAGAAGTTTACCAGTTAATGGATGCAATCCAAAAAAAAAAAAAATAATAATAATATATTCAGACTAATGCTTGTACAGATATTTCCAGTCTTTCCATGCAGGATCAAATGATTGAAGATAACAACATTGCCTAATCGATTACTCCATTGAGCTTTCCAAATATATGTAATGGTGAAATGAATGTCCACAATTTAAGGTCATCTCCTTTACCACCGTTTTTAGTAATCTATGTCTCAATCTACCCATTTTGTTAAGTTTTCCTCAAATCTTTTTTATTTAGCTAAGATATTTTGACATCAAAAAGTGGAAGAGATTAGCACACCCATTTCCTGTTAACTTACATAGCATAGCTATTAACAGAAGATAGATTAAACCATTTAAACTAATCTTTTGTAATTCTCACTACAATCAATTTGTAAACAATTTGTAAATAAACAAACGGAACCTCTTTCGTCATTAACTGAAAGCCTCGATCATCTAAATGAGAAAACAAAACCTCTTCTGGATTCGAACTCATAACAGGAGGGTCATTTATTTACTCGTTTTGGTTGCATTGGTGAAAAGAGAAAAATGTACTGATGAGGTCACTTGGGATATTAAACTAAAAGTATTTCTTGTAAATGTGATTTCCAGTAGATTTGAATGTACGAATACACATAAATTACACATGAAATATTAATCAATTACCAAGTTCTAAAACTTACATTCTACTATGAACTTTTTACAACTGATTTGCTCATCTAAGATCTGGTTTCATCAAATACATATCAACTCTGTTATGTGAGACAGATAGATAAATATATAGTCTAATTGAGGGATAGAAAAATAGACATATAAATAAATGCGGACTCTATTGCATAGATACATTGATAAATGTCTATATTGTCACAACTTGGGTGTTAGAATGTGAAAATAAAAAAGTTAAATATAATTGCATACCGAATACCCAAGGTATAACAAAATTAAAAGTGAAGATAAGCAAGGGAAACGCATGTAACTGTGGTATGCTGGGAATGGGAAGTTGAAATAATATTTCAGTAACATAACATTAATTTAATTCAGTGCACAGTAAACATATACAGTACATATAAAGTAAACATAATACACACAAATATAAAGATAATATAACTGCCCTAACACCGGACAACACACTGGTGAGATAAGGGGATTACGAGGTACAGGTTACAAAATACTTAGCCGAAAAAGCCGAACAGCAGAGAAGTTCACAAAAATTATACAAAGACGAAAGACAATACACAATACAGGTGAGGGAGGCAGACTTGTAGCAGTGGGTAGCAGTAATGAGCTGCCAGTGACTACCGACCCAGCTCAGACCCTGTATATATACAGGCCAGAAGCAGTCACGGCGTATCCTGATTGGCTTACGTTGAGGTGGGAGCAAGCAATCCCACTTACGACTGCTAATTAGAAGACGTGACAAGTGCTCAAGCAATTAACAAACAACCTGCTTGTTGTACAGGGAAGGCAGGCGGGGGGAAGGAGAATGGTGGCCGTGACACCCCCCCACCGAAGACCTCCGAAGTGGGACATGAAGGAGGTTAACCTGTTGGAGCACGAGATAAGGTGTCCGCAATGATGTTGTCTGATCCCTTGATGTGGTGAATTTCGAGATGGTATTCTTGAAGAGTAAGTGCCCAGCGAAGAATCTTCTGATTGGTTAGTTTGGATTTCTGGATGAAGGCTAACGGGTTGTGGTCGGTGAATATTTTGATTGGACATGAAGCAGACTGTAGGTAACATTTGAACTTGTTAACGGCCAGAATCAGGGACAAGGCTTCCTTCTCGATGGTTGAGTAACCCACCTGGTGACTCTTCAATTTGGCAGAGAAGAAAGCCACAGGGTGCAGAATGGTGGAGGATGGATCTGGTTGCAACAGCACTGCCCCAACTCCAATTCCACTCGCGTCAACCAGCAGGTGGAAGGGCCGCAGATAATCAGGTACTTTAAGTACTGGTTCAGAAGCCAAGAAGTTCTTGATGTGGGTAAAAGACGTCTGGCACGCTGGAGTCCACTTGAAAGGCTGAGCAGGGCTAGTCAGAGTGGTGAGGGGTGCCGCCACAGTCGAGAAGTTGCTGCAGAATCGACGGTAATACCCCGCCATCCCGAGGAACCTCATCACCTCCTTTCGTGCCGTGGGTGTAGGGAAGGAAAGGATCGCCTCCACGTTGGCTTCTTTTGGGCGCACAGTACCGCTTCCCACTACATGACCCAAGTAGGTCACGGTGCCACGACCAAACACCGACTTCTGGAGGTTAATGACGAGTCCTGCGTCCTCCAACCGTTGGAACAGTCCTCTCAAACGCACCACGTGCTCGTTCCAGTTGGCCGCCACCACCACCACATCGTCCAAGTAGGCATGAACTCCTGGTAGGTCTCGGATGACTGAGTTAATGAGTCTCTGGAATGTGGCAGGAGCATTAGTAAGTCCAAAAGCCATTACCTGATATTCATAGAGCCCAAATGGGGTAATAAAGGCAGAAAGGGCCTGGGCTCTTTGGGTTAACTGCACCTGATAATAACCCTTCAGTAAGTCTATTGTAGAAATGAAAGAGGCATTTCCTACTGTATCTAGCAGTGTTTCAATGAGTGGCAATGGGTAGGCATCCCGGACAGTGACGTTGTTTAATTTACGGAAATCTGTACACATCCGGTAAGTTTGATTAGGTTTAGGAACCAAGATACAGGGTGAAGCCCAGGGAGACTGACTAGGTACGGCTAGATTATGTTCAAGAAGATACTGTACTTCTTGTTTGAGGATTTCAGTCTTGACAGGGTTAAGGTGATAAGGACGTTGTCTAATGGGAGGTTGGTTTGGATCTTTTAATTGAATGTCATGTTTAAGAATATTGCAAGAGCCTGGATGTTCTGAGGTAATAGTTGGAAATTGTTTTAGCAAGTGAATTATCTGCTGTTTTTGACAAGGGTTAAGCCCACAAAAATACTCATCAGACTGAAGCAATAGTTCTTGATTCGATGAGGCACTGGTAGGTAAGGGAAAGTCAATGGATTGGGTGCCTTCGTTTTCCTCGGACAAAGTCACTGCCACAGGAGCTACATCATCATTAATGGTTACAAGAGTCACTGGCAAACTGCTGGTACCCTCCTCTGGTGGTCTGGAAAGGTAGGACTTTATCAGATTAATATGTACCAACTGTTGTTTTTTACGTCGGTCTGGGGTTTCAAGAACATAGTTAAGTGGTCCCAGCCGTTCTTTAATTTTATATGGCCCTAAAAACCTCTTTTGCATTGGGCTCCCTGTTATAGGTAGAAAAGCCAAAACCAAGTCCCCTGGATTAAATGTTCTACTTTTCGTTTTCTTGTCATACTGGGCTTTATATTTGCCTTGGAGCCGGGACAAGTGGGACTTAGAAAACTTACGTACTTCCTGTAATTTACTTTGTAGATTTTTAACATATGCATTTACATTAGTGTGACTGTCTGACTGGGGCATGAACCACTGATCTTTCAATATTTTTAAGGGTCCCCTTATGGATCGCCCATATAACAACTCAAAAGGTGAGAAACCCATAGATTCGTGATTGGCTTCCCGAATAGAAAAAAGTAACCAATCTAAGTTAGTGTCCCAACTTGCTCCAGTCTCCAGGCAGTATTTTCGTAGCATGGATTTTAGGGTCTGGTGGTACCTTTCCAGACACCCTTGCGATTGTGGATGGTAGGCTGAGGAGACAACATGTTTGATTCCCAGTTCAGTAAGGACCTGTTGAAAGAGAGCACTTGTAAAGTTAGTACCTTGATCGGATTGGATCTGACAAGGGATTCCTTTAGAGGTGAACATAGATAACAAAGGTGCAATTACAGATTTGGCAGTGATGGATTTAAGGGGGAATGCCTCAGGATAACGGGTGGTCACATCGACTACAGTTAAAAGATATTCGTTTCCTTTCTTTGTCCTAGGTAGGGGGCCGACACAATCAATGATTATTTTATTGAAAGGCTCTTCTTTGATAGAAATTGTCTTGAGGGGAGCCTTGGGAATGTTTTGATTAGGCTTACCCGCTACCTGGCAAATGTGACAGGTCCGCACGAAACTGGAAATGTCCTTACGCATCCCCGGCCAGTAAAAATGTTCCAATACTTTGAGATAAGTCTTCCCGATACCTAGATGTCCTGCAAAACCATCATGAGCTAATTTGATGACACTATTCCGAACCGATGTAGGAAGGACTATTTGATGGGTTTCTGACCAGGACTGCAACTTATGGTGGGTAGGTGGTCTGTATGCTCTCATTAAAACTCCATCTTCAAAATAAAAGCATGGAGTGGTGTCTATATCTGTTTTGTCGGTAGCTGTGTGAAGTACATGAGAAAGAGTGTGATCCTGCTGTTGTGCCTGAATGAGTTCTGCTTTGTTCATGGCCCTGTTTATCAGATCATCCTTCCCAAAGGATGGAGGAGTAGTAGGTAAAGATGGAGTTAAGGATGAAGAATTAGCGGAGGGAGCAGTTAAGACCTTACTTTGAGACCGGGTGACAGCACAGGCAGGGAAAAGGTGGGGAAGTCTTTCATCCAGATCATGTGTAGGACTAACAGGTAAAGGTTGGTCTACTGTCTTCACTGGAGGAACTGTTAGGGTACCTGCGAGATCATTACCTAGTAGAAACTGAATTCCGAGTACAGGCAAGGAGTCTTGACGTATAGCTACTTTAACAGGGGAGGATAGAAGGTCACATTCAAGATAAATTTCTGCTAGGGGATAAGACGTTTGACAAGTTAGATCAGACAGTAAAACTTTTTCACCGGTGTAAGAATCAGAAATGTTCGGAATGACATTGGATAATAGAATGGACTGGGCTGCACCCGTGTCTCTAAGTATAGTAATAGGGTACTTATGATCACCCTTACATATCGACACAAATCCTTGAGAGATAAAAGGGTCAAAGAGAGAGAGATTAGGACCAGGCACATTTGAGGCTGCTATTGGCTTAGAAGAAGTGACTGTGTGTTTGGTGTTAGAACTTTTGGACACTTTACACCCAGGATGAAGACACTCTTGGATCATATGCCCGGGTTTCTTACAATAATTACAGGTTACTGGCTGGGGAGCAGGACGTGAACTGTTGCCTCCTAAACCTCGCCCCACTCCTGTAAGGTGTTCACCAGGGGGGGGTTTCACACTGGGGCTCTGCCTACGAGCTCCACTCCCCCACGTGTCTATCATCAACGCCTGAGCATCCACTAACTCTGCTGCTCGGATCAGCTCCTTCTCACCCCTTTCCTCCACATATCTCACCAAGTGGAAGGGAAGCTTATTCTTCCACTCCTCCAAGACAACAGCATTAACTAGTTCTGAAAATTTTGTTACATTAATAGCCTCAAGCCACTTTTTACACTGTCTTAATTTATCAGTGGCAAATTCAACATAAGTTTGGGTATGGGACTTGGTTAAGGATCTGAATTTCAGTCGGTAGCCGTCAGGAGTAAGAGCATAGGCATACAAGACTTGTTTCTTAACAAAATCATAATCCTCAGGCCTATCTAAACTGTTATATACCCTAAGAGCCTTTCCTGTTAATTTTGGAGTTAGGATGGTAAGCCATTCATCCTTTGGCCATTCTTGTTTGTTAGCAATAATCTCGAAAGTTTTAAAGTACCCATCAACATCATCTTCAGAAAAGCCAGGAAGGAGGGAGGACATGTTACCTACATTTAATTTTAACTGTTTTTCCTGTATTTCTAGTACCTTTTCTTTGTTTTTTTCTGTTATGTCCACCTCTTTAGATTTTAACTCTAACTCTCTTTCTACCTTCTCCCTTTCTAATGCAAGCCTTTCTCTTTCTAGTTTGATTCGTTCTCTTTGAATTTCGATTTCTCTTTCGTTTTCTACTTCTAATCTGAGTTTTTCTCTTTCTTTTTCGCTTTCTAACAGTTCTCTTTGCATTTGTAATTGATAGTCTAATTTTAATTTCTCCAGTTCTAAGGGATTGACTTCATTAAATCGCTGATAAGGCCTAACAGGTGACAGAACGGGAGGCGAGCGGTAACCCGCTGGTTCAGCCTGAGCGTCAGGTAACACCGAACTCGCCGGGGTTAAAGTATCTATGGCGACTGCCGCAAGTACCCCTTGGCTGACTAACTCTTCAACCACCACATTCTTAATCATAGTCTTATTTAGCTTATAGTGAATTTCAATGCCATAATGATGGGCAATTTGCTTCCAATCATCTTTTTTGAGAGGTCCTGCCAACTTATCCGAAGATGGATTAGCAACAAAGTCATCTAGGTTAAACGACATGATTAATTATTAATAGTAAACAATAAAAAGAATACAGGGAAAGAATCAAATGAAATTATTGAACTAGCACTCGATAGACAAGGACGGCCGGGTCGTAAAACAGAAACAGCCCTTCGATAACTAGACAGACCCTCATTAATGTCTCGTTATACCCTTAGTCCTATGCCCAAGATTATTGTTCGTGTGAGACTGAGACAAACACAAGTTTGTATAAACGATACTTGAAAAAGATACTTGATAAGGATTCATAGATGGAGTGTTCGTGTCTGAGTCACCGACAATCACACACCGCGTAAAGATACTTGAATAAGATTTTTAATGATACTGGAGAAACATGAGAGGCTTGGGGAAAAAATGGACACTCCGATACTTGGAACGATAAATGATACTTGATATAAAGATACACAAACAATAATGATCCGTACACACGGAATGGAGGAGCGAAAGTAAGCACTTATTAGCTAACCCTAACGCTGATAAAGTTTACTAGTGAGGGCTGTGAACACTTTAAACCGAGTAAACTCTATGACTGCTACTTACTGCACTTGATCTAACGTGTGGTGTGGCGGTACAAAGTGCAATACCAAAAGAGTTTTACCGTAAGAATTTAAACTACACATACCAACACTCGTCTTGGTTTACAATAAAAAAAAAAACACTTCACTTATCAGATACAAGAAACACATTAAAGCACTGAACAAAATCAAAGCACTGTCACTGTAAAAGAAAGTGATTAATAATTAACAGGACACAAGGGAGTAACAAATAAAGGACAACGATCACCAACTTAGCAATTACATCCTGGGAAGGTCGCCACTTGTCACAACTTGGGTGTTAGAATGTGAAAATAAAAAAGTTAAATATAATTGCATACCGAATACCCAAGGTATAACAAAATTAAAAGTGAAGATAAGCAAGGGAAACGCATGTAACTGTGGTATGCTGGGAATGGGAAGTTGAAATAATATTTCAGTAACATAACATTAATTTAATTCAGTGCACAGTAAACATATACAGTACATATAAAGTAAACATAATACACACAAATATAAAGATAATATAACTGCCCTAACACCGGACAACACACTGGTGAGATAAGGGGATTACGAGGTACAGGTTACAAAATACTTAGCCGAAAAAGCCGAACAGCAGAGAAGTTCACAAAAATGATACAAAGACGAAAGACAATACACAATACAGGTGAGGGAGGCAGACTTGTAGCAGTGGGTAGCAGTAATGAGCTGCCAGTGACTACCGACCCAGCTCAGACCCTGTATATATACAGGCCAGAAGCAGTCACGGCGTATCCTGATTGGCTTACGT
>NC_090749.1:97265430-97267930 GCF_036898095.1 Palaemon carinicauda | reverse complement strand
ATAACGAACTATAATGATTTTTTTTTTTTTTTTTGTAAGTAGAGGTCTATTGAATATTTGACTCACTAACTTATGAAAAACCTGTAAATGATAATCAATGTTGATGTGAGCCTGAAGATGTAGTAAATCACCTGCATACTTATGTTGTTATGATTAGAAACGAATATTTAGGGATTCTATTCACTCTTATAAGAATATTGACGTATATACAATTGCGAAAATTAAACTCTGAATAATCTTGAACAAAAGAAATACCAAACAGTATACTAAGGTAACCTTTCATGCGAGAGCGGATCTCACCCACCAACCACCAACCCCAGCTCCCTGGGGGATTCCGAAAGAAGGGAGGGGGGGGGGGAGTCTGCTTGGAAGAGAAACAGTAAATCTTAATTGATGTTGTTACGATTTTTATCGAAATTTTAGATTTCCCCAAATAGACTCTAAAGATGGTTTCAAAATAATGATTTTCTAAACTAAAAAAGTAAGACAAAAAGTTAAATTATACCAAAAAAGTTCCGAGGTGTGACTAACTTCAATTGTATAAAACAGTGATATTCATGCAAAGATTATTAAATTCAAAAATTAGACAACACGAGAGAGAGAGAGAGAGAGAGAGAGAGAGAGAGAGAGAGAGAGAGAGAGAACATAGGTAGGCATTTAACCTTTCAAATATGGCCACTTGATTGTGTGTAGTGTCATTTCTATGATGAGAACGATCGAGTTTATTATCCAATTTTTTTTTAGTATCTTTTATGCATAATTAGGTGAATATTTGTAAATGTTCATTAAAGGAATGTCATCTCAATTGAATCTTCCTTGTTTCAAAACCATAATGGTTGAGACTTGAAAAGAAAAATTGCCAAAGAATAGAAAGAAGAAGAAGAAGAAGAAGAAGAAGAAGAAGAAGAAGAAGAAGAAGAAGAAGAAGAAGAAATAAGGGAGGAGAGAAAACGTAGTTAATTATGAGATCTTTCGTTCTCAGCTGCCAAAAATGTCTTGCATCGAGGTGATACAGACTGAGAGAGAGAGAGAGAGAGAGAGAGAGAGAGAGAGAGAGAGAGAGAGAATATTACTATGCAAATAACGGTGACTGTAATTATCAATTAGGACTCCATCTTTTCAACTTAATTAATGAAGAGAAAGGAGAAATCAACAATGAATTTTTCTCAAGTGGTTTTGCAAGTTTAGAGTTTCAAATCTAATGAAGAATATCAAGATCCAAAATTGGCAAACTTAAAAGAAAAACTTGATTCCAGGAAATATGTCTTGATAGAAATTATCATAAAAGACTATGTATGTTATAGTTATAAGTACTTTGGTTTTAATTCTTTCTATTAATTAAAGGCATCCTTCGTAAGTTGAAAAAGATAAAGAAACCAAAGACTCCATAACATGTAAATCCTCTTAATCCCTTAATAAATTCGAACAAGTAAATCCCTCCAGTCCTCTTAAAATCCCAAAAGAATTTAAAATTAAATTTATTATTAATGCATAAATGGATCATCCAAATGATGTATATAAAGACTGGAAGGATTCTGAGTTCTCTGGACGATATTGTAATGTAAATTTGAAATATTTATGAATGCGTTAAAAAATTCCACTTAATTAAAAGACACAAGATAAAAAATCAAATAATCTTGGAACGGAACGTTTGAAGACTCATTCCAAAAGCTGGACTTCTTAAGAAGGCGAAAAGGGGGTTAGGGATATGTGAGTTTAGGTAACCAGGGTTTTGGTGGGTTGAAAGTACTCTGAAAGACCTCAGAACTAATTTCCTGATGCCGAGGAAGACTCAAGAACTCGTTTGAATCTCCAAATCTCTTTCCAGCTATTTATTATCACTCCAGTACTCAAAATCCCTTTCTCTGGTACCCACTACGACTTCAGTACCCTGATGCCCCTTAAAACCATCCCACAAGGATTTCTAAAGACCAAAGTACTCAAACATCCGTCAAAATCCCTTTCCAGGTACCTGCTTCGATTCCAGTAACCTCACGACCATTAAAACCATTTCCAGTATACATCAGCAAATCCAGTACCATTAAGACTCAAAATATTTCCAGACACTAATTATGATTCCAGAACTTGGTCTTCCTCCTCAAGGCTTTTGCTTTCTCAAGGGAAATCTTAGACTTGAGTTAAAGTTAGATTAAGACCTTCATCTCCGCTCCTCAACAATCTCGCTCCGGAAAATAAAATAGAGACTTTTTCACATAAATATATTTTTGTTTTGCTTCCTCTTCTTACAAAATGTCCGATACTTGCATCAGTGAATGTTTTATTGTCATTATTTCATGGTATGAATTGACAATTTCATTTATTTCATTATCAAAGAAAAAAAATTTAATTTTGATTTAATAGTATTACAAATGGATGAACAAATTGAATAGGTAAATATCCTTGAAGTATTTATGTAAGTAATTTGAGATTTCTAAGTGTGACATATGGCTGTAAGAAATTAATTCAATATGAATACTGAGGTGGTTCAATCATGTAGTGA
>NC_090749.1:97234593-97264930 GCF_036898095.1 Palaemon carinicauda | reverse complement strand
AACACCCGAAGCTGGGATGACTTATGATGACAAAATATTCTGAGAGAGAGAGAGAGAGAGAGAGAGAGAGAGAGAGAGAGAGAGATATTAACTTCCTCTGGGCCCGAATGTTAGAGTTGTTTATTTGATGAAAACGTCCAAATGAATTCTTTCCTCTTGACGCTAACACCCGAAGCTGGGATGACTTATGATGACAAAATATTCGGAGAGAGAGAGAGAGAGAGAGAGAGGAGAGAGAGAGAGAGAGAGAGATATTAACTTCCTCTGGGCCCGAATGTTAGAGTTGTTTATTTGATGAAAACGTCCAAATGAATTCTTTTCTCTTGAGAGAGAGAGAGAGAGAGAGAGAGAGAGAGAGAGAGAGAGAGAGAGAGAGAGAGAGAGAGAGGAATCGCCTTTTGAGTGTAGATATATTATTTGTAACTCGATACAAGAATAAGATTGGCATCAGACATTAATACTCCTCATGATATTATCCATCCCTCCTTATCTACTAATTTATTTAAAGCAAAAGCTAATCGTAACAGAAAATACAACATAGAATCTTTTGTTATTATTAAAATTAATTTGTATATCAGAAACAGTTTATCACAGAATGGAAATTCAATTATAAGTTTGGAATGAAACGTTTTGGGATTTCGAGTCGGAACACCAAAGGGAAATCATTCCGAGATAAACCAACGTTTGAAAAATAGTTAACGAAATTCCGTCAGGAAATTGAAATGATAAGGACACGAGATAGAAGATAAGAAGGGGAAAGTCAGTATCATAATTTGAAGTTCTCTAGAATTCTTGCCTTTATTTTATTAAACCAAAATAAATCGAATATATTATATATATATATATATATATATATATAATTTATATATATATATATATATATATATATATATACGTGTGTTATTGAGTGTCTATGTGTGTTTGTGTATAATTATGTGTATCTGTTGAGTACAACCGATACCATTGACCCATTTTAAGATTTATGTGTTTTAAACAATACATGTGTTTGTAAGAGAAAACAATTCTAAAATACAGAAACACTACTAAACATTTGTAGAATATTGGTTTCGCATGAAATTCTAGAAATCGAGTTTCCCTTTATTTGTAAATTTTAGAAAATTATATGTTTCTTGATCTGGAAACTACTTATGAAGTTTTGTAACATAAGACTATTCATTATTACTTGGAAGGAATTTTTCCAATATGTTATTACCATAATGTGTTCTTCATTTATTCTCTTTCCAGATTCAAGGTTTACAGAAATAACCGTAGGAATATAAGTTGAAAGGAGATGTAGCTGGAAATTCTATTCATGAATTGCTTAGTCATTCTCAGACACATCACGATTCTGGTATTTTAGTCTGCAAAGCAATCCTGTCTTGCTTGAATTTACCTTCTGCAATGCAGGGTGTGCGGCAATGCCTTACGCAGGCAATATATACCGTGGGCAATATTCCCCTGGAGCTTAGCACTCTAATCGGAGGCTGCATCAAATGGATGCAATACACTCATTAGATCTATCACCTCAATTAGCAGGTCTGGCGAAGCAACCAACACCGATTATCGCTTGATACAGAGGCAATAAACCTCCAGGTTACTTACTGCGATCAGATAGGTGTCTTTATCCCAATCAGATAATGTGTCTGTATCTATCTGTATAAATATTCATCAATGTATCAGTTAAATGGGTGTCTGCATTTCTATATCTATCTATCTGTAAATTCGACTATCTATTTATCTATATGACTCACGTAACTGAGTTCGACCAAACCAGATCTTAGATTAGTAAATCAGTAGTAAAAAAAAGTTCATCGTAGAATAGAGGTTTTGGAACTTGGCAATTAATGAATATTCCATGTGCAATTTTTAAGCGTATTTGCACATTTAAATCTATTGGAAATAACATTTGCAAGAAATTCTTATAGTTCAATATCCCGTGACCTCATAAGTACATTTTTTTTATTTTCCCCAATGCAAGTAAGGGTCACCAAGACGAGTAATCAAATGACCCTCCTGTTATGGGTTCAAATCCAGCAGAGGTTTGTTTTCTCATTTAGATAATCGAGTCTTTCAGTTACTGATGAAAGAAATTCGGTTTGTTTATTTACAAGTTGTTTACAAATTGATTGTGAGTGAGAATTACAACAGGAGAGTTTAGATGGTTTAAACTA
This sequence comes from Palaemon carinicauda, assembly GCF_036898095.1. Taxonomy (NCBI): domain Eukaryota; kingdom Metazoa; phylum Arthropoda; class Malacostraca; order Decapoda; family Palaemonidae; genus Palaemon; species Palaemon carinicauda. The sequence goes on along the minus strand of NC_090749.1, from coordinate 97,262,759 downwards.
TCTTCTGTTAAATACACAGGAAATGAGTGTGTTAATCTCTGCTGCTTTCTAATGTCAAGATATCGTAGTTAATTAAAAAAGGGAAAATTGGTATTATAATTTTTGTGATAAGATCAAAGAAAGAAAAAATTATCAAAAATTGTAGTGTGAGACAGAGATCACTAAACACGTGGTAAAGAGGATGTCCTTACATTTTGGACATTCATTTCAAGATTCGATGTCTTCGACAAATTTATACGAAAAAGAAGCTATGGATATTTCATTGAGGTGGTCGAATAAGTTGAGTGTTTTTATCTGAAATCAATTGTTTCTACATGAAAAGACTAGAAATGTCTGTACAAGCATTAGTCTGAATATATTAGTTTTTTGGATTGCATCCATTAACTGCTAAACCTCTAAAACCTTGAGCTAGCAGGCTTCTAAACCCAAGATCAGACAAGCTTCTAATACCTTCAACTGACCAAATCTTTAATCCCATGAGCTGCTTACCTCTAGTTTCCTCAATTGGCATACTTCTAATTCTGATCTGTTGACAAGTCTCATCATAGAAGCATTTCTATAAACCCATCAGCTGACAAACTTCTGATCTCATCTGTTGGAAAATCTCTAATGCCATTAGCTGGTAAACTTGAAAGCCTATGAAATGGCAAACCTTTATACCCCTAAGTTGACAAACCTCTAATCCCATCAGCTGACGAACCTCCGAACCCATTTGCTGGTAAACCCCAAATCAGATACCCAATCCCATCAGAGGGTAAACCTCATATCATAGCTGATCTACATCTAAACCCCTCAGCTGACAAATCTCCAAACCTAACAGCTGACAAGTCTACAAACCCATTACTTAACAAAACTTCAATCCCATCTGCTGGAAATCCTCTGATCACAACAGCTGTGGCACAATAGTGTAAGACTTTTACAACCTCAGTTTGGTCATTTCACTTAAGAAGATAAGATTATGATGAACTCTCTTAAGAAGTAAGAACATTATGCTCTTAATCACATAGGATAAAACTTTGTACTCTTACTTGAACAGGACACACTTCTTTCCTAAGTCTCAGTTCAATTTACTCTTCACCTTTTCTAAAGTGATACTTGCCCTTATTGATTGAGGTAAAGGGACTCCCGTGTGTAAAAGGAGAGCAGCTAACTTTACTTTATCTATTTGTTGGTCATTTTGTAAGGAATTTATAAGACACTAAATAGGTAGAATAAATTGGAATATTATTTAAATAATTTATATCCTCAGATTTGCTATTTATTTCAGGTAAAGGAAGAAATAATGGTACCGTTTTGTTGAATTCTCTCTCTCTCTCTCTCTCTGACATGCCTTCATGTATGTAATGCTTAGTTTAAGTAGAAAATAGCCTCATATTTTATTTCTTTCTTCGCCATCAGCAGCAAACTTCTGCAGTTTTCTGGAGCAAAATGAGCCTCTCTTTCTTGTTTGTCTAATATTTTCAAAAAGTGAACTTTAATTATGAGCTCTTTCTTATTTCTGATATTCCAAATCAATCCAGGATTTTGTTCTCCTGCACATGTTAATTCGAACTCTCTCTCTCTCTCTCTCTCTCTCTCTCTCTCTCTCTCTCTCTCTCTCTCTTGTAATCTTATATAGGGTTAACAAACTTCAGATAACCTTTTTATCTCGGTTCTTTAGTCTCCCAAACATTCACCTTTCGCCTTTGTTTACAAAACGAATCCAGCGTTGAGGAACATTTTTTTTTTTTTGCGGGAAGAAATAGTCTTCAGCGAAGGCGAGAACTTGTCTACTGAAATTAGATGAGGAACAGGGGGATTGGGGACTGAGGGGAGTTTATTTAGGGGGAGATTGTTACCCTCTTATTTTCATAATGGCCTAATAACATTTAAGTTTGCTGATGTAGAGAATTCTCTGAGAAACTTTCTAAAATAGCCAACTTTCTTCTCGTAAATTTTCACTTCGTTTGGACGTTTTCGTTTGGGAATTTATGATAAGATATTTATGATTTTGAGAATAATTACTTCGTCACTATTATTATTGTACGTGACCTGTCAACCATGACGACCAAATATTTAAATAGATATACACACCCACGAACATAGCCAGACACTTTCTCTTTATCATATAGGCGAGATTATTATTATTATTATTATTATTATTATTATTATTATTATTATTATTATTATTATTATTCAAAACTCTTATAATGATCCATCTTTTGATCCTCCTTCGTATTTTTATTATTAGCAATTTTTATTTTCATAATCTTAATTTATCTCATCAATTATAATCATCATTATCATCATTACCTTTAAGAATATCACTATCATCATCACCCTTATAATTAGCATCAACATTATTATGAATATTGTATAGGAGCCATAAAGTAAGGGGAACCACCAGGCTTCTCTCTCTCTCTCTCTCTCCTCTCTCTCTCTCTCTCTCTCTCCTCTCTCTCTCTCTCTCTCTCTCTCTCTCAGCATTTGCAAGAGTAATTTTCAGCTAATGAATAGACAAGAGAGAGAGAGAGAGAGAGAGAGAGAGAGAGAGAGAAATATTTCATCACTGACTTATAACTCAAAGCGAAAGGCCGGAACAACGGAATGGAACAAATGTTGTTGAATTGGACAGGAACTGACGGAACTGAGGAAACTTTGTTTTGATGTGGAGTTGAATCGTTCCGTTCTGGACACTCGAACGACCAAAGTTTTTTATTATTTATGGCGGGAAAAAAATAAGAGGAATAATTACTGTTTATAACTAAAGCAATATATATATATATATATATATATATATATATATATATATTAAACAGTTTCCAATTCATAGTTACAATGGCAACTTGTGGAGGAAAACCTGTGCAGGAAACTTTCAAAGCATCAGCCACTTCATTCATCTACCGATAGGCTGCACTGGCAGCTCGTCAAACACTCCTACACATCCTGTGCCCATCACCTCCACCTTACTGGATATTAGGTCTCCCATTCTCTCCACTTGACCAAACCACCTCTCAATGCCTTGGTCTTTATTTTACCTGCATTATATTTATTGCTATTCAACTTATCTACTTTACTATTGAACCCAATATTTTTATTTTTATTTATTCGTTTTATTCATATTACATAGTCAAATTTCCCTACCATAAAGGTGCGTTGTATCAACCATTCATTATTAATTTTGGTTTTTATGAACACAGTGGATCTATTCCAAAACGTTTTGCATATAACCTGCTGCCTTTCCTGAACCACTCAATATTTGACTTGCTTCTTCCACAAGTTTTCTACCATTATTAATCTGTTTCCAAATAATTGTAAATGAAGTTTGAAATAGAAATATTGTGTCGATTTGCCATAGAAGTTAAGGTTGAAATCATTGGAAATCCCACTCAAAGTTGATGATCTGTTTTTTTAAGTTTCATCAAAATGCCTTATTAGATATTACTTAATTCCACTAAGCCTGTTCACATAAGCCTGTTAAATCAGACAGACAAACAGATAAAACTGTTATTGAAAACATAACTTCATTCTAGGGAATATCAAAAGAGGAAGAAGGGAATCTTCTAAGACTTACTTAACTCTCTTCCACCCAACGAAATGAGCTTTTCCTTCACTCGCGTCTAATCCTCTTAAGTAACTTGCATTCGGTCTCTCGCGGTTATGATGCGCCAGGAGCCGCGTCATTTATTGCCCTGGGGAACACAGGCGACAATTGTTAACGAAGCCTTTAGAGTAAGGAGTCATTAGCTTATGCACAGCAGGTAACGAGGGAGATGTTACACCGGTATCATCATTTCGATTTGGAACATGAATTTCCACTTTCCACGGATTACGATTTTCCCGCCTTGGACGAAATGATAAACGAAGTCTCATTATTATTATTATTATTATTATTATTAATAATAATAATAAAAATTATGTCTGCCTCAGTTGCATTGATCTTGTACTATGTCTTCTCAATTGCTCTTATTATCTTCTTTTGAGAATTACTGCATACAGACAGTAATTGAGCTAAAGTCGTCCTTCATGGTAGTTAAATTCGGGAGTAATTGACGAATCAAGGTTTTAATGTTTAGTTTATAAGTCGGGTAAGCGAATACAGTAAACAAGCTATGCAGTTATGGAGTGCTTTCTCTCTTTCTCTCTCTCTCTCTATCTTTATTTCTATAGAGGAAGAACTCGAGGTCCGAAAACAAGTCAATGAACAAAAGAAATTCTTTCCGACAAAGTTTTTTTTCGTTAATTTTTGTTTGAACAACAAAACAATTCTGTGTTTACATCCACATTTTTGTCTGACCTCAGGAACTGCAACGCCTCTCCTCTATAATGAATGGAAGGAGGAAGCGCTGAAGGATCATGGTTGTGGTGACCGTTATGGTAACGTCCCTGACTGGTGATCGCCAGACTGGGCTTTGAGTCCCGCTAAAATCTGTTAGTTCCTTAGGTCGTTGCAACCTCACAATCATTGTGAGCTAAGGATGGGGCGTTTGGGTTAACCTATAGGTCTGTCTGCTGAGTTATCAGCAGCCATTGCCTGGCCGACCTTGGTCCTAGCTTGGATGGAGAGGGGGCTCGGGTGTTGATCATATGTATACAGTATATAGTCAGTCTGTAGGGCATTGTCACTGTCCCTTGCCTCTGCCATTCATGAGCTCCTTAATAATGTTACCATCCTCTGCATGAGGTGCACTGACGGTACTGCATTATGAATCTGTCCTAATTCCAGCCTTAGTCCCCTACCAATTATAGTCCTAGTTGATAAGTTGCTTGCATAAGGACTTCTATTTTGTCAAAACTATTCTCGAGAACACACAATTAAATACAGCTTGAATAAAGAAAAAGAATGAGGAGAGAAATGAAACATCTGTGAGGTTTTGTGGAAGCTTCCATCCATGACAATACTTCGTCTCTCTTCCTGTCGCATCTCTGCCTCAGACATAAGTCAAATTTAAATTTCTATGAAAGATGCCGACATGAGAAGATAAATTGAAAAAATCTTTAAGATACATTACAAAGATAATCATAATAAAACGTCATATTATCTTTACTTTAAATAGAAAATTCACGATTCTTAAGATCGCTTGTTTGTTACGTTGTGGAAGATAGGAACACAATATTTTCATCAATGATGTTTTTTTTTTAAGTAAATTGAACAATTATTTTGGTTTAGTTATCATTGCTCTTAGGAGTAAGAAAACATTCTCCTCATAAAGCAGTGTTAAAAAAACAACAAATATCCAATGGAAGTTATTCAATTCTAATTCCCAGAAACTGTAAATAACAAGGATTGAATAAAATGACTAATCTTATGATTTTCAAATGGATAGAAAATAGTTCTTTGACTGAATTTAATCTTCTCGTTTGAAATAACCCCATAAAAACGGATGGTTCAAGTATTACATAACTCTCTATTGATTAGATTTAATGCTTTTTTTTTTTTGCAAAAATATATACATCAAGCATTGGCAAGTCATTCGAGAATTATCAAAATCCAGAGGTAAATTCTCTAGAACAAAAAAAAAAAAAAAAAAAAAAAGAGGTTAAGCCAATTTCCGGATTCCTTCATCAGTCTTACCTCAGAATATCAAATATGCACGGCCTATCTGTGTTATGGGAGGACATCTCTCTCTCTCTCTCTCTCTCTCTCTCTCTCTCTCTCTCTCTCTCTCTCTCTCAGGTAAATAATAATCTTTCTCTGTACCACAAGTCATTAACGAACATCTTGTCCTCCTAATCCGGGGCAATAATTAACCTGTGTGCCAAAAAGGATCAGGTACAAAGTGAAGGTGCGTATCAGGATGACTCAATTCTGATATACACAATAGGAAGATTCCAGTTCCTAATTTTAAGGTTTTCAAGGTAATGAGAAGAGCAAGAAGAGTTATTCTTGCAGGTAATGTGTGCTCACATTTTGAACGGTAGAATTATTTGTGCCTTACTCATTTCCATTAATGTTTCATCCCTAATTAAACGAGTACCGATTTAAACGGAAGCTAAAAAAAAGATCTGAGAATAATAGTTGATGAATATGTACAGAGCACAAAGAACATACCATCAGGAGATTAAATTAAAATATTCTAAAATATTCTTCAATACTTTATAATATTCTTTCAAATAACGCTACATAATAGACATTGGTAAACAACTATCATTTATGCAAAGAAAATTCTTAAATCAATACTAAAAAGATCTTTGAAGGGAACGTTGGACTCCGAGAGAGAGCTGGAAAAGAAACCTTCTTCCTCGGAACAGAGATAAAAACGTTAATTAGGTACATTTAGAAATTACCCCAATTCACAGAAACTGTACAACTGAGTCACATTCGTAAAGTTCTTGTGCTAAGCAAAATCTGCTAACTTAGTTTCGCACGAATGATATTTCTCTCGATTCTTCTATTTCCTTTGACCTGACTCGAACTTGGAACGCGCAATTTCTCACAAACTTTATGGAAACTGAAAAGTCTAAATTAATTTTCAAGTTTTCACAAGTTGGGGAGTTTCTGATGATGAGGGGAAATGTGACCATATGATTAAGAGAGGAATTATAAGTGTTTGAAATTTTTACTTTTTTAAATACTTTTCCATCTGAGAAGGAGATCAGACGTATCTTTATCTATATGATGGTGTAATACTTGTCCCATTACATCCACTTAAAGTATCTTTGAATGGAAAGGAATATTTTACAATGAAATGGAGTGAAGAATTGCGAGGGGGTTTTTGACTATACATTCTCAAAAATAAATTTCATCTTTCTTGAATCTAGGTTCTTGAGTTACCTTTGTTTGAGCCTAGCAAATGATTGTTACAAATGTAAAGAACATAGATAAAAGTGTAGGAAGTGTAATAAAAATAAAGTGAAGTGATTAATGTATTATATGATTGGACTGATAGAAATAAGTTCAATTGAAGCCTCTCTTTGATGATATTTTAAGACTGTCACTTAAATGGTTTATGTTTTGGCCCAAGAAAAGGATTATTCCCAGAAGGCTTCTAAGTTTAGTCAGTTAGAGGATTTACTGCCTTACATAACTTATTACAAACAATCATTACAGAATCATATCTTCAGTTTCTAAATAGAACAACTCACTCTTTGGGCAAAGGTAGTGCTCCTTAAGAAAAGGTTCCACATGTCCACACCTCTCTAATCGGTGACGCTCTTTCCGGTAAAAAATATAAGATTTAACAAATCATAAATTGATTTTAAGGTTCACAATTTCCATTAAGTAGAACTATATTTCATTTACGATTTACGAACACTTAGCGTTATTTGATTACTGAGGGTAATTAGCATTTTCTCTTCCAACTGATGCAGTCGGTGCATTTGCTGCCAAGTGACGCAGCGAACAATCCCAATCAACAAAGCTCTGGAGGAAGTCTTGTCGAGAGGAAAGATTCTGCTTAAATTACTCAGCGGAGAGAAGCACCAGCTGATGATGATGGTCTCTTCCATAATTATGCAATGAGGAAGAGAGAGAGACTGTGAAAATTAGGAACAAGAAAAGAGAGTAAAAGTAACAAGGATGGAATAAAACGTATAATCATATTATTTTCAAGACGATAGAAAATAATTCTATGGCTGAATTTAAAGAGGATCTTTACTCTAGCTTCTGTCTTCTTTGAGAAGGTGTACATATGGGAAGCAAGTAAGTGCAAAATGCAGTTACCGTTTATGCAAATTTCATTTAGTTTTGTCTTTCAAGTCAACGATCATTAGATAATATAGAGCAGATGATATATAAAACAAAGGAAGAACAAAAGACCTTCTTGAGACATTTCTTTCAACGTCTTTAATAGAAATCCTCAAAGATCCTGGATCGTTGATCCTCCATCAAGCTTTCAAAGTCACTTTATCCCCCCTCTCCCTTTCCCTCTCCCACCTCTCCATCTCCAGCTTTCTCCCCTCCCCTCCCATATCTCTCTCTCTCTCTCTCTCTCTCTCTCTCTCTCTCTCTCTCTCTCTCTCTCTCTCTCTCTCTCTCTCTCTCTGAGCTCCCCTACTTTCCAACCCCCTACCATTTCCAACATCTAGATTTACAACTTCCAAGATGTCCTTCCTATTTCTGCCAAATTATTGAAGAGAGAGAGAGAGAGAGAGAGAGAGAGAGAGAGAGAGAGAGAGAGAGAGAGAGAGAGAGAGGTCTTTCCTCCTTCTCCTTCTCCTTTCCTCGTTTTAAGTACTGAAAAGTAAGAAGCGACTCTTTTCTTTGGGGAAAGTCTCCGAAGCTTCACTGGAATTGTCCTTCTGCTGATCCCTTCAATGACATAAATCTCTTTCAGTAAAACAAAACGATTATTTTCAAAGGAATGGTAAAATATATCTGGTCTTTTTTAATGGTAAAACTTCTATCCTGTAATAGTAAAACCTATCAGCTCCATTAAATTGAAAATATAATAATCCACTAACTTTGAATTATTTATATTGTAATATACACCACATTCCTTTAAATAGTATACAATATTTAACCAGCGTCAATCATGAATACATTAAAACGCCTCAAATCATGAAAAACTTGAAAATTCATCAAATCATTAAATACATTTATTCCTTTAAATCACAAAGCAAATTATTCCCTTTAGATGATAAAACATTTTAAATTACACACAGTATTGAATGATAAATCTAGTTTGTCATGTTTTCGACCTTTCCATATTTCACCTCATAATCTTTCCTAGTTTGTGATAATTCCATCAAAAAGGATGGTTCAAGTTTTACATAACTCGCTATTGAATCATTTTGAGACTTTTTTTACAAAAGTACTTATACAAAAAGTATTGGTAAGACATTCAAGATGACCTCTTTAGAATAAAACAAAATTATAGGAAAAGTAAAACAACCTAAAGAAAAGAGGTTAAGCTGGCTCCTACTTCCGGATTCCTCCATCAGTCTTCTGTAAATCCTACCATAAATCACTGGTTTATGTCTCTCTCTCTCTCTCTCTCTCTCTCTCTCTCTCTCTCTCTCTCTCTCTCTCTCTCTCAAAGGCTGAATACTTTTGAGGATTTTTTTAACAAATTATATATATATATATATATATATATATATATATATATATATATATATATATATATATATATATATATATATATATGTATATATAAATATATATATATATATGTATATATAAATATATATATATATATATATATATATATATATATATATATCCAAATAAGCCATATAAATTTTTTTGATAAATTAATGTCTGGATTCTCTTAACGACCTCGGGATAAGAGCCCCAGGCGAAGCTCTTGTCTTTGTGTGATTTCGCCTGGGGCTCTGATCCCGAGGTCGTTAAGAGAATCCAGACAATGATTTATAAAAAAAAATTATATGGCTTATTTGAATATGAAAAACACGTTTAAAGGTGCAAAATCTATCATATATAAATATATATATATATATATATATATATATATATATATATATATATATATGTATATATATATATGTACATATATATATATATATATATATATATGTATATATATATATATATATATATATATATAAAAAAGTTTTGGTAAGACATTCGAGAATGATCAAAATCCAGAGTTAACTTCTTTAGAATAAAACCAAATTATACGAAAATGAAGCAAACAAAAGGAAAGAGATTAAGCTGACTCCCACTTCCGGATTCCTCCATCAGTCTTACCTCGGAATATCAATAGATTTTGTCTCCCAAAGAGAAGAAGAAGAAAGACCCTTTTTCAGTTGAGGGATGTTAGGGGGAGGGGGGGGAGAATACCCCACCCCTTTCTCTAAAGAAAGGGAAGACAGAGAGGAAGGAAATGAAACAGGCGCGAGTAAAGAGAAAAAAGAATTGGAAAAAAGGTCTGTAAGTCAGAGCTCCGACCATCAATCACTTGTTTAGTCTCTCTCTCTCTCTCTCTCTCTCTCTCTCTCCTCTCTCTCTCTCTCTCTCTCTCTCTCTCTCTCTCTCTCTCTATCTCTCTCTCTCTCTCTCTCCTTGAAATCTTACTTTAGAATGAGACCCCTCAAATCCCTCTCAATCCTCCATCCTTTATCCTTGGGTAATCTCACCCTCCTTATCCTAATCCAATCCTCAATCCCCCCAGAGACCATCCTGGCCTCGTCTCTCATCCTAAATGGAAAGAAGAAGAAGAAGGAGAGATGACTCTTACCTTCAGCCTTCTTTTTCTGGAAATATTAAAACCCAAAAGAAATCCCTCATCTTCTGATAACATTTCCAGATGTTTATAAACATTACAAAGATTTGCAAACGTTGAAAAAATAAACATTCTACAAGAAATGCATTCATATTATTAATGAAAGGAAATCATAAGATCATTATATCTTTGGATCAATCATTCGCCATTTTCAAGAAATCCCGTCGTCAGGAACTGGAATGAGATCCAGGAATATTCCAAGTTAAAGATCTGAGAAGTTTCTCTCAAAAACATTGGAGAATCAGATGGAGAACTAAAGCAAAAATCTAGAATATATTTCCTAATTCAGTTTCCATTTTTTCTTCTGAGAGCAATCTGGGTTAAAAGAAAAAAAAAAAGACTATTTTTCACCAAGAGAGATGGTTTGTTCGCTAAGTGATTCAGGGTGGCTGGAGCTCATCTTTTTTATTGATTTGCTTTGGTTTTCGCATAAAATGATATTGATAAAAGGATTTTAATGATAATACTAAGAAGAAATGTTCAGAAAACATTGGAAATTCACGACACCCATTAAATAAAACATTGCAATGCGAATCTATTACTTTCTGAGCCGTAGAATGATGTCCCTCCCAAAACGCCACCTTCCTCACTTCCCTTCTTCAGTTTCCCTTTAAAGATGATGTAATATTCATGATGAAATTCCAGGTTCAGTAGTCTTTACCTCTGTGTGTCACTGATGCCACCCTTTTATAGAGGCCTTTTAAAGAGGCCCCCCCCGAATGCTAATGACTAATGTCCCTCTCCATTCAACGTTCTGCCTTTTAATTATGACTACGTTCTCTACTTCAGAGTTAGAAAATCATGTGATCTCTCTTCAACGGTCACATCCTGTTTCCCCCTGGTCATTCCTTGGGTGGAAAAGGGACTAAAGCCATGGTCTCTATGCCTCTAATCTCTTCTGCTCATAAGGCACCTTTAAACCTTTGAGTCATAGCATCAACCAAAACCTTATCAATATACCACTCCAATAGTAATTCAAGAGGGTGATAAATTGTGATGGAAAGGTTGGTCACCTTAAATCTCCCTTTTTAATCTTTATCTCTTCTTTAAGCATTATTGTACAAATATCTATGAAATCAAAGACCAATTACAATTATATTTGTATATTTTATGAGGAACTCGATACCCTAAAGACATTCTTGCTCAGTGATTCCTATGTATAGATTCTCTTAGAGTTAGGTTAGGTTTCTCTCTTGGGTCATCAACAGTCACTTCCTGATGCCCTTTGGTCATTCCATGGGTGGAAATGGGACCCAGACCCTGTCCACTTAATTATATGTTCGGTCTAACTCTTGCTTTGCTGATCACGATGGACTTTTAAACATACTATCAACAAAACCCTGTCATTATACAGCTCTTATATCTCTTTGTTTAATCTCTATCTTTGCATCAATTATTATTGCAAAAATATTTATGAAATCCAAAACCAATAAAATAATTGAATTTGAAAAATTTTATGAACCGGATGTTACGACACAAGATATGTTAAGAGAAACTTGGTAACCTTAATACATTCTTGTTCAGAGATTCCTAAGAATTCAGTCCCTTCATATTCCCATTTCTAAAAATTCCATTCCAATTCCATTCCAATCAATTCCAGTCAAGCGGAAAGTGAAAATCTCTTAATGTTAATTAGGTTAATTTGATGAGTTTTTATTTTTCCTCGAACGAAGCGAAGCGCACGGCTAAGCAAAAACCATTAAAAGGACGTGAAGTGAATCACAGATAATTACTGTATGCTGATGGATTTGCGTATTCATTTAAACATTATAGATGCTGATGTTTAGAAGGACTCAGTCGGAGTCGGGTGGAAAAGTTTGACATATTTTGTCTGAGATTTTACCACAGACAAAAAACCGGATTCAATCTTTTTGAACTTTTGGAAATAAGTCTACAACGACTCAAAGCTCAAAGGAGGATAAGATACCATATATAAAAGGAGTTCCTCTACACTTGAGTCTTATCTTAGAACACCTTCAAACACTAAACTTTCTCCTTCTCTTCCTTGAGTCCCACCAGAGGATAAGGAAAGGTCACACTCCAAGTAACCTTTCCAAATCAATGGAACTTCCGCCTGGATTGGAACAGAGTGAGGAAGGTCAACGTCTAAGAGTATAAGGTGAATAGACGATTCCTAGAGTTAGATGCTGTATATACCTGACTCTACTTTTACTTCAATTTCAATTAAGCATGGCTCATTTTTCTCTATTTTCACTACAGGATTGAACCACCTCATCATATTCATATTAAACTAATCAATTACAGCCATATGTCACACTTATAAATCTCAATTTTACTTATATTAATACTTCAAGGATTTATATTTATTCAATTTGTTCATTCATTTGTAATACTATTAATTGAAAATCACATATTTTTCTTTCGTTGATAATGAAATAAATGAAATTATCAAATCATACCCTGAAATAGTGACAATAGAACACTCACTGTTGCAAGTATCGGGCATTTTATAAGAAGAGGAAGCAAAACCAATATATATATATGAAAAAGTCTCTATTTTATTTTCCGGAGCGAGATTGTCGAGGAGCAGAGATGAAGGCCTTAAACCGGCTCTAATTCAAGTCTAAGATTTCCCTTGAGAAACCAAAAGCCTTGTGGAGGAAGACCTAGTTCTGGAATTATAATTAGTGTCTGGAAATATTTTGAGTCTTAATGATACAAGATTTTCCTGTTGACCCCTGGAAAATGGTTTTAATGGTCGTGGAGTTACTGGAATCGGAGCAAGTACCTGGAAAGGGATTTTGACGAATGTTGGAGTACTTTAGACTTAAAAAATCCTTGTGTAATGGTTTTAAGGGGCATTGGGGTACTGGAGTCGTAGTGGGTACCAGAGAAAGGGATTTTGAGGATCGTGAGAGTACTGGAGCCATAATCAATATTATTATAACTAGCTAAGGTAAAAGAAAGATGCTATAAGCCCAAGGGCTCCAACAGGGATAAATAGCTCAGTGAGGAAAGGAAATAAGGAAATAAATAAACGGTGAACAATTAAAATAACATATTTAAAAATAGTAACATCAAAACGGATATTTCACAAATAAACTATAAAAAGACTCATGTCAGCCTGTTCAACGTAAAAACATTTGCTGCAACTTTGAACTTTTGAAGTTCTACCGATTCAACTACCTGATTAGGAAGATCATTCTACATCTTTGTCACAGCTGGAATAAAAATTCTAGAGTACTGTGTAGTATTCAACCTCATAATAGAGAAGACCTGACTATTAGAATTAACTGCATAGTATTACGAACAGGATGGAACTGTCCGGGAAGATTTGAATGAAGAGGATGATCAGAATTATGAAAAATCTTATGTAAAATGCATAACGAACTAATTGAACGACGGTGCCAGAGGAAATTAGTTCTTCCAAACCCACCAAAACCCCTGGTTACCTAAACCTCACGTCTAAAACTTATATATCCTTAACCTTTTTTCCCCTTCTTAAGAAGTTCACCTTTTGGAACCAGTCTTAAAATATTCCGTTACAAAATTATTTGTTCTTCCTATCTTGTGTCTTGTAACTCAGGTCCAAATCTCCGGACTATGCTCATTCAAATGCCAGAGAGCAAAAGTGGAGTTTTTTATGCATCCATTAACATTTTATGTTTACATTACAATATCGTCCAGAGAATGCATAATCCTTCCAGTCTTTTATGGACATCAATTTGGATGATCCTTTATGCGTTAATGGTACAATTTATTTTAAATCCTTTTGGGATCTAAAGAGGACTGGAGGGATTTACTTATTCGAATTTATTAAGAGATTAAGAGGATTTATATGTTATGGAGACTCTGGTTTCTTTGTCTTTTTCCACTTATGAAGGAAGCCTTTAATTTATTATTATTATTATTATTATTATTGTTATTATTATTATTATTATTATTATTATTATTATTATTATTATTATTATTATTGAGTCCCTTGTTAGGCTGGGAGGAACGTAGAGAGTAGAGGTCCCCTTTTTTGTTTTTGTTTCATTTGTTGATGTCGGCTACCCCCCAAAATTGGGGGAAGTGCCTTGGTATATGTATGTATGCATGTATTATTATTATTATAATTATTATTATTATTATTATTATCATCATCATTATCAGATAAGCTACAACCTAGTTGGAAAAGCAGGATATTATAAGCCCAAGGGCTCCAATAGCAAAAAGTAGCCCAGTGCGGAAAGGAAATAAATAAATTACAAGAGAAGTAATGAACAATTAAAATAGAACACTTTAAGATCAATAAAGAATTGAAATAGGTCTTTCATGTATAAACTATAAAAAGAAAATTAAAACCAAAGTACTTATAACTGGAACATAAATTATCTTTTGTTATAGCTACTATCAAGACATATTTCCTAGAATCGAGTTTTTTTTTTTTTTAATTTTGTCAAAATTGGATCTTGATATTCTTCATTAGATTTGAAACTCTAAACTTGCAAAACCACTTGAGAAAAACACTTGGTCGATTTCTCCTTTCTTTTCATTATGTTGAAAGCTGGAATCTTAATTGATAATTCTAGTCATGGAATTAATTCGTTCTACAAAATGCAGAGAAAATAAAATACCCAAAAAAGAATAAATAAAAACCGAAATTAATGGATTTCTCATTAGAGAAATGACATTATCAGAAAGTGTTGTTAATGGCTTGTCACTGTACAGGCAATCAAACTGCCATAATTAAAAAGGTGGGGTCTACCAACCTGGTGTCCTGTTAGGAGACAGGGGGGTGGGGATACGTTGTATTCTCTCTCTCTCTCTCTCTCTCTCTCTCTCTCTCTCTCTCTCTCTCTCTCTCTCTCTCTCTCTCTCTCTTAAGAGTTCAGATGTTTTTCCTGGGTATTAAATGTAAGTAAACTAGTTAGAAAGGCCAAGATCAATAAAGAGAAAAGAGTGGCTTCAGATATTAAAGAAAACCGAAAAGAATTTTTTGCTTATGTAAACAGAAGAAAACCAATCAAAAACAACATTAGCCAGTGAAGAGACTCAGAGAGTAATCCTGTAACAAATAACTTGGAAAAAGCCCAACTGATGAATGTATATTTCACAACCGCATTCACTAGGGAAGAATCAACAACCCTCCCCAAACCAGCTATCAAATATGAAGGGCCACAACCACTAAATAGAATCATCTTTACAATGGAAGATGTCAAACATAAAACAGAGGGACTAAGTAAGTCTAATACACCAGGTCCGGATGAGATAATAACGCTACACTGACAAAATGTTTCGAAAGACAGCCAACCAAAGAAAGGCGCCTCAAGGATGGAAACTAGGAAATATCCCTCCAATCTTACATACATACATACATATATATGTATATACATGTATATATATATATATATATATATATATATATATATATATATATATATATATATATATATATACATACACATTGCCAAATTAAACGAATGAAAAACTTTTTCTATTTTATTTTCCGGAGCGTGATTTTTGAGGAGCAGGGATGAAAGTCTTAATCCGGCTGTAATTCAAATCCAAGATTTCCCTTGAGAAACCAAAAGCCTTGTGGAGGCCGACATAGTTCTGGAATCGTAGTTAGTGCCTGGAAATATTTTCAGAGTCGTAATGGCACTGGATTCCCTGTTGAAACCTGGAAAATGATTTTTATGGTCGTGAGGTTACTGGAATCGGAGCAAGTATCTGGAAGGGATTTTGACGGATGTTTGCGTACTGGAGTCGTTGTGGGTACCAGAGAAGTAGGTTTTGAGGATCGTCGGAGTACTGGAATTGTAATCAATACCTGGAAGAGATTTGGAGATTGGAAAGAGTTCTTGAGTCTTACTCAGTATCAGGAGATTAGTTCTGAAGTTCGTTCTGAGTCGTTTCAACCCACCAAAACCCTAAACCTCAGGCATGAGACCTACATATCCTTAACCTTTTTACTTCCTCTTAAGGAGTCCAACTTTTGAAACCAGTCTTAAAATTCTCCGTTCCAAGATTATTTGCTCTTACATATAATCTTTTGTCTTTTAATTCAAGTCTAAGTCTTCCGACATATTTCCTAGAATCGAGTTTTCTTTTAGATTTGTCAATTTTGGATCTTGATATTCTTCATTAAATTTGAAACTCTATACTTACAAATTCTGCAAAAGCACTTGAGAGAAATACTTGGTTGATTTCTTCTTTCTCTTAATTATGTTGAAAAGCTGGGGGCCTAATTGATAATTACTGTCACGGTCATTTGTAGAGCAATATTCCTTCTCTCTCTCTCTCTCTCTCTCTCTCTCTCTCTCTCTCTCTCTCTCTCTCTCTCTCTCTCTCTCTCTCTCTCTCTCATTATCCTCCCGGTCGGTCTGCACCACCTGGATGCAAAGACCTTTTTTTGTCATATGAGAATGAAAGAACATTTCCATTACATTGGAGTTTTCCTTCGGGAGATCTTCTCTTCCCTCTTATTTAATCTTCCTCCATTTTTTCTTTTTGTTTTAGTTTATCTTTAAAACAAATACCTTCTTTGTTGTATTTATTTTTCAATGTTGATCAAGAGAATTGATTTGAAATGTAGGTTTTTCCATAACAATTCATCTCTCAGGAGATTCTGTCGCAAGGTTATCGCTATTTCATTTATTCTCATCCAATTTTAATTTATGAAGTTCATTCAAAATCATTTTGGGACTAATTTAAAACAGAAAACATCTTTTTAACAGTAAAATAAAATACCCAAAGAATAAAAGAATAATCCAAAATTTGTTGAATTTCTCATTAGAGAAATGGCATTATCAGAAAATGTTGCTAATGGACAGGGACTTAAAATGCCATAATTAAAAAGGTGGGGTCTACCCACCTGGTGTCCTATTAGGAGACAGGGGGTGGGGGTACCTTGTATTACCTGCTCCCCTCTCTCTCTCTCTCTCTCTCTCTCTCTCTCTCTCTCTCTCTCTCTCTCTCTCTCTCTATTATTCACGATTAGCACAAATCAGTTCCGAGGTAACGGATACAAACTGGAATTGAAAAGATACAACACCACTCAATGTGACAATTCCTTTACATACAAAATGGCAAATACTTAGAATAGACTTCCAGCGGATGTAGTAAACACTAACTCAGTAAACAAGTGCAAGAATAAGTTAGACAAGATAATAAGAACTCTCTAAATGCTTAAACTAAATCGCTCTACCAAAGAGCAAATGGATTCTCCAGGAATGGACTAAAAAATCATTGAGACATCCCAAATCCTTGTAACTCCTTGTAACTCTTAACAGTTCGGACGTTTCTCATGATTATCTCTCTCTCTCTCTCTCTCTCTCTCTCTCTCTCTCTCTCTCTCTCTCTCTCTCTCTCTCTCTCTCTCTCTCTCTCTCTCAGTTCTTTATTCTTTTTTTCTATCCATAATCATCTCAAGTCTTCAGCTCAACTAATATATTCACTTTCATTTGCTACTTTTTTTTCTAAAACGTTCCTCCAACGTTTCTCTAAAGAAAGTTATAAAAGAAAGTTTCTTAATTAGAGCAAGTTAGACTTTATTTTAAGCTGGTTACACTTCAGAACTTTTCTGGTATACTTTCAATATTTTTTATTATTTCTTATTTTATGGAGAAATGTTATTTCGAAATCAACTTTAGAATCTATTAAATTATTCTCATTTTAAAGGTAATTCAAGTCCTGATGAAAATGATCTTCTTTCAAGTCTTTTTATAGAATAGTCCAAAGACTTTCATATTTCAAAACCAATTAAAGAAAGGCATATAATCGTATTGCATGATAACATCAAAATCAATTGATAAGAATATTAAAGTTTATTGAAGATTCTTAAAGACAAAAATATTCATTGATGAAGAATATTATTCATAAGACACTTCAACCTTATCTATTCCGTAGGTTGACAGAAGTCCTGTTACATAATTAATATGTTATGTATTTTTTAACATTATTATTAATGTTAACATATTCTACTATTCTTCTACTCATTTGTGGTTTATAGTTTATTCTTCCCTTCTCAGTTTTTTCTTAATGTGTAGAATAGCTTCTGATAATAACAATATTAAGAAGAAGAAGAAGAAGAAAACGTTCGTGACGTCACAACATCAACAGCCAATTTTGCCTCATTTGAAGAAGAGAAAGCCACCATCAGGTTCCTCAGTCTTCCAATCACACGAAATACATTCTGGTATCCCACAAAGCCTCTCTCTCTCTCTCTCTCTCTCTCTCTCTCTCTCTCTCTCTCTCTCTCTCTCTCTCTCTCTCTCTCTCAAAGGAAATATGCAACATATTAACAGACAAATATATTAGTGAATTCACGCCAAGAATTGCGAATGAGAATAATGAAACAGAAATGAGAGAAAAAAATGTTGAATATCTAACGGATATAGATATTAATGAAGCAGATATTGTGCAGGCTATAAGCGAAATTAAAAATGGATCAGCGGCTGGGCCAGATGGTGTTCCAGCGATTTTGTTAAAAAAAGCAACACACACTATCGCGAAGCCACTTGCAATACTGCTAAGACAAAGTGTAGATATGAGCGACATATATGTTAAACATAAATTAGCTTATATAACCCCTATTTTCAAAAGTGGATCAAGAGTAGAGGCAAGCTATTATAGATCAGTTAGTCTAACATCACATATTATGAAAGTGTATGAAACGGTAATAAAAAGGAAAATAATGTATAATTTGGTTAAAAATAATTTGTTTAATGTAGTTCAACACGGTTTTGCGCCCGTAAAAAGTACACAAACCCAACTGATAGGACACTATGAAAACATATATAAAAATATGATGAATGACAAAGAAACAGATGTGGTATATCTAGATTTTGCAAAAGCCTTTGACAAGGTAGACCATAATATATTAGAGAAAAAATGAGAAAGCATAATATTAAGGGAAAGATAGGAAAATGGATAAAAGAATTTCTACAAGACAGAAAACAGGTAGTGGTTGCAAATGACGAGAAATCAGATGAAGCTCAGGTAATATCTGGCGTGCCACAGGGTACGGTATTAGCTGTATTGCTGTTTGTTATTATGATCTCAGACATAGACTGTAATGTTAAAGACTCTGTAGTGAGAAGTTTCGCCGATGGCACAAGAATGAATAGAGAAATTACTTGTGATAAAGATAGGAACTCATTACAAAGAGATCTCAACAAAATATATGAATGGGCGGGGATGAATAGGATGGTATTTAACTCCGATAAATTCGAATCAATAAACTATGGAAACAGAAAGAATGGTATATGCATACAGGGGACCTAATAACGAGACAATCACAAACAAGGAAGCAATTATAGACCTTGGTATAATGTTAAATAGGAATATGTTATGCAACGACCAAATATCAACACTGTTGGCTAAAGTAAAGCAAAAATGGGAATGTTATTCAGAAACTTTAAAACAAGAAAAGCTGAACACATGATTATGCTGTACAAAACTTATGTATGTAGTACACTCGAGTACTGCAATGTGATATTGTACCCACACTACCAAAAGGATATTGCACAAATAGAGAGTGTACAAAGGTCCTTTACTGCTAGAATAGAAGAAGTTAAGTACCTTGACTGCTGGGAAAGATTGCATCTTTTAAAACTATACAGTCTAGAAAGGAGAAGAGAATCCTACATGACAATACAAGCATGGAAACAAATCAAAGGAATTACTGAAAAGATCGTGGAGCTAAAAATATCAGAAAGAGCAAGCCGAGGTAGATTAATAGTGGCCCAAAACTATACCAGGTAAACTAAGGAAGGCGCACAGGACATCAATCCACTACGCACCAGCATCTATAATGCAGCGACTATTTAATGTGCTGCCAGCTCATCTAAGAAACATATCAGGAATGAGCGTAGATGTGTTTAAGAATAAGCTCGATAAATACCTAGGATGCATCTCAGACCATCCAAGACTGGAAGATGCATAATACACCGGAAGATGCATAAGCAACTTTCTGGTGGATATACGAGGTGCCTCACATAGGGACCTGGGGGAACCCAAACATAGAATAAGGCAATAAGGCATTAACGCTCTCTGCCACTCTTTGCTTTCTCTCTCTCTCTCTCTCTCTCCTCTCTCTCTCTCTCTCTCTCTCTCTCTCTCTCTCTCTCTCTCTCTCTCTTGAGTCCAAAGTAATTTCCATATTCTATTCATAATTTTAGATTATTTTGGTATGAAATATTGAAATGAATTGACCAAACTTTTGAAAACAAATGAAATGTATGTCTGGTTATTTTTCATGAAAACTTATTCTTTTACCCGATATCAAAGGATTCTTTTGTGAAAATATGAAACACAAAACAAAAATAATAGGAATTAATTATCTGGAATATATAAACTGCTTTTTAAAATTGTTATTTTTTAGCCAATAAGGTAATTAATTGTTTCCAAAAAGCCTTCGTTTGTCTCCATTGATACATTGATTTGAATTTGTGTATCTCCAAAAAGGACAATTTCACTTTGAATCAGAGCAGAATGAATATAAAAGTATAAAAGGAGGAAGAGAAAGATAGAGAAGAATTCATGTTGAATGATTGATATATAGTAATAAAGATTTGCTTTTTTCTTTTTTCATTCTGCCATTGGCCATGAAAAAAAAAACATCATTTTGTAAGTTCAATAAAACAATCAGGATGCGAAACCTTTCGGGAATCTTTTCACGCGATGGATAATATATCAGGTAAAAGCGCAATAAATTTTATTGTTCTGAATGACATTTTTTTTTATGTATACAATTGATTGATATATCATTGTCATTTCAAAGTAATTCAGCGTCGGGATCATACTATTTTCATCATAACATCATATCTGTATCCACTGCTACCGGCCTGATTACATTTGTAGAGGTCCAAATCTGTACAGACTGGCCCCTGATCACACTCTGGATGGGATGACCACCCAGTAGAGGAGCCCAGACTCCATTTATACAAAATAAGATTATCTCCAGTCCTGCCAACTCTTGCTCGATCAAGAGTAACCCAATCCTTTCTACAGAGGTTTGATCCTTGGAGAAGAGACTCATATGGGCTCTGGATGGCCTCATCAGGCGGGGAGTGCTCTTTTTCTCTCCAGCGTTCTAGGCTGTAAGTTGCTGACTCCCTGGTGTCGAGGCTAGTAGTGATGCATGTGTGGTGGTTGGTCTCAAGGCACCAGCAATTATGTGACATGATTGAGTGTTGTTATCCGAGTTCAGATTACTGATTGTTTTACATGTTTTCTTACTGTTCCGTGTCATCTGTGCTGGTTATCCTTTCTCGCCATCTCTCATTTTTTTCGTTGTTTACAGAAGCAAAAAAAAAAAAACCATCTCCTTGTTCTATGGTGTCTTTGGCAAACATCTGAATTTTACTCCTGTGTATAATCATTATATATTCTTTTCCCCTTGGTCTGTGATATAATCATTTTTACTTCTCTTGGGATATGTGTCCTTGACACTATCCATACAAGTTTCGTGTAAAGTTCATAGTTGTCTGGTTCTGGTTCAACATTATTTATCTTGTCATCCAACCTTAGCATGAAACATTCCCACTTTTCTTTATGTAAGTTGAATTTTGGTATAGGTTTAGACTCAAGAACTCTGATAACTGGTCTGATTTTACCAGAAATAGGTTCTGTGTTGAGAGTTTGGAATTGATTCAGAGAATAATTCTTGAAAGTTTTGGTAGTGATAATATGATACAAATTATATCCTCTCTTCCATCTTGAGCTCATCTTTTGCACTTCATCAGTTACTTTAGCTGTAACTCCATGTGGTGTTGTGACTATTGAAATCCCCAAATTTAAAGGGTATAGAAAGTGGTTTGTACACTCACAATGTTGATGCTCTTAGTGTCTATTTGGAGTATCTCCATGTCCTCATCCAATAGGTCAACACTATTCTTGATGAAGGCCTTTTCCTTCATGTATATTGTACTACCGCGGACAAGGTTTGGGTGGTAGATTACTAAATGCAAGCGAAGCATTTTCGGTGGTGCTAAGTCTGTATGCGTCTTTTGACGACATAAGATGTCCAATTTAGTGGCTGAGAGGCCTTCTGCATTGAAACTCATGATCCTTAGCTTGACATCTTACAGGGTCAAGAGCTTATCCTTTTACCACCCCGCAGAAGATTCATATATATATATATATATATATATATATATATATAATATATATATATATATATATGTGTGTGTGTGTGTGTGTGTGTGTGTGTGTGTGTGTGTATTGAGAATTGAAATGAGACTAAAAGCAATTGTGAAAAGCAATACGCTGAGGAAGACGTAGTAAGATGAAAAAAAAAAAGTGAGGATAAAAAGATAAAGTGGAATCACTTACAACTAGCAATGGAAACCATTGGAAGCTTAAAAGGAGCATATTACAAGGAATGAAAAAGAAGAAGAAGAAGGAGGAGGAGGAGGAGGAGGAGGAGGAGGAGGAGGAGGAGGAGGAGGAGAAGCCATCAGAGTTACTTTGAGGACTGGAATCATCTCCTGGTGATTAGGAAAAAGGGGGGAGGGGGAGAGAGAGAAGATGGAGAGAAGGAGGAAGATTAAAAGGTCGATAATGGATAGAAGGAGAAGGGGTGAAGAATTATGAGTAACAAAAGACCAAAGAGCAAAGGTAAGCAGATAAGAATAGACAAAAAGGGAGAGAGAAAGAAGAGAAATAGTGAGATGGAGAGACAGGTAAAAAGATGAGAGGAACAGATACAGAAGACGAAAAGAGAATGAAAAAAAGAAAAGGATTAAGAAGATAAATTCAAAATAAGATCAAAGGATAAATAATGAACTCATATGATGAAAATGTAATTAAAAGGAAGTAAAGAATATTGAATAGACAGAAGAATGGGACGAAGGTTGATTGATAGCAAATTAGCAACATACCACACCAGGACACATTAACGATGAGAGGGAATCTCTATAAGAGATTACTGGAGATTACTGTGGATTAATTGAGTTTTTCTTCTCGGGGATGTAAGAGGGATTTATTTAATGGCAGCAGCAACGATAAACTAAAAGGAATGATTATGGTAATAATAATAATAATAATAATAATAATAATAATAATAATAATAATAATAATAATAATGATAATAATAATAATAATAATAAAGTTCATATAGAAACAAGAAGGTTAGACAAGAAGTAGATTAGATTCCCTGGGTCATCTATCCTTCTCCATCGACATACTTTACCTGGTTGTCAAAAGGGACAGAGACCAGCCATTGCTCTACCTTGAGATGTCATCACTTTTCTTCTCTTCCTTTACATTTATTACGTTGGCTGCAGAAGACCATAAAATAGATTTCTATTTTTAACCTTATAAGCTATTAAGTGTTGTTGGGATATGATAGATTATATATATATATATATATATATATATATATATATATATATATATATATATATATATATATATATATATATATATATATATATATATATATACATATATATTAAAATACCAAGCCCAAAAGAAGTTTTTCACTTGAACAGAAAATGTCAGAATGGAAATTGAAATTTCCCCCAGAACAAATTTCAGTTCCGGTCGGACCTGAGGAGTTGGGTCTTTCAGGAATGAGAATTGAGATCTTTTGAGGCAGATGGGATCACTGATCTTAATTATAAGTTATAGGGTTCCTCATACAGCGTCCTAAGTTGACCATAGAACCAGCTTTTCTCGAAATTACTTCTCACAGTTCAAGATGTGATTCGGATGGTGACGTTCCTTTAGGAAATAATAAGCGTTGCTCCTTTTTTAGTTATTTCAACGTAATTTCAGGAAATGATAAGATTTGCTTCTTGTTGAGTCATTTTGACGTTCTTTTAGGATATAATAAGAGTTGCTTCTTGTTTAGTTATTTTAATGTTCCTTTACGAAATGATAAGTGTTGCTTTTTGTTTATTTATCTTGATGTTCTTTTAGGTAATGATAAGAGTTGCTTTTTGTTTAGGTATTTTGACGTTCTTTTAGGGAATGATAAGAGTTACTTCTTGTTTAGTAATTTTGACATTCTTTTAGGGAATTATAAGAGTTATTCTTTGTTTAGTTATTTTGATGTTCTTTTAGGGAATTATAAAAGTTGCTTCTTGTTGAGTTATGTTGATGTTCTTTTAGGAAATGATAAGATTTGCTCTTTGTTTAGTTATGTAGGTATTCTTTTAGGAAAATAATGCCTAAAAGCAACCAGCATTTAATTATATGTAAAAATAAATTTACCAACTCAAGTAATATTACCCAACATTCTTGATCTTTTTCTTATAACAGATGTATTTTTTGGGCCTCAGGTAGATGGCATGGCTCAAGTAGCCTCACTTGGAGTTTTATTTGCTATTGTGCAAAAAGTTAATAGTCTGAAGCAATGTTCTTTTCCGGGTGGTAATAACACTTTTTGTTTACCCGAGATACTTATAAGACAGCGTCGCCTCTCTTGAGAATGGAGATGTGGCTGTAATGGTGGATTTTACTTTCCTCGAAAACTCTGTTCTTTTGTTTCCAGACAGAGAAGGAGACCCATTAAAGGGGGTCCTTTTAGCTTTCCTTCAGATAATGTCTCTCTCTCTCTCTCTCTCTGTCTCTCTCTCTCTCTCTCTCTCTCTCTCTCTCTCTCTCTCTCTCTCTCTCTCTCTCATTTTGTGTTCCAGTTACCGAGCGGTAGGGAGATATCGTCCCGAAGAGATGAGACAATTTCTAGGTTTATTTCCGAGAGATTTATTCATCCTGACAGAAGGTTTTCAGCAGGAAATGGCACATCTTCAGGTCTATCACTTGAAATAGCAAGACGCAGATAATAAAGTAAGGAGAGAGAGAGAGAGAGAGAGAGAGAGAGAGAGAGAGAGAGAGAGAGAGAGAGAGAGAGAGAGAGATAGAGATAAAATATTCCTTCGATGCATGCCAAGTCAAGCTATTAGAATGAGAATGTATCAGGGTCTAAAAGTTATTCATAAATATAAATAAATATCAAAATTAACTTTTGTAATACAATTTTTCTCTCAACAAAAAGAACTACCTGAAAGGCGTCACATTTCCATGGGTCATTTAAGAACGCAGAAGAGCATGAGGTATATAAATCTCTCTCTCTCTCTCTCTCTCTCTCTGAAGAATGAGAGAGAGAGAGAGAGAGAGAGAGAGAGAGAGAGAGAGAGAGAGAGAGAGAGGGGGGGGGGATTGAAATTCCTCTCGCTCTGTTGTGTTCCTAAATGACCCATGAAAATGAAACGCCTTTCATGAAACTCCTACTTTTGGATACTTGACCTTTAAAATTTTCTTTTTGTTGAAATAATCGTATTTGATTAAAGATTATTTAATAATCTGTATTTGTCGTTTTCTAAGTTTGATTTACAACAACAAAAAGAACGGTTTTCTAGACCCTGGAACATTTTCATTCCACCGAACCAACTCTCTCTCTCTCTCTCTCTCTCTCTCTCTCTCTCTCTCTCTCTCTCTCTCTCTCTCTCTCTCTCTCTCTCTCATCGTATAGCATGGAAACATTTTTTTTATCCTTTATAAAAATCAATTATTTAGGGCTTCATCTAAATGGAAGATTGATCCTAAACTATGAATTGTCCCTTTCAGTCAGACCTCTAAGCCTTGCACCCGAATCCCAGCTTTAGGTTATTAATGAATAAAAGTTTCTTGATATGGATAAAGAACTTGATAATATTATTTTTGAGGATATTAACTGTATTATTATTGTTACTATTAACATGATTGAAGCTGATTTTAGTATTATTATTAATGTTAATTATATGAATATTATCTTAATACTTCTCATATAAATTGTAATGATATTCGTATTATCACTTATAATAATAATAATAATAATAATAATAATAATAATAATAATAATAATAATAATAATAATAATATTTTTGATATTGATAGCATTTATTTAGTATTTATTTTAACATCATCAATATTATTAGTGATATTGATATTAATATTATAATTTCCGATATAAATGTCAAAAACAATATTATCATCATTATCATTCAGCACTATTATTAATGTTATTATTTTTCTGTTATTAGGTAAGTTGTCATCTTCATTAACACCATAGTTATTATTATTATCATTATTATTATTATCATTATTATTATTATTATGATGATGGTGATGCGGCTCAAGGTCAGGCAAGCTGCTCAGCCGCTCAGAGTCCAAGGCCAAGGAGTCCCATGCTCGCTGTGAGAGTCTCAGTCGAAGGCAAGCTGCATTTCTGCTGATCACAGTCGTCATTGTCGCTATTTTCAGGTTGGTGGGGATTGTTTCTATGGCAGGAGAGGAGGAGTAACATCTCCTGTGTCGTAGTTTAGTTTCTGTTGTTTTTGTGCCATCCATTTCTAGTGATATCATTTCATACGACGTTTCTGTTGTGCACGGGAAGTTCTTGCATAATTATTACTCCCCGTTGAACGTGGCAGGACACTCTTTTAGAGGGTCTCATCATTGTCATTCCAATGTAATGGCTGGGGCGTCCACGGATTGGGCATTGGTAGGAATAAAAGACGTTCTACTTCTTCAGAAAGTCCTGCACGGGAGGGGCTGGTTACTATTTCCTAAAGAGGGATCATGTCATCATTGTCTGATAGTAAATAATAAAGT
Organism: Palaemon carinicauda; assembly: GCF_036898095.1. Taxonomy (NCBI): domain Eukaryota; kingdom Metazoa; phylum Arthropoda; class Malacostraca; order Decapoda; family Palaemonidae; genus Palaemon; species Palaemon carinicauda. The sequence goes on along the minus strand of NC_090749.1, from coordinate 97,236,045 downwards.
TGATGTCGCAGTCTTTTTGCACGGGTGTGACATGGTTATCAACAAAGTCCCTTTGGCCTTGTCATCCTGCCTCTTTAGTATAAGTTAACTCTAGGTGGTATTGTCTCGCTGCTTGGCTCAGTCTCTTACCAGTTGTCCATAGTACGTTTGACCTCTATCGACCTCCCTGTTGGAGTAACTATTGTTCCTGAGGACCTAAGTAATCCTATCTAGCTATTAGTGAACCTCCATCTAGGAAGAACAATGAGAGAGGATCCAACAAATATAGACTCGGATGGTGGAGGTCTTGTATTGTTTGGGACATTCACTATCACCATTCAAGGAAAGACGTAAGGTCGTGGTTTAGTGTAAACGATGGTATCCATAACACGCTTAGCAGTCAAGACTAGGACGTCTAGGAAGGGAAGGCGGCCTTTGTCACGATTTTCCATCGTGAATCTGAAAGAAAAGTACTCTTCAATTGCTTCATGAAGTTTATCAATACATTCGACTGAGGGGGCTTTCACAAAGGTGTCGTAAATGTAGCAGTGAAAAAAAACACGCTCCTCGACGAAACCCGGTTGGTGAAAAGAATGCTCAGATGAGAGCTCATTGCTGCACCATCTTCCTAGATGTACTTAGTCCAATGATGAATGCAGAAGGGGCCCTTCTCAGTACATATTTCCAGAAGGTGCGGAGGACATGCTCCGGGATGTCGTCTCTGTAGACTCGGTCCAGGACAAGCTGGATAAGAAGGATAAGCTGGATAGCCTCCTTGAGATACCTGGCACCCTCTCGTAATGAGTAGCAGCTGAACTTATAGAATTTTTCTATGCATTCTGCTCAGACATACACAAAACAGCTACTGGCGGAATGTAGTACTGAGAAAATAAAAAAAGGAAAACACAAGCAATAGAAAACAATGCTCTGCTAACGAGAGAACTCCACTACACTTTCTAAGGCCAAATAAAAAAGACTAGAAAGAAATTTAGTATAAAAAGTCAGTAGAGTTTAGCGGACGTAGAATTTCCTACTGGCGAGTTTTTACGCCATAAAGAACGAGCCTGATAAATAATAGAAGCTCATGGGAGCGCTGGAACGCCGATAAAAGTAGCAACGAGGTTCCTTACAAGATGTTCAATTATTTACAATTGTTTCGTTTGTGAAAATTGCATCAGAATGGTTCTAAATGGTTTTATATCTTCTCCTAATGGCTGCGTAATGTATTTATACAGGAAATGAGTGTTAGTCTATTTTTGTTATGTCAATGGATCGTAGTTTATTAGTAAAGATTTAGGAAGCAAAGAACTATAATTTCTGCATAGTTCAGAGAACAACTTATTAAAATGAGGAGAATGAAAAACAGATTTCTAACAGAGGCTCATTTTATGTGACAATGAATTTTGCATATCAATTTCAATGTATTCAACCAACTTCAATGAATAAATACTTTTAACAGGTCTTCGTGGCAAT
>NC_090749.1:97169593-97224593 GCF_036898095.1 Palaemon carinicauda | reverse complement strand
GGCTTTAAATCTGCCCTTTATGACATTTACCTCTAAATCAAACACTACTTCAGACAAACAGACTCCAATGAACTCGTTAGCGACCACATGCTCTTCGGAGGAACGTCATCATTGGAGCATTGGTTTCCGCTTAGCTCCATCTATTGTACCCTGCTGGTAATTGGTGATGAAGTAATGCTCCTCCAACATTCGCTTATAATTGCTGGTTGATCATCTCTTCATTAGCTGGTTTAAATGTCAGGGGGGGGAGGGGTCTGGAGTGAGGTCAGTTCAACCTCATGGCCGAAGGGGTTGGAAGATTATTGCTTTGGTGGAGGGTATATGAATCGGTTTTTGGCAGAGAGATAAAAGGGTTTAGATAAATGGAGGTACGTAGAGTAAGTAATATGTTAATGGGTGAATTATATATGATATTTCTAATGTAATTTAGATAATACTTATCTATAGTATCTAGGTATATACTTAATATTCTTACAACGAAAAAAAATAGTATCTAAAGATACAGCCACGTTTAGAAAAATAATATTAACTCTACGGCAACGCCACGCCATGAAATATAAAATTAAGAGAGAGAGAGAGAGAGAGAGAGAGAGAGAGAGAGAGAGAGAGAGAGAGAGAGAGAGAGAGAGAAAGAGAGAGAGAGAGAGAGAAAAGAGGGGGTGGGAAGTATTACAGAATATAGTGGCTTAATCTCCAATTAGATAACTAATATATTCCTAAACATGTATTTCTCACATATTGCCATCTCTTCAAATCACCTGTAACCCCAAACCTGATTTCACAAAGATTATAAATCATGATATTAGCCCAGATTTACACCTCTAAGTTCGATTGTATAATGTATAACGTCATAGAGACTTTCCTGATTAATGTTGTGACTAGAGATGAACAAATGTTCTCCTAAATGAAACTACATAATTAGGTCAGCATGTCATTAAATTAGTGTTGAGGATCATAGAGTCATTAGATGAAAATATCAAGAGATCTGACTGTAATCATTGATGCTGGGGAGATGTGAGGTATAGCTGGCGGATGTTTGATTAGTATTTATTAAGTTAATGTTAATTATATTATCGTAATTATCATTTATGTATAGTCATTTGAATTTCCTGCAAAAGTCAAGTTTTTTATTCCCATTTTTTTATTAAAATGTAAATTATTACAAAACGATTCATATCTCCAGAAGTTTTATTGAGAGTAAAGAGGAAAATAAGATAATTAGTGAATTTATTTTGATTATACATGTTGTATATATATATATATATATATATATATATATATATATATATGTGTGTGTGTGTGTGTGTGTATAAACATATATGTATATGTTTTTGGATATATACATATATATATATATATATATATATATATATATATATATATATATATATATATACATATATACATATACATATATATGTATATGTATTATATATATATATATATATATAATGTATATATATATGTATATATATATACATATTTATATATATACACATATATATATACATGTATACATATACATACATATGAATATATATATATATATATTTTATATATATATATATATATATATATATATATAAATATATATACATATATATACATTACATACATATATATATATATATATATATATATATATATATATATGAGTGTGTGTGTGTGTTCGAGTGTGTGTCAATGCAGACACCCACAAACACACACATGCACACACACATGCCTATTTTATATAATCTTATATATGCATAATATACATATCCTCTATATATGTGTGTTCATATATTAATCCCCCAAGCATTATATAATGAAAAATATGTTCACGATCAAAATATCATATTACATATAACGCTTCCCCTTCCCCCCAAAGAAAAAAAAAATAATCAATGAACTCTCCACTCAGCAAAAAGAAAAAAAAATACGAGGAACACCTCACTAGCAGTAATGGCTGAACCCACAAATTCAATGAATCATATCAATGATTATATCAATTAAATCAATAGTTCCACTATCATTGTCTACCCCTATTTTGATTGTAAATAATTAATTAAACTTCTATATTACGTTTCACCAATTGACCTAAAAACCCATCCACATAACTGGAGCGAAAGTTTTTGAAGTTAAAAAGAGTTTAACTTTGGAAATGTTCATCTGTTGGCTAAATGTGGCTTCGTGTTAAGGAGAATATATCATTCAAAAGTTGGTTTCATTTTTAGAATACGAATAGAGAGAATTGTGGAAACGCCTTTCGTTATTTGTCTATTCAATTGAGAATAAATTCATAAAAAATGTGGAATCTTTATTCACGTCCCTCGCATGTCCTTTATTTATTTCTCTTTATGAACAGACGCTAATGTTAACAAAAAAAAAAACACTATTATATCTATATAAGTTCATGCTGAAACAAATAAGTATATATATATATATATATATATATATATATATATATATATACATATATATATATATATATATATATATATATATATATATATATATATATGTATATATATATATATATATATGTATGTATATTTGGATATGTATGTATATTTGGATATATATATATATAGAAATAGTTATATGAAAATTATATATATATATATATATATATATATATATATATATGTATATATATATATATATATATATATATATATATATATATGTATATATATATATATATATATATATATATATATATATATATATATATATATATAACGGATTTTGAGCGAAGCGAAAAATCTATTTTTGGGTGAGATGGCCATGTCGTCCTGATGGAAGTTCCTATAGGGTAGCTTCCTAGGGTATATTACAACTACGGCGATATTCCCAGAGAATTTACCTTAAGGTACCAGAATTCTAACTCCTGGAGCGAGTATCCCTCGTGAAAGGGATATCGCGACATATCAGAGGACGTATTCTAGACACGCCACATGGCAATCTACATCCTGGACAGAGATTTCGTCTCGTAGGAGGTGATTGGCGAGATACGAATTCGGGAAAGAAAAAGGGGAGCCGCTCCCAAGGCTTCCCTATCCTCCGATTCGTATGCGTGCCTGGCGCCAATCCTGGCGCCATCTGTATTCCTTGTAGTATACACGAGGTGCTACAGATACTGTATGTAGGGAGGGGTCCTACAGCCCTTTCTTAGAAAGGCAAGGGCGGGTCCATCAGGACGACATGGCCATCTCACCCAAAAATAGATTTTTCGCTTCGCTCAAAGTCCGTTTTTTGGGCTCAAGCCATGTCGTCCTGATGGAAGTGTACCAGAGCATTACTGTATCTGTGGATTCTCAGAACGTGCCGTACTCCCCCGGAGGTAATTTTTTTCCCGGTCGACTAGACCTAGAGACCTAAGATGTTACCGTTATACATCTTTTCAACTAACTATAAACTATGTTAGAGCTTCCTGCCCCCTACAGGGAAGAGTCCTACTAGACTCTGGAAAAGTCTCGAAGAGTACATATACCTATGTATGAATACCAGGCAAGCTAATATAGTGGTCTCGCCCTATATTAAGTAAAGCATAGTTTGTGTAGAACCACTGCGTCAATATATATTGACCAGTAATCCGCACAATACTTGTATTGGACAAAGGTTTATATCCGCATAGGAAGAAACTAATAAAACCGCCCTCGTCCCTTTATGGGACGTAGTCCTCCCATTAGGGGACTTACATAAACCAATGCAACATAGCTTGCATAACAGAACAATTCTATCAGAATTATCCCAGATAAGATACATAGAATTAAATGCTCAATTATACCAATAAATTGACACAGGTGAAAGAGACGCAAGGTTCTCAAGAACAAGTTTATTGACAGACAATAAACAGACAGGTTAACAACAAATATATATATATATATATATATATATATATATATATATATAAAAGAGGATAACCCAAAACTTTAAGCATAAGTATGATAGTAAACAGAACTTGTTTATCTGAAAGAAAAACCATTAAACGCTACTTAATAAGATACCGAGGTATCAAGTCATAAAAGTCTGTATTACAAATCAATCACATTAGCGTTAGAAACGCTCGGCACACATGTCTGTACTTATGCTAGGTTCACCTTTGAAAGAAGGAACAGTCTATGTAGGCACTTGGTGCCCTCCTTTAGTTTGTAGTACAGTATGTATCTACACACTCACCCTGGACTTAATCGTCCCAATTAAGACCACTGTTCCTCGCAGAGTTAAACAGTAGGGTTAACTACACGACCCACTGCTACCACAGATCTCTTAAGTTCCTCTACTTGCTTCGCATAGTGGCGAAAGAACACCCTGGAAGACTTCCAGCCCGTGTATGAACGGAGATGTTCAAAATCCATACAATTAAAGAAATTTAGGGATGAGGCAACTTTCCTCGGATCGTGACCTGCGGGTGTACTGTCAGGATCCGCTCTGCGAATAAAATATGTGATTTTCGCTCTGAGTTGATTCAGAGATAAATTTGAGCCTGATGTTTCGCCCCTGAATAGTTGACCACCCTTGAAGTCTGAAGTTCTACGAAGATAGACCTTTAGGCATTCTACTGGACATAGAGATGCATCTTCTTTCAGAGGGCAGATTCTCCAGGGACCCCACCTGTTGGTGGGTAACTCATTCTTGGCGAGAAACGTAGGATCCGGAAACAGGTTCAGATCCCCCCCATCCAGGAACTGAACACGACCTGCCTCTCTCGAGAGGGCTACGATCTCACTAACCCTGGCCCCGGACGCGAGTGCAAATAGAAAAATAACTTTTTGCGTCAAATCCTTTAACGCACATTCTTCATTGCTCAACAGGGAGGCGAAATGAAGAACTTTGTCTAAAGACCATGAGATGGGCTTTGGAGGTGCTGAAGGGCTGAGCCTAGCGCAGGCTTTCGGAACTTTATTAAAGATCTCGTTACCTAGGTCGATCTGGAAGGCAAATAAAATGGGTCTCATCAAAGCAGATTTACACACTGAAATCGTGTTAGCTGCCAACCCTTGCCCATGGAGGTGGATGAAGAAAGATAAGCAGAAGTCTGTTGAGATCTCCTGCGGATTCTTTGCCTTTACAAAGGCCACCCATTTTCTCCAAGATGACTCATATTGCCTTCTAGTCGATTTGCACTTATATTCTTCTAGGAAGTCTATGCTGGCTTTCGAAATCCCGAAACGCTTTCTCACCGCAAGGGCGAGAAAATCATGAGCTGCAGGGTCCGGGTTTTCTGTAATGAAGCGCAGACAGTCGACTTCTGGACTCGCTGGGTCAGAACTGGATGTGGTAGCGGCACAAACTTCATCTGTAGTTCCAATGCCAAGGGGAACCACATACTGTTCGGCCACTTGTGGGCCACTATTGCCGCTACCCCCTTGAAGGATCTCAGTTTGTTGAGGACCCTCAACAGAAGGTTGTGAGGAGGGAACAGATAAATCCTGGACCATCTGTTCCAGTCGAGGGACATCGCGTCCACTGCTTCCGCTAAGGGGTCCTCGTACGGGGACACGTACAGGGGCAACTTCTTGTTGTCTTTCGTCGCAAAGAGGTCTATCTGCAGTTCTGGGACTTGATTCAGAATGAAGGAAAATGATCCTGCGTCTAAGGACCATTCCGACTCTATCGGTGTGAACCTGGATAGAGCGTCCACTGTCACATTGCGGACTCCTTGAAGGTGAACTGCCGACAGGTACCACTTCTTTCTTTTCCGCCAATCGGAAAATGGCTAACATCACTTGGTTGAGAGGTGGTGACCTCGACCCTTGTCGATTCAAGCATCTCACAACCACCACGCTGTCCATCACCAATCTTATGTGGATCGAGTGACGCGGGGAGACTTTCTTTAAGGTAAGGAGCACTGCCATAGCTTCTAGAAAATTTATATGAAAGGTCCTGAATAGCTTGGACCAAGTCCCCTGGACTTTTTTCCGATGAGAGTGACCTCCCTATCCCTCCTTTGAGGCGTCTGAGTGAATCGTCATCGACGGGGGAGGTGGCTGAAGAAGAACCGACTTCTTTAGATGTCTGGCTTGGGACCAAGGCCTGAGAAGAGTACGTAGCCGAGGCGGCACTGGTCTTCTCAGATCTCTTCGCGCGTTTGATGCATACCTTCTCCAAACTCCGGTTGCATCCTTTAGCTGTGCTCTTAGCACTGGGTCTGTCACTGAAGCAAACTGGAGAGAGCCTAGTACCCTCTCCTGTTCGCGTCTTGATATCCTTTCGGAATCTAGAAGTCTCTTGACAGAGCCCGCTATCTCCTTCCTTTTCTTCGTCGGGATGGAGAAACTGTGTGACAAAAGGTCCCAGTGGATTCCCAGCCACTGGAACCTTTGAGATGGAGAAAGTCGAGACTTTTTTCTGTTGATCTTGAAGCCTAGGTACTCTAGGAACTGGATCACCTGACTGGAAGCTTGCAAGCATTCGGTCTCGGATGCTGCCCACACCAGCCAGTCGTCCAGGTAGGCTACTACCTGAATTCCCTTTAGGCGTAATTGTTTGAGAGCTGCGCTCGCAAGCTTCGTGAAAATCCTTGGGGCTATGTTTAGCCCGAATGGCATGGCTCTGAAGGCGTATAGTCTCCGTTGTAGCCTGAACCCTAGGTAGGGGGAGAGTCGACGGCTGATTGGAATGTGCCAATAGGCGTCTGACAAGTCTATAGAGACTGAGTATGCCCTCTTGGGCAGTAAGGTTCTTATGTGTTGCAGTGTTAGCATCTTGAATTTGCAATTCACTATGAACTTGTTGAGTGGCGACAAGTCCAGAATGACTCTGAGCTTTTCCGAGTCTTTCTTGGGAACACAAAACAGCCTCCCTTGGAATTTGATGGACTTCACCTTTCGGATCACCTTTTTCTCCAACAGTTCTTGAACGTACTCCTCCAGAACGGGGGTGGAGTGTTGGAAAAACCGAAGGCACGGGGGTGGAGTGCTGTACCAGCTCCAGCCCAGTCCATTCTTGAGTAGGCTTTGGGCCCAGGGATCGAAGGTCCAGCGATCCCAAAATTTCATCAGTCTCCCTCCTACCGGTATCGTTTCACTTGGACTGCCGTCCTGAGGTCTTGCCTCCCTGACCACGACCACCTCTGAATCCCCTTCCCCTTGAGGGGCGCCTAGACGAGCCTCTGGCTGCTCCTCTAGGTTTTGCACGAAAGGAAGAAGACTGTCCTTCGAACATTGGGGTGAATGTGGATGACTGACCTGGCACAGCCTGGGGTACCCACTGAAAAGTAGTCGGGGTTTGTGCCACCATCTGGGGCACTGGAGGCAATGGCAATTGCAGTTGCTGTTGCTGTCTAAAAGGCTTGGCTGACCGAGACGGTAGCCTAGTCCTCATATTCTTCCTCTTTGGTTGAGGACCCTCATCCGGGGAAGATTTTCTTTTGATAGCCAGGCCCCACTTCTGGAGAAGGTTTCTATTCTCCACAGCGGCCTTATCAACAACCTCTTTGACCTCATCGGTAGGGAAAAGGTCTTTTCCCCAAATGTTGGAGGAGATTAACTTCCTTGGCTCGTGTCTCACCGAGGCCCCGGTGAACACGAACTCCCTGCAAGCTCTCCTTGCCCTGACGAAGCTATAAAGGTCCTTCGTCACTGTGGCTAGATGAGACTTAGCCACTACCATGAACATTTCATGGACCTTGGGGTCACTTGCCATCGTCTCAAGAGTAGTCTGATGAGACATTGAGGCAGCCAGTCTTTCTTTTGTCTCGAACTCTCTTCGTAAAAGAGAGTCGGACAGCTTGGGGAGGTCCTCGCCGAATTGCCGTCCGGCAATATCAGCCTCCAACTTTCCCACTGAGAATGTCAGATGGACATCCTTCCAGTCTTTGTGGTCCATAGGCAGGGCCAGCGACAAGGGTTTACACTCCTCCAGGGAGGGGCAAGGCTTGCCGGCCTCGACTGCCTTTAGGACAGCCGCAAACCCTTTCTGTAAAAAGGGGAAGGCTCTATCAGGAGAGGACACAAAAGAAGGGAGCTTCTTGTTCAATGCAGCTACCTTCGAGTTAGAGAAGCCCCTCTCTTTCATCGAGGATGAAAGTAGGGCTTGAGCCTTAGCGTGGTCCATAATTATGACCTCCTTCGGCTCTGTCTCCTCCCTTGAAGCTGGTTCTTTTCTCAGCCGGACATAGCAGTCCGGATATGATGCCTTGCTGGGCCAAAATTCCACCTCCTCTAGTGGAACTGAACCCAGCTTATCCGAGATGACGATCTTTCCAGTCGTCATTGGCATGTGCTCAGCATACCTCCAGGGGTTAGCATCTGAGCATACGGGAAGGTCTTTCACATTGAGCCCTTTCCGGGGTCCACGTGATTCTGCCAGGGACTGCATACGCAGTTCCATAGCAGCCGCCTTCTCCTGATTCTCCTTCTGCATTTGTTGGATCATTCCAACAATCGAAGAGAGGGCCTGTCCCAGTTCTACTGGGAGACCGGCCGATGTTGAGGGGATAGGATCCGGAATCTGAACCGGAATAGCCGACACCTCGTCGACCTCATCCTCTACGACATCAAGGGTTTGAACTTCATCCTGACCTTCTGCCAGGAGGTCTTGTTCCAAACGTTCGTCCAGGTCAGACATCCTGTCATCTAACTGGATGTCTTGCATCGCAACTGCGACTTCCACGTCCACCTGGACTTGATCTTGAGGGATCTCCTCTTGAGGCTGGGGAATCACTGCATCAGCTGATGCCTGGGGAAAAAGATACGCCCTCATCTTCTCACTTGGAAGATAAGGGCCAGAGGTGTTCTTCTTGAAGCCCCTTACCCAAGTACGAAGCTTTTCCCTTGCTATATCCCTTGATTCCGCCGTTCTAGGGGAATCAAAAGCCTCAGTAATCAGGTTAGTGCATACAGTGCAATACTGGAGATCATCCTTGGAGACAGCGCATGCTGCATGTCTCCTACAACACTCATGTCCGCAGAGGTTCTTGCTGCGGACATTGCAGAAAACATTTCCGCACTTCGGAGGGTCCTCCTGTAAAGAGAAGAAATTTCCATGAGTATCAAGTGAACTATGTATCACTGGATATGCATAGTATAGCATAACAATTCATAAAGGAAAGACACACACTTGTGTTTCCCTCACAACCCATTGTTGCAGCCTTCCAGATAATAAAATCAAAAATGGTTTATCTCTTCTAGAGTAACCAATGCAAGGTTTCCAGAGGAAACAGGTGGAGCTCACACCTAAGCAATGATTTTAAAATCCTGGATAATAGACAGGGAAGAACTCAGCTTCCTATCTGAGGGCAACAGCAAAGGGGCGTGCAAGAAAACACAATAGTGTTAGAAGACACAGTGCTGTACCAAAACCCTTACTATAGTTTTCCTCTTACTGTATATGCTATACAGAAGAATACTAGTACAGTATAGGGGGATGTGTGCCGGCCTGCCTTTGCCGGCCGGCACACACCACAACTAGCTTTAAAGTATACTACTTAACAGCTATAGGGCGGCAGCACTCTGGTTCAAATGCCTGTGCCGGTCGGCAGCAACTGCCGGCCGGTAACAGCCAGTATTGGCCGGCAATGGCTGCCGGCCAGCAACTACACAAGGTAGTACCCAGCTGCCGGCCACACTCTTGGTGACCGGCAGACAAGGGCTGACATAAGCCGGCCGGCAAAGGTACAAGACCGATGCCAGCCGGCAGCAAAAGAACCAGAGGACTACACCTGCCCGGCTGCCGGCCTCATAGGCCGGCAGCCGGGACAGGTACAGCACTTAGAAGAAAAATAGAATGGATGCCGGGATAAGAGTGTACACAACCTCCAAGCCCGGCAACCGAAAGAGTGCATATAAGGAAGGGGAGAAATTAATTCAGGCTTCCTTGACCCATGCCGTCCGGCTCTGCCGGCAGGCATGGATGAGGGACCAAGAGAGGTCCGGGCAGCACTCGAAAACATAAGACCCTTGCCGGCCAGCAGCTCTGCCGGCCGGCAAGGGGCTGAGTCAATTCCACATCCTAACTTATACTAGGTCCAGAAGTAGAACGACGTACAGTACAGTAAGACCCCTGCCGGCCAGCTCTGCCGGCCGGCAAGGAGCTGAGTCAATTCCACATCCTAACCTATACTAGGTCCAGATGTAGAACGACGTACAGTACAGTATGAAGAAAGAGGGGGAAGGGACAAGAGGGTCCTACCAACCTTGCTTTAGTGACAGATCACCCGCAGCCAAGAAACTTATCTTAGCCTAAGGGAGATCTAAGGGGAAAGGCCAGCAATACTTGCCAGCTTCCAGAGCACCAAAGCAAGGAAGGCGTTGCTACTCCCAAGGGAAGAACTTATCCTCCCGCGAGAACAGCAACAGGACTAGTCTGGTAGATCACAAAAGAAGGAATCATATCCACAGAAACCTTCGGTAGTGATCTAAGGGAGCTAAGCTCCCTTTGTATGTGTTAGGTCAGCGAGGGGGACTCAGCCCCAAGCCAGACAACACAGACTCAGACTAAAAACTCTGTTGTTCTGTCCCTCTTGAACCATAACTACAGGAACAGGAAGGTACAGTAACACCCTAGTATAGTTTTATCGAAAATAAATTTCGGAAAAAACCACTTAGGGATAAGCCCAAGGCTTAAACAGAGGGAAAGGGATTGCATACCTTCTCCGAAGAAAAGAAAGCAACCGGGGAGTATGATAAAGTATACTAAGGCTTCCATAAGCAACTAGCCTAGGCACCAAGAGAATCGATTACCTAATTCACACCGAAACTCACTCGTATACTATCTTGGAAATATTCCACACAGTCTAAAATGTATAAAATATAGCCTAAAAGCTTCAATAAAATTTTAATTACACTCGGAAAAAACCATAATCATGCATGAAGTACTAGGACCAAACGACTAGGCTACATGGCCTAGCGTAGGCCAGAAATGGCGAATACTTCGCCAAATAATACTAAGCACGAAAGGAAATCCTATGTAATGCTAAATAGCTAAAATTTATTAAAGCAAAACAACCAGGAATGTCGCTCTGACTAACTAACTTATACCTAGCGAGCGACAGCGTCCAAGACGCCTCTGGTAGGCTACGGCTCTTGTATCAAAGATTAATCCTATTAATCACTCAAAATTTTACCAAGAGCCTACATTTATACATAACAGACACTATACTTCAACTTATCAGAGGCCGACGAAGACGAAGAAGCCATGAAAAGTCGAATAAATCCAAGATTTGCGAGAAAAACAGGAAAAAAACCACCGAGTTGTTAAGCTACGCAAAAATGGAATACAGATGGCGCCAGGATTGGCGCCAGGCACGCATACGAATCGGAGGATAGGGAAAGCCTTGGGAGCGGCTCCCCTTTTTCTTTCCCCGAATTCGTATCTCGCCAATCACCTCCTACGAGACGAAATCTCTGTCCAGGATGTAGATGTGCCATGTGGCGTGTCTAGAATACGTCCTCTGATATGTCGCGATATCCCTTTCACGAGGGATACTCGCTCCAGGAGTTAGAATTCTGGTACCTTAAGGTAAATTCTCTGGGAATATCGCCGTAGTTGTAATATACCCTAGGAAGCTACCCTATAGGAACTTCCATCAGGACGACATGGCTTGAGCCCAAAAATATATATATATATATATATATATATCTATATCTATAATTTTATATATACACACATGTTATCCACTTTGGACACTTACTAACTGGCAATATCATTAGAGATAAATGAATTAAGAATCCTGGATAAATGTACACATGAGATAGTTATTATCATTATACAGTATATAATATTTTTGAGTAAAACAACTTCACTGTGTAAATACCGTAGAGTTTTACAAAAGAAAAATAAGTAAGTAGAACATGGAGTTTTAACCCCTTAGAGTTATGATCATTCAAGTACACTGCGTATTATTTATGTTCCTGGCCCTTCAAGGCGCTTTCAGACAAGCTCATAGCTGCAATCGGTCTTTGTTACAGATCTAACTCCTGCTGAATAATTAATCCTACTGTGGGAGCATTAATCCTACCGGGCTACAGCAGGATACGTCAGAAGGACTCATTTATTCCTCAGAAGTTACAAGCTTTGATCTATAATTCCTTGTGTGGAACTTTCTTCCAATTTGAAATTCATAACAGCGTATAATCTTACGAGAGGCTTGAGACTAGGCTTGCTCTCTCTCTCTCTCTGAGGAAATAAGAGTGAAAGATTTATTCTCTCTCTCTCTCTCTCTCTCTCTCTCTCTCTCTCTCTCTCTCTCTCTCTCTCTCTCTCTCTCTCTCTGAGGAAGTAAGAGTAAAAGATTTATTCTCTCTCTCTCTCTCTCTCTCTCTCTCTCTCTCTCTCTCTCTCTCTCTTAGAGAAAGTAAGAGAAAATGATTCAAGTTAATCCAGAATGATAGGTGAGAATATTAATACCATTCTAGCCCATCTTATGTAAACACTAGCTGAGAGAGAGAGAGAGAGAGAGAGAGAGAGAGAGAGAGAGAGAGAGAGAGAGAGAGAGAGAGAGAGCTGATAAGTGTGACATTTCCCAAGGCGAGAAAGAGATAAATGAGTTGGTTGAACTTTCGGTTAAGAAAAAAATCTTTTTCACAAGACAACCTTTTGTCTCCAAGACAATATATTTTCTATTTTCTTTCTGGAATTTTTTAATCATTAAGATCAATGGATATCATTGTTTCATTCCTTAGTAACCATTTTTCTTCTTGTATGGATATAAGGTAAAGTAAAAAATATTAATTATTAATAGTTGGCTTACTTCGTTTTGACTATTATGATAACAATAATAATAATAATAATAATAATAATAATAATAATAATAATAATAATTATGATAATAATAATAATTATGATAATAATAATAATAATAATAATAATAATGATAAAAAAATAACAATAGATCATAAATTATTTAATTTGATATATAATTAACAAATTAGAATTGCTTTAAGTAGCTCCTTTCCTTTTTACCATAACAATAAATTCGTCTGATTCCCAAAAATATATTCACTTCCTGAGTCTTGAATTACCTTAATATATTTTTGTTCTACCGACTTTTCTAGAAATTAGGACATCGCCATTTATATATATATAGAGAAGAAAAAATATCGTAAGAAAATTTTTAACGTAAGACAATTCATTATTATTATTATTATTATTATTATTATTATTATTATTATTATTATTATTACTAGCTAAGCTACACCCATATTTGGAAAAGCAGGATGCTACAAGCCCAAGGGTTCCAACAGGATAAACAAACTCAGTGAGGAGAGGAAATAAGGAAATAGATACTTGACACCCCACTTCTATTATAACATATGATGATCAACTTCAATTTTACATCTACCAAGTTTATAATGACCTGATTATATTTCCATATGTCTTATCAGGAGGGAGGACGAACCTTTATTAATTTCGTAAAAACAAAAGACTCTCGAGAGAAGTTCAAGAGATACAAGTCTCTTTGTTTCTCATTCAAAATGAAACTTGTCTTATGAAGTTTTATATTAAATGTTTTCTTCTCTGCTTCATCCTTATCTCGATGTCCAAACATTTCCGAAGCTCTAAATGAAGGACATTTCAAGAAGATAGTTATCGTGGAAGGGGAAAGTGGATTCAACATTGATTATCTTGCTGTGATTCATATTCTGATTGCTAGTCATAATTGTCAATAATAATAATAATACTCTATTATTCTAGTTGCTTCATTGCGGATGGATTTATAGTAAAATTATATGTTAATAATTTCCATTTCCTTTTTTTTCAAAAGACACAAATTCAAGATCCAGTAACCAATGACTCATGATTTATGTAAGACTCGATCAGTCATGATTTGTACAAAATAAATGATAATTTAGATAAAGATTAACTCCAACGACAGATTCCTCTGCATTCATTGCCTTTCCATATTGTTAATCACTGTTAATTACAGTAAATTTCTCCCCAATTATTCAGGACACTGACTTCGTAATGGGGAGCTAAATCTTTTGCTTGAAAGACAAAGACGAGATATATTTTGCACTCGGCGTTTTGGAAAGAAGGAAATAGTTAAGACTATTTCCCCCGAGAGAAATATCAGGAAGGATTGATTATATCTTGTGATAGAAGAAAGCATTGCCAGGTAGTTGGTTGGTCAAGGCACTAGCGACCCGTTTGGATACTACCGCTTGAGAGTTATTGGGTCCTTTTACTGGTTACGGTTAATTTTTCCGTTGCGTACACATACATAAAGAAGTCTTGGCTACTTTTTCCACATTCTCTTCTGTCCTCATACACATGACAACACTGAGATTACCAAAACGATTTTGTAATTTTCCAATGGCTACTTTCCTCTTGGTAAGGGTTGGAGAGACTCTTTAGCTATGGTAAGCAGCTCTTCTGGGAGAAGGTAACTCCAAAATCAAACCATTGTTCTTCAGTCTCGAGTAGTGCCGTAGCCTCTATACCAAGGTTTTCCAGTGTCTTGTGGTAGATTTCTCTTGCTTGAGGATACACTCAGACACAATATTCTATCGGTATCCTTATTTCCTCTCTTCACTTGGCTATTTTCCCTGTTTGAACCCCTCAGGCTTATGGCATCCTCCTTTTCAGCTAGGGTTATAGGTTAGCTAGTAATAGAAAAAATGACCATAAGGAGGAACATTGTCAGGAAGAAATAGACTATAAAGAGAATGAAGGAAAAATATCAGTAAAGATTATGATATAAGGAGTAAAGAGTAACATTGTCTGCAAGGAATGAAATATATGGTGTATAGAGGAACTTGTCACTGAAGAAAAAGGTTTAAGGAAAAAAATTAACAAAATGAACATATAAACAAAGAAATTATCAAGCTAGAATATGCAACAGAAAAGAAAAATATACTAAAATGATAATTTCTATGTTCATTGTATTTTTCCTAACATACCACGTCCCAATAGTAGGAGTACTCTCTATATAGGTGTCTACTGACCAGAGATATCCCTCCCCTCAAGGCCCCCCCACCCTATCCCCAAGACCCGCTCGGTCCTGCGAGACCTGACCTCCATTTGTTTCCCTGGAATGTCCCAAGGGTATGCTAGGCCCAGCCTTTATGTCAACACCAGCCATTATCCTCTGGTTTTAGGAAATGTGACATATGATACAAAGGGTCTATAGTGGGGAAGGATAGGGGGGGGGGGGGGGGCAGTTACCCTATTTGGACGTGGTAAGTATGTTAGGAAAATTACAATTTATCTAGAAATTGTCATTATTTCCAACACTAATACTTCCCACGTCCCAATAGTATGAGCCTCAGAATTAGGAGGCAGGCAAATAGACCCTGATGAAAGGCTAATGATTGCAGGTGAAGGAGGGTGGGGTGAGACGCCTGTCTGAGGATAGTAAACAAAACAGGGTGATTAATGGAGTAATGAAAAGGTAACACTCACCCAAAGGTCATCTCCTTCTTGTTGGGGTGCTACATAGAGGGCTTAGGGGATATGGTCCGAGACTCTATATCCCCCGTTACCCCCAGTGGTCTACTGCATGTAGCTGCCCATAGATCCTCTGCTGGGCGGCTACGACGGAACCAAGGTCGAACCCTTCCTGTGACTTGAGGGAGCAGTCCTTGAGGCAGTGGGCAGTATACATCGACTGCCTCGACCATATGCCCGCTCTTAGCATCTGGCTAACCGCCATGTTCCTCTCAGAGGCCAACAAGATGCTGATGCCTCAGATGTAGTGGGGCTTGATGGGCCTGGGGGAGACTTGGCCCTTCATCAGGTAAGCCCTCCGGATCGTCTGCCGGAGCCAGAAGGAGTTCATATTCATTGATGCCGCCTTCTTCACTCTATCCGTTGACACAAACAATCTCTTGATGTCCGTATGGAAGGAAGCTTCCCTAAAGAGATATTTCCTCATAGTCCTCTCAGGGCATAAAAGGAGGTCTTCCAGGTCATTTGTCCTGTGGGTAGCTAGGATGGAGAACTCGTCGAAGTGGGGATCATCCACTGCTGGATTCTGTTTTTGCCACAAATGAGGGGATGAACCTGATGCCCAACTCCTTCCAACAGTGGAAGTGGGAGACATCATGGAGTTCGCCTACCCTTTTAGCTGAGGCCAGGGTTAGTAGGAACACCGTCTTTAGGGTTAGCTCCCTATGCGTAATTTACCTCAGGGGTTCGAAAGGAGGCTTCTTCTGGGAGTCAATTACTTTGATATATGTCCCATGAGAGGACTGAGAGAGTCCTGGGGGGTCAGGACTGGTCGAACCCCTTCACCAACATTGAGAAGCGCTTGGTGTAGCCTAGGGTCAAGCTCTTGAGGAGGAAGACCTGGCCCAGGGCCACACGGAATCCCTATACTGCTGGAACTAACAAGCCCGGTTTAGACAAAGGTGTACCAGGCACCCTGTTTCCTCAGGAATGCGACTACAGTGGCATTGTCGCTCATCAGGGCTATCCTCCTTCCCACTAACGAGTCCCGTGGGACGTAGAGAGCTTTTTGGAACGCCAGTAACTCGAGCTCATTTATGTGGACTTCTCTTCCAGGGACCAGAGGCCCTCAGCCATCCTGCCCAGAAGATGGGTTCCCCATTCCTCCCTAGATGCATACATGAAGAGATGCAGTTCTGGAGGAGGGTCTAGCAGTAAGACTCCTGCTCGGTTGTTCCTTGGAACTAGCCACCACCGGAGGGCTTCCCTGGTTGACTGGGAAAGGAGTTTCCTTGTAGACGAGAGCTTCCTTGCCAGAGCCTGAATATCCTTTAGGTCCCACTGGGCTGGTCGTAACATCAGCCTCCCCCTGGCAACCGGTTTCTCCAGGGAAACCAGGTGCCCTACAAGTTTCTGGCACTCCTTCAGTGACGCCGGCTTCCCCCTGGTGGAGGGTTCTGCCATGCTCTCCAGGTTGCCGATCCTCTCCCTTGCTGGGAAGGCCTTTACCTGCATGGAGGAAATTTCCATTCCTAGGTACTCTGTCCTTGTGGTAGGGGCGGGTTTCGACTTCTCCCAGTTCAACTCCACCCTCAGTTCTGCAAAGAATGCCACTAATTTGTCCCTTTGTTTCAACAACTGCTCCCTGGATTCTGAGAGGAGCAACCAGTCGTCGAGGTATCTCAAAGACTCTCATAAAGATCTGAGGAGCGGTCGACAGACCAAAGCAGAGAGTGCAGAGCTGGAAGACTTCCCCCCTCTTGAACTTATGGAACCTCCAGCTGGACAGGTGCACTGGGATTTGAAAATATGCACCCTTTAGGTCCTGGGATAGAATAAACCCCTTCCCTGATGGCTGCTAGGACCGTTCTGGCCGTTTCCATCTTGAACGTGGTCTTGGCGACAAAATGGTTGAGGGCAGAGAGGTTTATCCCTGGTCACCACCCACCTGAGGCTTTTTCCACAAGTAATAGTCGCCGAACAAGCCCAGCAGTTCTGGGGGCACCGCCTGGATAGCATTTTTGGAGAGGAGGTCCTGAACCTTCCCTCCAAGGTTCTCGCCATGCTTCCTCCTTGTGGTTTAGTGGGGGGGAGGGACCTTGAGTCCCGAGACCAAAGGAGGTGTAGGGCCCTTGAAGGGGATGTGGTAGCCGTCCCTCAACACTTGAACCATCCAGTAGTCCGCCCTTCCTTTGCCCAATTTCTCCACCTTGCATTGAGGCATCCCCCTACCCAAGTAGAGCGCTGTGGAGAGGGGCCTCGTCCGCTACTGCCTCTTGAAGAATTGGGAGCCACATGCCTCTCAGTTGCTGGTCTCTGTCCTCCTAAGGGGGGATGCGACGGGGTTGAGGGGGCGGGAGCACTGGGCCGAGGAAGGGTTCACGACGTGAGGCATTGCAGGATGCCTACTTGGCTTGACTTGTTGCTTGTGCTGCTCCCGGGGGCGGTAAGAAGGGCCTGCTGAGGTCCACAACGCCAAAGAGGGGCCCCTAAGGAGCATGGCGTCATGCCTTTCCCTTCTCCACTTCTCCAGGGCCTCTTCCACCGTGCCCTCTGGGAAGAGGGCCTCTTTTACAAAAGCTCTTAAGTTTCCCGTCTGGGAGTTTCCTCGCAACCTCCTACGTCCCTCCTTCGAAGGACCCAGTTCGACGCCACGTTGTATGATTGCCCCACCACGAAAGCTACTGCCTGTGACCAGGAAAATGCCAGCTTTAGGGATTGCTCCCTGACCTGGTTGTTTCCGACGTCATTTTCTAAGGCGAATGACACTAGGGCCGTGGACCAGAGGTCCAACCATGAAGCCACGTCCTCCACAGCCCAAGGCCTGCGCGGCCTGCACCGTGAAGCCCACGGTCCCTCCCGAGTCTTTGTCCTCTGTAGAGCCGGGGGCCAGGGCAGCCAGGCCCTGAAGTGTAGAAGCGCTTGTGCTTCACCTCCAGGAAGGGTAACAGTTTTGGGGCGCCGTGGCGCCTGTTCAGGCCTTCTGGTTCTGCATTGGTGGTGGCGATTCTCCTAAATCGCTGCCCAATGTCTGGTGACAGCAGGAGGACCAGAGAGGATCATGCTTCTCTTGGGGCTCCAAACCGGTGGTTCATGCCGGTATCGTATGGACGGACCTGCATTGGCGGAGGCTCCGGCATGTCATTTTGCTTTTAAACCAAACTTAACACCCTCTGGAAGGAGGACACCTCCTCCACCCTCTCGTCCTCTTGGGGTTCCTGGGAGGCCAAGTCTAATGAGCCCTCACCGACCACAAGGGACCCATTTGGAACCCCTGTCCATGGGTTTGGGGAATGCACATGCCTGGGATCCGTTCTCCCTTCCGAGGGAAATCTGTGTCGCTCCCCTTCTCTTTGGCTCCTCTTTGGACCGGAGCTGGGTGAGGTGACCCGGAGTTATAGGAACGGGTGTTCGACGGGTGTTGGCCCTCTGACCGGCCCTCAGCACCCAGGGGTTGGGGAACTGAGCCATCTGAATGGTAAAAGTCCTCCCAAGGGGATTGGAGTGCCGGCTCCGGGGCTCCCCAACCCAGAATGGATCTTTTAGCAGAGACCTGAGCGGGGTTCTGGAATTCCTGAGTAGGCTTTGTGGTCCCACGAAGTCAGAACCGCAGTTAAGTGCCGTTGGGCAAGCGATGTCGATACCGCTCCGAGAGCAGAGAGGGGCTCCTACTTCCGAGGAAGGAGCCGGTCGCGAGTGGCGGGTAAGCGGAGGATTGGCGACTCCTGTGACCCATCGTGTCTGAGAATCCTTGCCCTTCCATAGGTGGAATGGTGGATGTGGCCACGTGGTTACCACGCGGGGTCTCCGAGCAGGGACAAGCTTCCTCCGCTGGTCGAGCCGCACAACTTTGGAGCAACCGCTCGCAGTTGGACATCACTGCTTTCAATCTGTCCTCAACCTTCTCAGTGGACCTCCCCGGAGGCAGGAAAGTCCGGAAGATAGTTCCACTATTAGTCCTTGGAGGGGAAAGACCACTGCCCGCAGAGAGCGATATGTTAACTTTTCTCCCAGTCCCCGCCTTCACATCCTCCATTACCGTGGGTAACACGGGGGACAGAGAGGGCCGTGCAATGGTAGGCACAGACAGACAGACTGAGGAAGGGCGTGAGTCACTGCCCTTCCTCGAGGGCGACTTGTCCCACTTGGTCTTTTTCTTTCTTTTTAGTGGCCATCTTGGCCCACTGAGCATCACTCCATCCCTCACACTCACCACACGTGTCTTAACGGGAGCACACACGGCCCCAGCACAAGGTACACAACCCGTGAGGATCTACCTCCACATGGGAGAGAAAAGTAGCACATAACTTCCCACTCACTCCAGGGCATTCGCATAGGATGCATAGTAGGAACTGAAGATCACGAGATCCACAGTGATAACACAAGGTTACAGGGAAAACTCTGATGAAGGTAAATGCGACGTGTTGGTAAGACAACCAGAGAGGTAATGGCTGGTGTTGACATGGAACGCTAGGCCGCAGATGCGAGGTGGTCTGAGGGATCGGGGGGGGGGGGGGGGGCTGTAGGGAGGGAAATCTCTGGTCGGTAGAGGCACGTCTAGAGAGTACTCCTACTGTTGAGATGTGGGAAGTATTCGTGCTGGAAATTCTTCTTCTTTCTCTACATCTTTTCCAAGTACTATGTGGGGTCGATGTTTCTGGTCAGCTTTCTCCATCTACCTCTGTCCCACACCTCATCACTGGTTAATCCCTTTGATTGAAGGTCATCCTTGATGCAGTTCACCCACCTTCGCTTTAGTCTCCCTCTCCTTCTCTTTCCCTGCACCTCTATTTCCATCACTCTCCTCCCAATATACTGTTCATCTCTTCTCATGACATGACCGCACCACCTCAGTCTACTTTCTTGGATCTTATCTGATAATTTTTCTAACTCCTGTGGTACCCCTAATTATTTCATTCCGTATCTTATCTCTTTTTGTCACCCCACACAACTAACTAATGATATAAATGTACTCTAGAAATCATATAGGTAAAATCAGCAATGAAATTATGTGAGAAAATGAGCAAAGAAATTTTTTGAAGGAAACAATCATTTTGGAAAGTAAAAATCATCAAGGAAAATAACAGGAAAACCTAATAATAAACTAGAAGTGCACTCAGTTGAGAGCATGCCTTCGCCACGCCAAGCACTCTTATGTTCAAAGTACTTATGCGTACTTGTGCTTTGATATACTTTAGCGAAAATGTTACAGATTCATTCTTAGGTCATACCAATCACGACTATAAAGTTTGGTCAAAATCGGTGCTTTAGTTTTTGATAAAAACTGCTCACGAGCAAACAAGTAAACAGACAGAAGTCAATACATACTATTTGCAAAATCTTCGATAATCAGGCAATTAGAAAATCAGGTAATACGTAAAAAAAAAACGGATTACTTAGTATCACTATTACCATCTAAGCTACAATGCTAGCTGGAAAAGCAAGATGATTTGAGCCTAACGGCTTCAACAAGGAAAATAGCCCAGTGAGGAAATGAAATAAGAATAATAAGTAAATGACAAGAGAAGTAATGAACATTTGAAGTAAAGTAAGAAAAGTAATTGAAATAAGTAGGTAATGGAGATAAAACTAACGGGGAACAACACAAAAAGAATGAATAATTTTGGGGTGAATTAAAAGAAGTGAATAAAGACAAGATTATAAAAAGGAACAAGGGGAAAATAAAAAAAAACACGATTGTGAGGAAATACAAAAAAGTAAATAAGCAGTATTTAATAGCAAATATAAAGAGTTACCAAAGAACTGAAAATACAAATCCGAAAACTAATCATAAAAATCAACATAAGATATTAAATAAACAATTAGAAATATAAAAATCACTTGAATTCACGGAAAGGTAAACAAAGAAGGATTGTAAGAAAGAAAAGGTAAACAATAGTGATAAACAAGAAAGTTAAATGAGTTGATTTACTGTTGTTTACAAACTGTTTTTCTCCTTAGCTTTATAGATTTATCATTTCTCTATTCTTCCTCAAAATAATAAGAGTAATACCAACAATTACTTATAATGTACTAACAGAGATTATGTGAATAAAATCATATTAACATATGCAATCATAGAATTGTCAGTTAAATGAGAATCAATACTAATAAAATGATAACTAGTTCATCATCAAAACCCAGAGCTCCTTCACTTTGCAATTTAATAATAAGTAGATATTTGCAGAAACGTTCAAGTGTTGGAGGAAGCCGAGAATCCCTACTCAAAGGAAGTACTGTCAAGCGAACCGCTTCGGTCGAGAATCAATACCAATTTACGCCATGCAACTTCTACCGCTCAGAACCTGCTTGGAGATCGCATATCGAGGCTGTGCTGACGGTAGCCTTTAATTACGGTATTAATTCTACAAAGAGAGAGAGAGAGAGAGAGAGAGAGAGAGAGAGAGAGAGAGAGAGAGAGAGAGAGAGAGAGAGAGAGAGAGAGAGAGAGAGAGGTTGCCATGAGGCTGAAGTTATTGGATTATCCAGAAATGTTAATGAGGTGATGATGATGATGTTCGACAATTAGTAGTGTTTCTTCATATTGATTTTATACGTAAATGTATTGTCATTGTCATTATTATTTAGTTTTGTTGTAATTACTTAAGTTTGCATCATTTTGCAGAAATAATGATATCAACAACAACAATAACAACAACAACAACAATAATAATAATAATAATAATAATAATAATAATAATTATTATTATTATCATTTCATCTGCATATCTTCCTTTATATAATTCCTTGATATCCTTTGATCATATCAATTTATCATTAATTCATTTTCCTTTAGAAAAGAGTAATTTACTGTAATTTGATAAAGTAATCTTTATTTAATTGTGATATGTAAAAGAATCAGAAGTATATAGAGTTGATTGGGTGTTTTGATGAGTTAAAAATAACTAATGAAAAGCTTAGGATAGGAAATACAAGATGAGAGAGAGAGAGAGAGAGAGGAGAGAGAGAGAGAGAGAGAGAGAGAGAGAGAGAGAGAGAGAGGAGAGAGAGAGAGAGAGAGTAATACAGAATATAAAGGCTTAATCTCCATTTTAACAACTAATATATTCACAAACATGTATTCCCCACTTATCCACATCCCCTGAAATCAACTGTAACCCCAAACCTGATTTCACTAAGATTATAAATCATGATATTGGCCCAGATTTAAACCTGTAAGTCAGATTAATGTTGTGACTAGAGATGAACAAATGTACTCCTAAATGAAACTACATAATCAGGTCAGCATGTCATTAAATTAGTGTTAAGGATCATAGAGTCATCAGATGAAAATATTAGAGATCTGACTGTAATCATTGATGCTGGGGAGAGGTGAGGTATAGCTGGCGGATGTTTGATAAGTATTTATTGAGTTAATGTTAATTATATTATGGTAATTATCATTTATGTATATGCCTTTGAATTTCCTAAAAAAGTTGAGTTTTTATCTTTTATTCTTTTTTTTTACTTTTTTTTTTCAATTATAATATATTACAAATGGATTTACAACTGATTGCAATCGTGTTATTAATAGTAAAGAGGAAAATAAGATAATTAGTGAATTTTAATAAGAGGTTTGTTTTGATTTTACATGGTATATATATATATATATATATATATATATATATATATATATATGTATATATATATATATATATATATGTGTATACATTTACATATACACATATATAAATTTATATATATACATATATATACACATTATGTATTTATATATGTATATATATACATACATATATATATATATATATATATATATATATAATATATATATATATGGGTATATGTATGTGTATAAATATACATACGTATATATACATATATATGCATATATATGTATGTATATATATGCATATATATGTATATATATATATATATATATATATATATATATATATCTATCTATCTATCTATATATATATATAAATATATATTTATACTGTATATATATGTATATATATATATATATATATATATATATATATATATATATATATATATATATTTATTACATTTACATACCCACACATATATATTTATATATATACATATATATACACATTATATATTTATATATGTATATATATTACATATATATATATATATATATATATATATATATATATATATATATATATATATATATATATATATATATATATATGGTGCAAACAAGTACAATGTCGTACTTCCTAGTTATCTTGACAAGATTCCACAATGATGTAAGACGTGTATGAAAACTAGGTCATATCTAGAAATATACACCTAGTTTTCATACATGTCTTACATCATTGTGGAGCATTATCAAGATATATATATATATATATATATATATATATATATATATATATATATATATATATATATATATATTATATATATATGTATATATGTATTTGTAAATATATATATATATATATATATATATATATGGATATATATAAATATATATATATATATATATATATATATATATATATATATATATATATCTATATATATATATATATAAATATATATGTATATATATATATATATATATATATATATATATATACATATATGTATATGTATACATATATATATGTATGTATATATATATATATATATATATATATATATATATTCATGTATGTATATATATAGTGTTTATAAGTAGCAGGTTGGCTAGGTTTCCAGCCACCTGTTGAGATACTACCGCTTGAAAGTTATGACGTGTTTGTCTGGCCAGACAGTACTACTTTGAATCCTTCCCTCTGGTTACGGTTCTATTTTCCTTTGTCTACACATACACTGAATAGTCTGGCCTATTGGTTAGGGATTCTCCTCTGTCTTCATACTCCTGACAACTCTGAGATTACCAAAGAATTCCTATTATCACAAGGGTTAACTACTGCACTATAATTACTCCGTGGCCTTCTTCCTCTTGAAAAGGATAGAAGAGACTCCTTAGCTATAGTAAGCAACTCTTCCAGAAGAGGGACACTCCAAAATCAAACCATTGTTCTCTAGTGTTGGGTAGTGCCATAGCCTCTGTACTATGGTATTCCACTGTCTTGGGTTAGAGTTCTCTTGCTTGTGGGTACATCCGGATACACTACCTATCTTAGTTTTTCTCTCTTATTTTGCTAAATTTTTATGGTTTATATAGAAAATATTTATTTTAATGTTACTGTTCTTGAAATATCTTATTTTTCCCTGTTTTCTTTCCTCTCTGGGCTATTTCCCCTATTGGGGCCCCTGGCCTCATAGCATCCTGCATTTTCAACTAGGATTATAGCTTAGCAGGTAATAATAATAACAATAATAATAATGATTTATATATATATATATATATATATATATATATATATATATATATATATATATATATATATATATATATATATATATATATAGTAGTCTACATAAGGAAAATTGAAAGTTGTGTATATGTAGAAATGCTCAACAGTTTCGTCCGCCAAACAACAATCTTATAATAGATAACTAATCATGTCATAAATCAGACGTTAAGCTGTCTGCATTAAGGTCTATGTTCCTAAGAGCCCTCAATATTTGCAGTCCCGAATATATTGACGAAGAATTCAGAAATATATATCAAATAGGTTTTCAAAATAATTTTAGCACACAAGACATAAACAAAAGCCTGGCACTTGCAAGAAAATCTTTTTATTCGCCCTAAAGGAATATGATAAGTAAAATTAATTTTCTGTCCCTACCATACCATCCC
Organism: Palaemon carinicauda; assembly: GCF_036898095.1. Classification (NCBI taxonomy): domain Eukaryota; kingdom Metazoa; phylum Arthropoda; class Malacostraca; order Decapoda; family Palaemonidae; genus Palaemon; species Palaemon carinicauda. The sequence continues at coordinate 97,199,530 of NC_090749.1, read as the reverse complement.
AATTTTGAGTCTGAAATCGCTCCTCTTAGATTGTTGGGGATTTATACTGTATTTTCTTATCGGAATAGTATTGACAGAAATCTAATTTGCAACACACCTGACAGTGATGAGGGTATAGTTTATAAGATACCATGTTTATGTGGACATTTTTATATTGGACAATCTGGAAAATCATTAGATAAGCGAATTTTAAACCATAAGTATAATATAAGAACAAACAACAAAAGTAATGCCATTTTTATACATAATAATATTTGTAGTTATCCAGTAGATTGGCAACATTCACAAATTTTGTTCAAGAATACTGATTTTATAGAGAGGAATGTCATTGAATCAGTATGTATATTTTATAGTAGGAATAAGAATTTTAATTTATCTCCAGGCATTTATAAATTGGATCCTTTTATCTTACACAGTATAAAGTGTCAATACAAACTTGAAAATTTTTTTTAATAGTACTTTCTTTTTTGGCTTATTTTATTTACTTGGGTGCTTGTCAAACATTCCATTACTTGTTTTCATGTTAACTTGTAATTTCAACTTTTACTAGTTTTATCCCCATGTTAAGTGACTTTTGCCTGTTGGGTAGTATTAGTATAATTTTATCTTTTTTTTATGATTTGAAGCCTTTCCTGTATGTACAAACATGTGTAATATTTCTTTGTATAATAAACGCTCCAAGAAGAGGTCCATTGGCGGACGAAACTGTTGAGCATTTCTACATATACACAACTTTCAATTTTCCTTATGTAGACTACTATATATTGAGTTATCTTCGTGCTGAGGAAGATTATATCTGTAATATATATATATATATATATATATATATATATATATATATATATATATATATATATATATATATATATAATCCCCCAACATTTTACAACAAAAGGTTTATTCACAATTGAAATAATATATACCAAATAACGCTAAAAAATCAGTAAACTACTCAGAAAAAAATACATGATACACCTCACAAGCAGTAATGGCTGAACTCACAGATTGAATGAATCATATCAATGATTATATCAATTACATCAATATTTCCACTATCATTGTCTACCCCTTTTCTGATTGTAAATAATTCGTTAAACTTTTATATCACGTTGCACCAATTGACCTAAAAACCCATCCACATAAATGGAGACAAAAATTGAAGGTAAATAGAGTTTAACTACAGAAATGTTTATCTGCTGTCTAAATGTGGTTTCGTGTTGAGTAAAATATCTCATTCATTAGATGGTTTCATTTTTTTGGGGAACGGATAGAAAGAATTGGGGATACGTCTTTCCTTATTTGTCAATTGAATTGGGACTAATTTGATGAAAAATGTAGGACTCTACCAACTATCTTGATAGCTCAGTTGGTAGAGTCCTCGCAGGCATGGTTTCGGCTGAATAGGCAGGGGTTCGAATTTATGCCTGGCCAGAAGCTATTACCATAAAAAGAATTACAGTAGATATATATTCCCAAGATAGAATATGGTATTAAATTCCAAATCTATATATATATATATATATATATATATATATATATATATATATATATGTATATATATAGATAGATAGATAGATAGATAAATATCAACACAACATTGTGCTCAAATAGAAATAAATTTCTATCTCATACTTGGGATCGAACCCTAGCCCCTTCTAATGAAAGGCCAGGTCGGTTCTAACCATGCCACCGGAAGCCATAAAAGAAGTTGGAACCTAACTGCTAATCTGCAGTTCAGGATTTACCTGGAGAGACATCAGTCTCTTACAAGCGATTTTTCCCCGACTTCCCGGCCCTCCACGTGACACAATTGATAATAATTCATTCAAATTACCCCTATTGAGTTAATATGGATAAATATCAACACAACATCGTGTTCAAATAGAAATAAATTTCTACCTCATACTTGTAATTTTATGTATACACACATGTTATCCACTTTGGACACTTACTAATTGGCAATATTATTAGAGATAAAGGAATTAAGATTCCTGGATAAATATACATATGATATAGTTATTATCATTTTACAGTATATAATATTTTTGAGTAAGGGAAGTTAGGAACTTCACTGTGTAAATGTCCTGAGTTTTACAAATAATTAAGTAAGTAAAAACTGGGGTTTTAACCCCTTAGAGTTATGATCATTTAAGTACACTGCGTATTATTTATGTTCCTGGCCCTTCAAGGCGCTTCCAGACAAGCTCCTAGCTGCAATCGCTCTTTGTTACAGATCTAACTCCTGCTGAATAATGAATCCTACTGTGGGAGCATTAACCCTACCAGGCTACAGCAGGATACGTCAGAAGGACTCATTTATTCCACAGAAGTTACAAGCTTTGATCTATAATTCCTTGTCTGGAACTTTCTTCCAATTTGAAATTCATAACAGAGTATAATCTTACGAGAGGCTTGGGACTATGCTCTCTCTCTCTCTCTCTCTCTCTCTCTCTCTCTCTCTCTCTCTCTCTCTCTCTCTCTCTCTCTCTCTCTCTCTCTCTCTCAGACCGGCCCTCAGCACCCAGGGGTTGGGGAACTGAGCCATCTGAATGGTAAAAGTCCTCCCAAGGGGATTGGAGGGCCGGCTCCGGGGCTCCCCAACCCAGAATGGATCTTTTAGCAGAGACCTGAGCGGGGTTCTGGAATTCCTGAGTAGGCTTTGTGGTCCCACGAAGTCAGAACCGCAGTTAAGTGCCGTTGGGCAAGCGATGTCGATACCGCTCCGAGAGCAGAGAGGGGCTCCTACTTCCGAGGAAGGAGCCGGTCGCGAGTGGCGGGTAAGCGGAGGATTGGCGACTCCTGTGACCCATCGTGTCTGAGAATCCTTGCCCTTCCATAGGTGGAATGGTGGATGTGGCCACGTGGTTACCACGCGGGGTCTCCGAGCAGGGACAAGCTTCCTCCGCTGGTCGAGCCGCACAACTTTGGAGCAACCGCTCGCAGTTGGACATCACTGCTTTCAATCTGTCCTCAACCTTCTCAGTGGACCTCCCCGGAGGCAGGAAAGTCCGGAAGATAGTTCCACTATTAGTCCTTGGAGGGGAAAGACAACTGCCCGCAGAGAGCGATATGTTAACTTTTCTCCCAGTCCCCGCCTTCACATCCTCCATTACCGTGGGTAACACGGGGGACAGAGAGGGCCGTGCAATGGTAGGCACAGACAGACAGACTGAGGAAGGGCGTGAGTCACTGCCCTTCCTCGAGGGCGACTTGTCCCACTTGGTCTTTTTCTTTCTTTTTAGTGGCCATCTTGGCCCACTGAGCATCACTCCATCCCTCACACTCACCACACGTGTCTTAACGGGAGCACACACGGCCCCAGCACAAGGTACACAACCCGTGAGGATCTACCTCCACATGGGAGAGAAAAGTAGCACATAACTTCCCACTCACTCCAGGGCATTCGCATAGGATGCATAGTAGGAACTGAAGATCACGAGATCCACAGTGATAACACAAGGTTACAGGGAAAACTCTGATGAAGGTAAATGCGACGTGTTGGTAAGACAACCAGAGAGGTAATGGCTGGTGTTGACATGGAACGCTAGGCCGCAGATGCGAGGTGGTCTGAGGGATCGGGGGGGGGGGGGGGGGGGGGGGGGGGGCTGTAGGGAGGGAAATCTCTGGTCGGTAGAGGCACGTCTAGAGAGTACTCCTACTGTTGAGATGTGGGAAGTATTCGTGCTGGAAATTCTTCTTCTTTCTCTACATCTTTTCCAAGTACTATGTGGGGTCGATGTTTCTGGTCAGCTTTCTCCATCTACCTCTGTCCCACACCTCATCACTGGTTAATCCCTTTGATTGAAGGTCATCCTTGATGCAGTTCACCCACCTTCGCTTTAGTCTCCCTCTCCTTCTCTTTCCCTGTACCTCTATTTCCATCACTCTCCTCCCAATATACTGTTCATCTCTTCTCATGACATGACCGCACCACCTCAGTCTACTTTCTTGGATCTTATCTGATAATTTTTCTAACTCCTGTGGTACCCCTAATTATTTCATTCCGTATCTTATCTCTTTTTGTCACCCCACACAACTAACTAATGATATAAATGTACTCTAGAAATCATATAGGTAAAATCAGCAATGAAATTGTGTGAGAAAATGAGCAAAGAAAATTTTTGAAGGAAACAATCATTTTGGAAAGTAAAAATCATCAAGGAAAATAACAGGAAAAACCTAATAATAAACTAGAAGTGCACTCAGTTGAGAGCATGCCTTCGCCACGCCAAGCACTCTTATGTTCAAAGTACTTATGCGTACTTGTGCTTTGATATACTTTAGCGAAAATGTTACAGATTCATTCTTAGGTCATACCAATCACGACTATAAAGTTTGATCAAAATCGGTGGCTTTAGTTTTTGATAAAAACTGCTCACGAGCAAACAAGTAAACAGACAGAAGTCAATACATACTATTTGCAAAATCTTCGATAATCAGGCAATTAGAAAATCAGGTAATACGTAAAAAAAAAAACGGATTACTTAGTATCACTATTACCATCTAAGCTACAATGCTAGCTGGAAAAGCAAGATGATTTGAGCCTAACGGCTTCAACAAGGAAAATAGCCCAGTGAGGAAATGAAATAAGAATAATAAGTAAATGACAAGAGAAGTAATGAACATTTGAAGTAAAGTAAGAAAAGTAATTGAAATAAGTAGGTAATGGAGATAAAACTAACGGGGAACAACACAAAAAGAATGAATAATTTTGGGGTGAATTAAAAGAAGTGAATAAAGACAAGATTATAAAAAGGAACAAGGGGAAAATAAAAAAAAACACGATTGTGAGGAAATACAAAAAAGTAAATAAGCAGTATTTAATAGCAAATATAAAGAGTTACCAAAGAACTGAAAATACAAATCCGAAAACTAATCATAAAAATCAACATAAGATATTAAATAAACAATTAGAAATATAAAAATCACTTGAATTCACGGAAAGGTAAACAAAGAAGGATTGTAAGAAAGAAAAGGTAAACAATAGTGATAAACAAGAAAGTTAAATGAGTTGATTTACTGTTGTTTACAAACTGTTTTTCTCCTTAGCTTTATAGATTTATCATTTCTCTATTCTTCCTCAAAATAATAAGAGTAATACCAACAATTACTTATAATGTACTAACAGAGATTATGTGAATAAAATCATATTAACATATGCAATCATAGAATTGTCAGTTAAATGAGAATCAATACTAATAAAATGATAACTAGTTCATCATCAAAACCCAGAGCTCCTTCACTTTGCAATTTAATAATAAGTAGATATTTGCAGAAACGTTCAAGTGTTGGAGGAAGCCGAGAATCCCTACTCAAAGGAAGTACTGTCAAGCGAACCGCTTCGGTCGAGAATCAATACCAATTTACGCCATGCAACTTCTACCGCTCAGAACCTGCTTGGAGATCGCATATCGAGGCTGTGCTGACGGTAGCCTTTAATTACGGTATTAATTCTACAAAGAGAGAGAGAGAGAGAGAGAGAGAGAGGAGAGAGAGAGAGAGAGAGAGAGAGAGGAGAGAGAGAGAGAGAGAGAGAGAGAGAGAGGTTGCCATGAGGCTGAAGTTATTGGATTATCCAGAAATGTTAATGAGGTGATGATGATGATGTTCGACAATTAGTAGTGTTTCTTCTTATTGATTTTATACGTAAATGTATTGTCATTGTCATTATTATTTAGTTTTGTTGTAATTACTTAAGTTTGCATCATTTTGCAGAAATAATGATATCAACAACAACAATAACAACAACAACAATAATAATAATAATAATAATAATAATAATAATAATTATTATTATTATCATTTCATCTGCATATCTTCCTTTATATAATTCCTTGATATCCTTTGATCATATCAATTTATCATTAATTCATTTTCCTTTAGAAAAGAGTAATTTACTGTAATTTGATAAAGTAATCTTTATTTAATTGTGATATGTAAAAGAATCAGAAGTATATAGAGTTGATTGGGTGTTTTGATGAGTTAAAAATAACTAATGAAAAGCTTAGGATAGGAAATACAAGATGAGAGAGAGAGAGAGAGAGAGAGAGAGAGAGAGAGAGAGAGAGAGAGAGAGAGAGAGAGAGAGAGAGTAATACAGAATATAAAGGCTTAATCTCCATTTTAACAACTAATATATTCACAAACATGTATTCCCCACTTATCCACATCCCCTGAAATCAACTGTAACCCCAAACCTGATTTCACTAAGATTATAAATCATGATATTGGCCCAGATTTAAACCTGTAAGTCAGATTAATGTTGTGACTAGAGATGAACAAATGTACTCCTAAATGAAACTACATAATCAGGTCAGCATGTCATTAAATTAGTGTTAAGGATCATAGAGTCATCAGATGAAAATATTAGAGATCTGACTGTAATCATTGATGCTGGGGAGAGGTGAGGTATAGCTGGCGGATGTTTGATAAGTATTTATTGAGTTAATGTTAATTATATTATGGTAATTATCATTTATGTATATGCCTTTGAATTTCCTAAAAAAGTTGAGTTTTTATCTTTTATTCTTTTTTTTTTTACTTTTTTTTTCAATTATAATATATTACAAATGGATTTACAACTGATTGCAATCGTGTTATTAATAGTAAAGAGGAAAATAAGATAATTAGTGAATTTTAATAAGAGGTTTGTTTTGATTTTACATGGTATATATATATATATATAATATATATATATATATATATATATATATATGTATATATATATATATATATATATATATATATAAATATGTGTATACATTTACATATACACATATATAAATTTATATATATACATATATATACACATTATGTATTTATATATGTATATATATACATACATATATATATATATATATATATATATATATATATATATATATATATATATATATATATGGGTATATGTATGTGTATAAATATACATACGTATATATACATATATATGCATATATATGTATGTATATATATGCATATATATGTATATATATATATATATATATATATATATCTATCTATCTATATATATATATAAATATATATTTATACTGTATATATATATATATATATATTTATTACATTTACATACCCACACATATATATTTATATATATACATATATATACACATTATATATTTATATATGTATATATATATATATATATATATATATATATATATATATATATATATATATATATATATGGTGCAAACAAGTACAATGTCGTACTTCCTAGTTATCTTGACAAGATTCCACAATGATGTAAGACGTGTATGAAAACTAGGTCATATCTAGAAAGATACACCTAGTTTTCATACATGTCTTACATCATTGTGGAGCATTATCAAGATATATATATATATATATATATATATATATATATATATATATATATATATGTATATGTATATATGTATTTGTAAATATATATATATATATATATATATATATATATATATATGGATATATATAAATATATATATATATATATATATATATATCTATATATATATGTATATATATAAATATATATGTATATATATATATATATATATATATATATATATATACATATATGTATATGTATACATATATATATATATATATGTATATATATGTATATATATATATATATATATATATATATATATATATATATATATATATATATATTCATGTATGTATATATATAGTGTTTATAAGTAGCAGGTTGGCTAGGTTTCCAGCCACCTGTTGAGATACTACCGCTTGAAAGTTATGACGTGTTTGTCTGGCCAGACAGTACTACTTTGAATCCTTCCCTCTGGTTACGGTTCTATTTTCCTTTGTCTACACATACACTGAATAGTCTGGCCTATTGGTTAGGGATTCTCCTCTGTCTTCATACTCCTGACAACTCTGAGATTACCAAAGAATTCCTATTATCACAAGGGTTAACTACTGCACTATAATTACTCCGTGGCCTTCTTCCTCTTGGAAAGGATAGAAGAGACTCCTTAGCTATAGTAAGCAACTCTTCCAGAAGAGGGACACTCCAAAATCAAACCATTGTTCTCTAGTGTTGGGTAGTGCCATAGCCTCTGTACTATGGTATTCCACTGTCTTGGGTTAGAGTTCTCTTGCTTGTGGGTACATCCGGATACACTACCTATCTTAGTTTTTCTCTCTTATTTTGCTAAATTTTTATGGTTTATATAGAAAATATTTATTTTAATGTTACTGTTCTTGAAATATCTTATTTTTCCCTGTTTTCTTTCCTCTCTGGGCTATTTCCCCTATTGGGGCCCCTGGCCTCATAGCATCCTGCATTTTCAACTAGGATTATAGCTTAGCAGGTAATAATAATAACAATAATAATAATGATTTATATATATATATATATATATATATATATATATATATAGTAGTCTACATAAGGAAAATTGAAAGTTGTGTATATGTAGAAATGCTCAACAGTTTCGTCCGCCAAACAACAATCTTATAATAGATAACTAATCATGTCATAAATCAGACGTTAAGCTGTCTGCATTAAGGTCTATGTTCCTAAGAGCCCTCAATATTTGCAGTCCCGAATATATTGACGAAGAATTCAGAAATATATATCAAATAGGTTTTCAAAATAATTTTAGCACACAAGACATAAACAAAAGCCTGGCACTTGCAAGAAAATCTTTTTATTCGCCCTAAAGGAATATGATAAGTAAAATTAATTTTCTGTCCCTACCATACCATCCCAATTTTGAGTCTGAAATCGCTCCTCTTAGATTGTTGGGGATTTATACTGTATTTTCTTATCGGAATAGTATTGACAGAAATCTAATTTGCAACACACCTGACAGTGATGAGGGTATAGTTTATAAGATACCATGTTTATGTGGACATTTTTATATTGGACAATCTGGAAAATCATTAGATAAGCGAATTTTAAACCATAAGTATAATATAAGAACAAACAACAAAAGTAATGCCATTTTTATACATAATAATATTTGTAGTTATCCAGTAGATTGGCAACATTCACAAATTTTGTTCAAGAATACTGATTTTATAGAGAGGAATGTCATTGAATCAGTATGTATATTTTATAGTAGGAATAAGAATTTTAATTTATCTCCAGGCATTTATAAATTGGATCCTTTTATCTTACACAGTATAAAGTGTCAATACAAACTTGAAAATGTTTTTTAATAGTACTTTCTTTTTTGGCTTATTTTATTTACTTGGGTGCTTGTCAAACATTCCATTACTTGTTTTCATGTTAACTTGTAATTTCAACTTTTACTAGTTTTATCCCCATGTTAAGTGACTTTTGCCTGTTGGGTAGTATTAGTATAATTTTATCTTTTTTTTATGATTTGAAGCCTTTCCTGTATGTACAAACATGTGTAATATTTCTTTGTATAATAAACGCTCCAAGAAGAGGTCCATTGGCGGACGAAACTGTTGAGCATTTCTACATATACACAACTTTCAATTTTCCTTATGTAGACTACTATATATTGAGTTATCTTCGTGCTGAGGAAGATTATATCTGTAATATATATATATATATATATATATATATATATATATATATATATATATATATATAAATCCCCCAACATTTTACAACAAAAGGTTTATTCACAATTGAAATAATATATACCAAATAACGCTAAAAAATCAGTAAACTACTCAGAAAAAAATACATGATACACCTCACAAGCAGTAATGGCTGAACTCACAGATTGAATGAATCATATCAATGATTATATCAATTACATCAATATTTCCACTATCATTGTCTACCCCTTTTCTGATTGTAAATAATTCGTTAAACTTTTATATCACGTTGCACCAATTGACCTAAAAACCCATCCACATAAATGGAGACAAAAATTGAAGGTAAATAGAGTTTAACTACAGAAATGTTTATCTGCTGTCTAAATGTGGTTTCGTGTTGAGTAAAATATCTCATTCATTAGATGGTTTCATTTTTTTGGGGAACGGATAGAAAGAATTGGGGATACGTCTTTCCTTATTTGTCAATTGAATTGGGACTAATTTGATGAAAAATGTAGGACTCTACCAACTATCTTGATAGCTCAGTTGGTAGAGTCCTCGCAGGCATGGTTTCGGCTGAATAGGCAGGGGTTCGAATTTATGCCTGGCCAGAAGCTATTACCATAAAAAGAATTACAGTAGATATATATTCCCAAGAGAGAATATGGTATTAAATGCCAAATTTATATATATATATATATATATATATATATATATATATATATATATATATATATATATGTATATATATAGATAGATAGATAGATAGATAGATAAATATCAACACAACATTGTGCTCAAATAGAAATAAATTTCTATCTCATACTTGGGATCGAACCCTAGCCCCTTCTAATGAAAGGCCAGGTCGGTTCTAACCATGCCACCGGAAGCCATAAAAGAAGTTGGAACCTAACTGCTAATCTGCAGTTCAGGATTTACCTGGAGAGACATCAGTCTCTTACAAGCGATTTTTCCCCGACTTCCCGGCCCTCCACGTGACACAATTGATAATAATTCATTCAAATTACCCCTATTGAGTTAATATGGATAAATATCAACACAACATCGTGTTCAAATAGAAATAAATTTCTACCTCATACTTGTAATTTTATGTATACACACATGTTATCCACTTTGGACACTTACTAATTGGCAATATTATTAGAGATAAAGGAATTAAGATTCCTGGATAAATATACATATGATATAGTTATTATCATTTTACAGTATATAATATTTTTGAGTAAGGGAAGTTAGGAACTTCACTGTGTAAATGTCCTGAGTTTTACAAATAATTAAGTAAGTAAAAACTGGGGTTTTAACCCCTTAGAGTTATGATCATTTAAGTACACTGCGTATTATTTATGTTCCTGGCCCTTCAAGGCGCTTCCAGACAAGCTCCTAGCTGCAATCGCTCTTTGTTACAGATCTAACTCCTGCTGAATAATGAATCCTACTGTGGGAGCATTAACCCTACCAGGCTACAGCAGGATACGTCAGAAGGACTCATTTATTCCACAGAAGTTACAAGCTTTGATCTATAATTCCTTGTCTGGAACTTTCTTCCAATTTGAAATTCATAACAGAGTATAATCTTACGAGAGGCTTGGGACTATGCTCTCTCTCTCTCTCTCTCTCTCTCTCTCTCTCTCTCTCTCTCTCTCTCAGAGAGAGAGAGAGAGAAAGAGAGAGAGAGAGAGAGAGAGAGAGAGAGAGAGAGAGAGAGAGCTGATAAGTGTGACATTTCTTAAGGCGAGAAAGAGATAAATGAGTTTGTTGAACTTTCGGTTAAGAAAAAGAAATCTTTTTCTTAAGACAACCTTTTGTCTCCCAAGACAATATATTTTCAATTTTCTTTCTGGAAATTTCTAATCATGAAAATCAATGGTTATAATTGTTTCATTCCTTAGTCCTCATTTGCCGTGAAAAACAGCAAAAATCCTGGAATAAATGTTACCAGTCATTTGCCATTTTAAAAACAGTTAATATTGACGTTTAAGTGTGATATTACGGTCACCAACCCGTAAAAGATATTAACACAGTAGTGTAAAATTACGGTCACCTGTATTTTACTGAAATAAAGTTGAGAAAAGTACATTTTAATGGAGAATTTCCGATTAAAATTACGTTTATTTTTTTTAACATTGTAGAAAATGTCACTTTATACTTTAGTGTTGATTATAGAAACCTAATTCTTCCATCTCTTGTGCTTAGTCTTCGAGGATAAGGTTGTTATGGACGTGACATTTTGATGGCTAAAACCAACCAGGGCACTTAACCTAACCTAACCTTAGGCATTTTTTGGCAAGATTAAACAAAGAAGACAACTAATATTGAATAGATGTCCAGCAGTTAATTACATCTTCCTATACGTAGGCATATATGCAAATGTCTTTTAAAGTCGTGTATATATATAACGGATTTTGAGCGAAGCGAAAAATCTATTTTTGGGTGAGATAGCCATGTCGTCCTGATGGAAGTTCCTATAGGGCAGCTTCCTAGGGTATATTACAACTACGGCGATATTCCCAGAGAATTTACCTTAAGGTACCAGAATTCTAACTCCTGGAGCGAGTATCCCTCGTGAAAGGGATATCGCGACATATCAGAGGACGTATTCTAGACACGTCACATGGCAATCTACGACCTGAACAGAGATTCGTCTCGTAGGAGGGAGATTGACGAGATACGAATTCGGGAAAGAAAAAGGGGAGCCGCTCCCAAGGCTTCCCTATCCCCCGATTCGTATGCGTGCCTGGCGCCAATCCTGGCGCCATCTGTATTCCTTGTAGCGTACACGAGGTGCTACAGATACTGTATGTAGGGAGGGGTCCTACAGCCCTTTCTTAGAAAGGCAAGGGCGGGTCCATCAGGACGACATGGCTATCTCACCCAAAAATAGATTTTTCGCTTCGCTCAAAATCCGTTTTTTGGGCTCAAGCCATGTCGTCCTGATGGAAGTGTACCAGAGCATTACTGTATCTGTGGATTCTCAGAACGTGCCGTACTCCCCGGAGATATTTATTCCCGGTCGACTAGACCTAGAGACCTAAGATGTTACCGTTATACATCTTTTCAACTAACTATAAACTATGTTAGAGCTTCCTGCCCCCTACAGGGAAGAGTCCTACTAGACTCTGGAAAGTCTCGAAGAGTACATATATCTATGTATGAATACCAGGCAAGCTAATATAGTGGTCTCGCCCTATATTAAGTAAAGCATAGTTTGTATAGAACCACTGCGTCAATATATTGACCAGTAATCCGCACAATACTTGTATTGGACAAAGGTTTATATACGCATAGGAAGAAACTAATAAAACCGCCCTCGTCCCTTTATGGGACGGAGTCCTCCCATTAGGGGACTTACATAAACCAATGCAACATAGCTTGCAAAACAGAACAATTCTATCAGAATTATCCCAGATAAGATACATAGAATTAAAATGCTCAATTATACCAATAAATTGACACAGGTGAAAGAGACGCAAGGTTCTCAAGAACAAGTTTATTGACAGATAATAAACAGACAAGTTAACAACAAATATATATATATTTATATAAAAGAGGGTAACCCAAAACTTTAAGCATAAGTATGATAGTAAACAGAACTTGTTTATCTGAAAGAAAAACCATTAAACACCACTTTAATAAGATACCAAGGTATCAAGTCATAAAAAATCTGTATTACAAATCAATCACATTAGCGTTAGAAACGCTTGGCACACATGTCTGAACTTATGCAAGGTTCACCTTTGAAAGAAGGAACAGTCTATATGGGCACTTGGTGCCCTTATTTAGTTTGTAGTACAGTATGTACCTACACACTCACCCTGGACTTAATCGTCCCAATTAAGACCACTGTTCCTCGCAGAGTTAAACAGTAGGGTTAACTACACGACCCACTGCTACCACAGATCTCTTAAGTTCCTCTACTTGCTTCGCATAGTGGCGAAAGAACACCCTGGAAGACTTCCAGCCCGTGTATGAACGGAGATGTTCAAAATCCATACAATTAAAGAAATTTAGGGATGAGGCAACTTTCCTCGGATCGTGACCTGCGGGTGTACTGTCAGGATCCGCTCTGCGAATAAAATATGTCATTTTCGCTCTGAGTTGATTCAGAGATAAATTTGAGCCTGATGTTTCTCCCCTGAATAGTTGACTACCCTTGAAGTCTGAAGTTCTACGAAGATAGACCTTTAGGCATTCTACTGGACATAGAGATGCATCTTCTTTCAGAGGGCAGATTCTCCAGGGACCCCACCTGTTGGTGGGTAACTCATTCTTGGCGAGAAACGTAGGATCCGGAAACAGGTTCAGTTCCCCCCCCATCCAAGAACTGAACACGACCTGCCTCTCTCGAGAGGGCTACGATCTCACTAACCCTGGCCCCGGACGCGAGTGCAAATAGGAAAATAACTTTTTGCGTCAAATCCTTTAACGCACATTCTTCATTGCTCAACAAGGAGGCGAAATGAAGAACTTTGTCTAAAGACCATGAGATGGGCTTTGGAGGTGCTGAAGGTCTGAGCCTAGCGCAGGCTTTCGGAACTTTATTAAAGATCTCGTTACCTAGGTCGATCTGGAAGGCAAATAAAATGGGTCTCATCAAAGCAGATTTACACACTGAAATCGTGTTAGCTGCCAATCCTTGGCCATGGAGGTGGATGAAGAAAGATAAGCAGAAATCTGTTGAGATCTCCTGCGGATTCTTTGCCTTTACAAAGGCCACCCATTTTCTCCAAGATGACTCATATTGCCTTCTAGTCGATTTGCACTTGTATTCCTCTAGGAAGTCTATGCTGGCTTTCGAAATCCCGAAGCGCTTTCTCACCGCTAGGGCGAGAAAATCATGAGCTGCAGGGTCTGGGTTTTCTGTAATGAAGCGCAGACAGTCGACTTCTGGACTCGCTGGGTCAGAACTGGATGTGGTAGCGGCACGAACTTCATCTGTAGTTCCAACGCCAAGGGGAACCACATACTGTTCGCCCACTTTTGGGCCACTATTGCCGCTACCCCCTTGAAGGATCTCAGTTTGTTGAGGACCCTCAACAGAAGGTTGTGAGGAGGGAACAGATAAATCCTGGACCATCTGTTCCAGTCGAGGGACATTGCGTCCACTGCTTCCGCTAAGGGGTCCTCGTACGGGGACACGTACAGGGGCAACTTCTTGTTGTCTTTCGTCGCAAAGAGGTCTATTTGCAGTTCTGGGACTTGATTCAGAATGAAGGAAAATGATCCTGCGTCTAAGGACCATTCCGACTCTATCGGTGTGAACCTGGATAGAGCGTCCGCTGTCACATTGCGGACTCCTTGAAGGTGAACTGCCGACAGGTACCACTTCTTCTTTTCCGCCAATCGGAAAATGGCTAACATCACTTGGTTGAGAGGTGGTGACCTCGACCCTTGTCGATTCAAGCATCTCACAACCACCTCGCTGTCTGTCACCAATCTTATGTGGATCGAGTGACGCGGGGAGACTTTCTTTAAGGTAAGGAGCACTGCCATAGCTTCTAGAAAGTTTATATGAAAGGTCCTGAATAGCTTGGACCAAGTCCCCTGGACTTTTTTCCGATGAGAGTGACCTCCCCATCCCTCCTTTGAGGCGTCTGAGTGAATCGTCATCGACGGGGGAGGTGGCTGAAGAAGAACCGACTTCTTTAGATGTCTGGCTTGGGACCAAGGTCTGAGAAGAGTACGTAGCCGAGGCGGCACTGGTCTTCTCAGGTCTCTTCTCGCATTTGATGCATACCTTCTCCAAACTCCGGTTGCATCCTTTAGCTGTGCTCTTAGCACTGGGTCTGTCACTGAAGCAAACTGGAGAGAGCCTAGTACCCTCTCCTGTTCGCGTCTTGATATCCTTTCGGAATCTAGAAGTCTCTTGACAGAGCCCGCTATCTCCTTGCTTTTCTTCATTGGGATGGAGAAACTGTGTGACAAAAGGTCCCAGTGGATTCCCAGCCACTGGAACTTTTGGGATGGAGAAAGTCGAGACTTTTTCTTGTTGATCTTGAAGCCTAGGTACTCTAGGAACTGGATCACCTGACTGGAAGCTTGCAAGCATTCGGTCTCGGATGCTGCCCACACCAGCCAGTCGTCCAGGTAGGCTACTACCTGAATTCCCTTTAGGCGTAATTGTTTGAGAGCTGCGCTTGCAAGCTTCGTGAAAATCCTTGGGGCTATGTTTAGCCCGAATGGCATGGCTCTGAAGGCGTACAGTTTCCGTTGTAGCCTGAACCCTAGGTAGGGGGAGAGTCGACGGCTGATTGGAATGTGCCAATAGGCGTCTGACAAGTCTATAGAGACTGAGTATGCCCTCTTGGGCAGTAAGGTCCTTATGTGTTGCAGTGTTAGCATCTTGAATTTGCAATTCACTATGAACTTGTTGAGTGGTGACAAGTCCAGAATGACTCTGAGCTTTTCCGAGTCTTTCTTGGGAACACAAAACAGCCTCCCTTGGAATTTGATGGACTTCACCTTTCGGATCACATTTTTCTCCAACAGTTCTTGAACGTACTCCTCCAAAATGGGGGTGGAGTGTTGGAAAAACCGAAGGCATGGGGGTGGAGTGCTGTACCAGCTCCAACCCAGTCCATTCTTGAGTAGGCTTTGGGCCCAGGGATCGAAGGTCCAGCGATTCCAAAATTTCATCAGTCTCCCTCCTACCGGTATCATTTCACTTGGACTGCCGTCCTGAGGTCTTGCCTCCCTGACCACGACCACCTCTGAATCCCCTTCCCCTTGAGGGGCGCCTAGACGAGCCTCTGGCTGCTCCTCTAGGTTTTGCACGAAAGGAAGAAGACTGTCCTTCGAACGTTGGGGCGAATGTGGTTGACTGACCTGGCACAGCCTGGGGTACCCACTGAAAGGCAGTCGGGGTTTGTGCCACCATCTGGGGCACTGGAGGCAAAGGCAATTGCAGTTGCTGTTGCTGTCTATAAGGCTTGGCTGGCCGAAATGGTAGCCTAGTCTTCATATTCTTCCTCTTTGGTTGAGGACCCTCATCCGGGGAAGATTTTCTTTTGATAGCCAGGCCCCACTTCTGGAGAAGGTTTCTATTCTCCACGGCGGCCTTATCAACAACCTCTTTGACCACATCGGTAGGGAAAAGGTCTTTTCCCCAAATGTTGGAGGAGATTAACTTCCTTGGCTCGTGTCTCACCGAAGCCCCGGTGAACACGAACTCCCTGCAAGCTCTCCTTGCCTTGACGAAGCTATAAAGGTCCTTCGTCACTGTGGCTAGGTGAGACTTAGCCACTACCATGAACATTTCATGGACCTTGGGGTCACTTGCCATCATCTCGAGAGTAGTCTGATGAGACATTGAGGCAGCCAGTCTTTCTTTTGTCTCGAACTCTCTTCGTAAAAGAGATTCGGACAGCTTGGGGAGGTCCTCGCCGAATTGCCGTCCGGCAATATCAGCCTCCAACTTTCCCACTGAGAATGTCAGATGGACATCCTTCCAGTCTTTGTGGTCCATAGGTAGAGCCAGCGACAAGGGTTTACACTCCTCCAGGGAGGGGCAAGGCTTGCCGGCCTCGACTGCCTTTAGGACAGCCGCAAACCCTTTCTGTAAAAAGGGGAAGGCTCTATCAGGAGAGGACACAAACGAAGGGAGCTTCTTGCTCAATGCAGCTACCTTCGAATTCGAGAAGCCCCTCTCTTTCATCGAGGATGAAAGTAGGGCTTGAGCCTTAGCGTGGTCCATAATAATGACCTCCTTCGGCTCTGTCTCCTCCCTTGAAGCTGGTTCTTTTCTCAGCCGGACATAGCAGTCCGGATATGATGCCTTGCTGGGCCAGAATTCTACCTCCTCTAGGGGAACTGAACCCAGCTTATCCGAGATGACGATCTTTCCAGTCGTCATCGGCATGTGCTCAGCATACCTCCATGGGTTAGCATCTGAGCATATGGGAAGGTCTTTCACATTGAGCCTTTTCCGGGGCCCATGTGATTCTGCCAGGGACTGCATACGCAGTTCCATTGCAGCCGCCTTCTCCTGATTCTCCTTCTGCATTTGTTGGATCATTCCAACAATCGAAGAGAGGGCCTGTCCCAGTTCTACTGGGAGACCAGCCGATGTTGAGGGGATAGGCTCCGGCATCTGAACCGGAGTAGCCGACACCTCGTCGACCTCATCCTCTACGACATCCGGGGTTTGAACTTGATCCTGACCTTCTGCCAGGAGGTCTTCTTCCAAACGTTCGTCCAGGTCAGACATCCTGTCACACAACTGGATGTCTTGCATCGCATCTGCGACTTCCTCGTCCACCTGGACTTGATCTTGAGGGATCTCCTCTTGAGGCTGGGGAATCACTGCCTCAGCTGATGCCTGGGGAAAAAGATACGCCCTCATCTTCTCACTTGGAAGATAAGGGCCAGAGGTGTTCTTCTTGAAGCCCCTTACCCAAGTACGAAGCTTTTCCCTAGCTATATCCCTTGATTCCGCCGTTCTAGGGGAATCAAAAGCCTCAGTAATCAGGTTAGTGCATACAGTACATACCTGAGGGTCCCAATACTGGAGATCATCCTTGGAGACAGCGCATGCTGCGTGTCTCCTACAACACTCATGTCCGCAGAGGTTCTTGCTACGGACATTGCAGAAAACATTTCCGCACTTCGGAGCGTCCTCCTGTAAAGAGAAGAAATTTCCATGAGTATCAAGTGAACTATGTATCACTGGATATGCATAGTATAGCATAACAATTCATAAAGGAAAGACACACACTTGTGTTTCCCTCACAACCCATTGTTGCAGCCTTCCAGATAATAAAATCAAAATGGTTTATCTCTACTAGAGTAACCAATGCAAGGTTTCCAGAGGAAACAGGTGGAGCTCACACCTAGGCAATGATTTTAAAATCCTGGATAATAGACGGGGAAGAACTCTGCTTCCTGTCTGAGGGCAACAGCAAAGGGCTGTGCAAGAAAACACAATAGTGTTAGAAGATACAGTGCTGTACCTAAACTTTTACTATAGTTTTCTTCTTACTGTATATGCTATACAGAAGAATACTAGTACAGTATAGGAGGATGTGTGCCGGCCTGCCTTTGCCGGCCGGCACACACCACAATTAGCTTTAAAGTATACTACTTAACAGCTATAGGGCGGCAGCCCTCTGGTTCAAATGCCTGTGCCGGCGGCAGCAGCTGCCGGCCAGCAACAGCCAGTGTTGGCCGGCAATGATTGCCGGCCAGCAACTACACAAGGTAGTACCCAGCTGCCGGCCACACTCTTGGTGACCGGCAGACAAGGACTGACATAAGCCGGCCGGCAAAGGTACAAGACCGATGCCAGCCGGCAGCAAAAGAACCAGAAGACTACACCTGCCCGGCTGCCGGCCTCATAGGCGGGACAGGTACAGCACTAGAAGAAAATAGAATGGATGCCGGGATAAGAGTGTACACAACCCCCCAAGCCCGGCAACCGAAAGAGTGCATAAAAGGAAGGGGAGAAACTTAATTCAGGCTTCCTTGACCAATGCCGTCCGGCTCTGCCGGCAGGCATGGATGAGGGACCAAGAGAGGTCCGGGCAGCACTCGAAAACATAAGACCCTTGCCGTCCAGCATCTCTGCCGGCCGACAATGGGCTTAGTCAATTCCACATCCCAACCTATACTAGGTCCAGAAGTAGAATGACATACAGTACAGTAATACCCCTGCCGGCCAGCTCTGCCGGCCGGCAAGGTACAGTACAGTAATGGCTAGGCCATTACGGAGATAGAGGGGGAAGGGACAAGAGGGTCCTGCCAACCTTGCTTTAGTGACAGATCACCCGCAGCCAAGAACTTTGTCTTAGCCTAAGGGAGATCTAAGGGAAAGGGCCAGCACAGTAGTATAATACCTGCCAGCTTCCAGAGCACCAAAGCAAGGAAGGCGTTGCTACTCCCAAGGGAAGATTTTATCCTCCCCGAGAACAGCAACAGGACTTAGTCTGGTCGATCACACAAGAAGGAATCATAACTTACAGAAACCTTCGATAGTGACCTAAGGGAGCTAAGCTCCCTTTGTAAGTGTTAGGTCAGCAAGGGAGACTCTGCCCCAAGCCAGACAACACGGACTCAGACTAAAAACTCTGTTGTTCTGTCCCTCTTAGAACCAGACTTTGCTGGAACAGGAAGGTACAGTAACACCCTAGTATAGTTTTATCGAAAATAAATTCGGAAAAAACCACTTAGGGATAAGCCCAAGGCTTAAACAGAGGGAAAGGGATTGCATACCTTCTCCGAAGAAAAGAAAGCAACCGGGGAGTATAATAAAGTATACTAAGGCTCCATAAGCAATTAGCCTAGGCACCAAGAGAATCGATTACCTAATTCACCGAAACTCTCACGTATACAATCTTGGAAATATTCCACACAGTCTAAAATGTATAAAATATAGCCTAAAGCTTCAATAAAATTTTAATTACACTCGGAAAAACCAAAATCATGCATTAAGTACTAGGACCAAACGACTAGGCTACATGGCCTAGCGTAGGCCAGAATGGCGAATACTTCGCCAAATAATACTAAGCACGAAAGGAAATCCTATGTAAAGCTAAATAGCTAAAATTTATTAAGCAAAACAACCAGGAATGTCACTCTGACTAACTAATTTATACCTAGCGAGTGACAGTGTCCAGGACACCTCTGGTAGGCTACGGCTCTTGTATCAAAGATTAATCCTATTAATCACTCAAAATTTTACCAAGAGCCTACATTTATACATAACAGACACTATACTCAACTTATCCGAGGTCAACGAAGACGAAGAAGCCATGAAAAGCTGAATAAATCCAAGATTTGCGAGAAAAACAGGAAAAAACACCGAGTTGTTAAGCTACGCAAAAAGGAATACAGATGGCGCCAGGATTGGCGCCAGGCACGCATACGAATCGGGGGATAGGGAAGCCTTGGGAGCGGCTCCCCTTTTTCTTTCCCGAATTCGTATCTCGTCAATCTCCCTCCTACGAGACGAATCTCTGTTCATGTCGTAGATTGCCATGTGACGTGTCTAGAATACGTCCTCTGATATGTCGCGATATCCCTTTCACGAGGGATACTCGCTCCAGGAGTTAGAATTCTGGTACCTTAAGGTAAATTCTCTGGGAATATCGCCGTAGTTGTAATATACCCTAGGAAGCTACCCTATAGGAACTTCCATCAGGACGACATGGCTTGAGCCCAAAAATATATATATATATATATATATATATATATATATATATATATATATACTGTATATGTCTATCTATCTATCTATCTATATTGATATCTATATATATATATATATATATATATATATATATATACATACATATATATATATATATATATACACTCTGTATTCATATATATGTATATATACATATATATATGTTTATATGTACACACATATATATATAAATATATATATATATATATATATATATATATATATATATATATATATATATAAAGTTATAACCCAAAGTATTGTAACTAATTATTGTATGGTCCTAAATTTCTTACGATCGACTAATCTTGATAAAAGATATTCTTGAGAAATAACTTACGGTTGATAATTCATAATATGGAAAAGTCTCTAAGATTAATGACAAATCTAAGCAATCCTAGATTATAAGCATCAAGTAAATGACACATTTTACTATGATGTGAATTTGACTATTCTTTCCAAATAACGTTTGGGAAACAATGCATTTCTGCCTAAGATTATCATTTTCAGAAACAGTAAACTTTTTAACCCTTCAATGGATTACAAAATACTTAACAAATACTTTGGATGGATAATTTGTTTTGTTAATACTTTCTTTAGATACGTAAGACAAAGGAATTATAACGGAAATAAGTCAACTTTAAAAAATCAATTGGAGAATTTAGTGAATTATCATATCATTGCAATATCAGACATGTATCTAATTACGTATAGATTTTGTAGCTATATATGAATAGTAGCTAATATTATTATTATTATTATTATTATTATTATTATTATTATTACTAGCTTAGCTACAACCATATTTGGAAAAGCAAGATGCTACAAGCCCAAGGGCTCCAACAGGAAGAAAGGAAATGAGGAAATGAATAAACATCCATACTTGAAACCTCATTTCCATAACAGCAAATGATGATCAACTTCAATATTACATCTACCAAGTTTATAATGACCTGATTATATTTCCATATATCTTATCAGGAGGGAGGACGAACCTTTATTAATTTCGTAGAAACAAAAGACTCTCGAGAGAAGTTCAAGAGATGCAAGTCTCTTTGTTTGTCATTCAAAATGAAACTTGTCTTATGAAGTTTTATATTAAATGTTTTCTTCTCTGCTTCATCCTTATCTCGACGTCCAAACATTTCTGATGCTCTAAAGGAAGGACATTTCAAGAAGATAGTTATCGTGGAAGGGCAAAGTGGATTCAACATTAATTATCTTGCTGTGGATCATATTCTGATTGCGAGTCATAATTGTCAATAATAATAACTCTTTGTTATTCTTGTTGCTTCATTTCGGATGGATTTATAGTGAAATTATATATATGCTAATAATTTCCATTTCCCTTTTTTTCCAAAAGACACAAATTCAAGATCCAGCAATCTATGACTCATTATTTATGTAAGACTGAATCAGTCATGATTTGTTCAAAATAAATGATAATTTAGGTAATAATTAACTCCAACGACAAACTCGTCTGCATTCATTATTAATCACTGTTAATTACAGTCAATTCCTCCCCAATTATTCAGGACACTGACTTCGTAATGGGGAGCTAAATCTTTTCCTTGAAAGACAAAGACGAGATATATTTTGCGCTCGACGTTTTTGAGAGAAGGAAATAGTTAAGACTATTTCCCCCGAGAGAAATATCAGGAAGGATTAATTATCTCTTGTGATGGAAGAAAACATTGCCAGGTAGTTGGTTGGCCAAGGCACCAGCCACCCGTTGGATACTACTGCTAGAGAGTTATTGGGTCCTTTGACTGGTTACGGTTAATTTTTCCTTTGCTTTCACATACACCGAAAAGTCTGGCCTATTCTGTAACGTAATTTTGGTAAGGAAAAAATCGCGGGAAAAAATCGATAATAAACAGGATGGGCACTCAGTTGAGAGCATGCCTTCGCCACGTCAAGGAGTCTTATGTTCAAAGTACCACTGTGTACTTACACTTTGATATACTTTATCCAAAATGTTACGGATTCATCCATGGGTCATATCCAACACCACTTTTAAAGTTTGGTCAAAATCAGTACTGTAGTTTTTTGATAAAAGTTGCTCACAAACAAATAAATAAACATACAGAGGTGAATACATGCCCTTTGCAAAATCAGGTAATAAAGATGTAAAAAATATTAATTAGTATTACTATTATTATTACTAGCTAAGCTACAACCCTAGTTGGAAAAGCAAGATGCTCTGAGCCTAAGGACTCTAACAGGGAAAATATCCCAGTGAAGAAATGTAATAAGAATAAGTAAATGACAATTAAAATAAAGTAAGAACAGTAATTGAGATAAATAGGTAATAAGGATAAAACTAAAGAGGAACACCACAAAAAGATTAAATAATTTTGGGGAAAATCCAAAATTGAATAAGACAAGATGATAAATTAAGAAATTATGAAGAATGAACAAAGGAAAAAGATTGAGGAAATACAAAAAAGGAAAAGAGTAATATTTGATAATAAAAATAAAGTTACCAAACAACTGAAACTAAAAAGTTGTAAGAAATGACAAACCAGATGAAGATACAAATCTGATAACTAACAAAAATCAATACAAGATATTGAATAAACAATTAGAAATGTAAAAATCCATTGAAATAACGAATTGGTAAACAAAGAGTGACTGTAAGTAAGAAAAGGTAAACAATGCTGAGAAACAAGATAATTAAAATGACTTGATTCACTGTTGTTTACAAACTGTTTTTCTCCTTAGCTTTACTGATTTATCATTTCTCTTTCTTCATCAAAATAATAATAATAATAATACTGAAAATTATTCATAATTTACTAACAGAGATTATGTAAATAATGTCATATCAATATATACAATTATAGCATTCTCAGTTAAATGAGAATCAATACTAATAAAATGATAACTAGTTCATCCTCAAAACCTCTCTTCTATTTAACATAACAACGACATAATCGTATATTACCATTTAAGCACAATGATTTCCCTGGCCTAAGTAGCAATGAAGCCAAATTAATTAGCTTTCAAAATTCCCTAATGAGAAAATTATTACTTTTGTCGAACTAATTTCACTGGACATTTTCACTCGGGTGATTACATCCGCGAAATTTAATGCCTTCCAAACTCCACTTTCTGTGGAATCCGAAAGAGCTTTAACCTAGAGCTCCTTCACTTTGCAATTTGGTAATAAGTAGATATTTGCAGAAACGTTCAAGTGTTGAAGGAAGCCGAGAATCCCTACTCAAAGTCAGTACTGTCAAGCGAACCGCTTCGGTCGAGAATCAATACTAATTTACGCTGTGCAATTTCTACCGCTCAGCACCTGCTTGGAGATCGCATATCGAGGCTATACTGACGGTAGCCTTTAATTACTATATTAATTCTACAAAGGGGGGGGGGGGAGAGAGAGAGAGAGAGAGAGAGAGAGAGAGAGAGAGAGAGAGAGAGAGAGAGAGAGGTTGCCATGAGGCTGAAATTATTGGATTACCCAGAAATGTTAATGTAGTGATGATGATGTTCGACAATTAGTAGTGTTTCTTGTCATTGATTTTATACGTAAATGTATTTATTCTGTCATTATCCATTTTGTTCTAATGACTTAAGTTTCCATCATTTTACGGAAATAATTATATTAACAACAACATCAATAATAATAGTGATAATGATAATAATATAATAATAATAATGATAATAATAATGGTGATGATGATAATAAAATAATAATAATAATTATAATGATAATAATAATAATGATAATAATAATAATTATTATTTCATCTGCAAATCTTCCTTTATATAATTATTCATATCAATTCATCAAGTGAATGACAATTTATCATTCATTCATTTTCCTTTGTACCCTCATCCATACATTGACCACATTATTTCAAGCTATATTTTCCAATTTCGTCTATTGTAACAACATAATCGATCCTTTTTTTGTAAAGGAAAGAATATTTAAAATATATTTTTGAGATGAGATTTGTTATGGAAAACCTTTTCTCTATTATAAATAATAAATATAAAATGGATTTGCATCTATATTAGTTTTGGGATCTTCATAGATTGAAATTTTGACCCCAGAAACCTGTAGAAAAATAACTAAATCAATAACTAAATAAATAAATAAATTTATAAATAAATAAAAAAATCACTAAAATAATTAAATAACTAAAGAAATAACAAAATAAATAATTAGATAAATAACTAACTAAATAACTGAATGAACAATTAGACAAATAACAAAATAAATAACTAATTAAAAACAAAATTCATTTCTTGACAATTAATTCCACCCTGAGGCAGGATTTGAACCTCTGCTTCTGATCAGAAACAGAATCAAGGTATTAAATTGTGAAATCAGAAATGATTTCCACACAGTATAAATTTCAAGGTAAAGGTGAAGATGTTTGCTTCCCAGTCACGAGCCGTAGTATATATATATATATATATATATATATATATATATATATATATATATATATATATATATAAAGAACAAAATCGTTATTTAGAAAATCATTTATGCTATAAATTAATTCGATAAAAAACTATAAAGAAGACCATAGATAATTCAACTTTCCTTTCTTTGCCATATCTCTCTCTCTCTCTCTCTCTCTCTCTCTCTCTCTCTCTCTCTCTCTCAGGAAACAGCACGAAACCTGAACTCTTTTCCAATACTTTGTGACCGGAGACAAACATATCAGAGAGAGAGAAAATTACAAGAATTGGATTCACTTTCTTTTCAAAAAGTTAATTGAAATAAAATAAGGATATTTGCAAAGATAAAAACGAAATAGGGAATATATATATATATATATATATATATATATATATATATATATATATATATATATATATATATGCATATATTATTTATGTATTTCATTTGTGTATTTGAGAGGTGTATAGCCAGCTCATAATGTGGGTCTCACTCATGTAAGCTTAATTAAATGTATCTAAATTACATAAGTCTCCTTTAATTGTATATTCATTCAGTTCCGTATATTTAAATTCCCGTTATTTTCAAGAATTAACTTTTTATTTTAACGTAGTTTTGTTACAAACTCTTATTTAATGTTAAAATATGCTGTAAGACATACACGAGTTATGAATACGAGGGATTTCGTCATTTTTCCCTCGTGGTTAGAAAATGCAAGAAAATTCTAGAGTTAGTTTTATCTTATTTTTAAAATTTACGAGAGGAAGGTGGGCGGAGTTAGCTGAGAGACAGTTGCCTCGACTTGACAAGTTGGCATCTTTGGCTCCGTAGCCATGCTCCCCAAGCTTCCAGACGATGTCTTGGAAGGTTCTAAATAAGTTTAATAGATATATATATATATATATACAGTATATATATATATATATATATATATATATATATATATATATATATATATATATTATATATAAATATATATATATTTATATATATATATATATATATATATATATATATATATATATATATATATACTGTATATATATATATATATATATATATATATATATATATATATATATATATATAAATATGTATATATATATTATATATATATATATATATATATATATATATATATACATATATATATATATATATATATTTATATATATAAAGGGCCTAGCAAATCATAATAGACAGGCAGAAAATTCCAGCCTATCCTTTTGAAAAAGCCAACGTTTGCCAGCCCTTTCTCCTCTCAAGTGTGTAAAGTGTTTTCCTCTCAAATGTTAATAAGTGATTTCTATCCATCGTATAACATGAATAGTGTTGTTCACATGTTGGTGATATTATTGATTGATTAGTTAAAAGTGTAGTGTGTTAATGTAAGTACATTTTATAATATAGATTTTGTAACTGACCCTGTGAGAAGGGCAAAATAAAATGAAATAAATTAAAATTAAACAAAATCTTAAAGATTTAAATGAAAAAAGGCACCACAAAAACTCTATTATCAAATTCTAGTAAGTAGATAGTATGAATGCTAGAGAATATTTGTGTATGAATAAGTTTTTGTATTGACTGAATGATTGGTATTTCTTTGGTGTTGCCAAAATCAGAATTCAACCCTGAGCCAGGAATACTGGATTGGTCTTCTTTCAAATCCACATTTGGTCTTTACAATTGGCTTTTCTGGTAAATCATATCTGGTAAATTAACGAGTCCCTCTCACACTCGTTAGTTCTTTTGGTCTCTGCAAGCTCACTATCCTTGTGAGCTAAGGATGAGGAGTTTGGGGGAGCCTATAGGTCTATCTGCTGAGTCATCTGCATCCACTGCCTGCCCTTCCTTGGTCCTAGCTTGGATGGAGAGGAGGCTTGGGTGCTGATCATATGTATATATGGTCAGTCTCTAGGGTATTGTCCTGCTTGATAGGGTAATGTCACTGTCCCTTGCCTCGACCATTCATGAGAGGCCTTTAAACCTTTAAACTTACAAAGTATTTATAAGAAAATAGATTGTTAAATTACTGGAATGATTCTCGGAAAAAACTCGAAAAATTGGCTGTTAATTAAGTAAAGTTTGGAATAACTATAAGCAAATGTAATAACATATAAAATATTATCCTGGTAGAATAACAATAATCCTGATTCTAGTTCTTTCAATCGTAATTAATATTTATATGACTTAAATATTAAACAATAAAAATCCATAAAAGAAGATTAAGGAATGTGATCATAGCTTGAACCAGGATTTCTCTCTCTCTCTCTCTCTCTCTCTCTCTCTCTCTCTCTCTCTCTCTCTCTCTCTCCACCTGGCTTTAATCTGCCCTTTATGACATTTACCTCTAAATCAAACACTACTTCAGACAAACAGACTCCAATGAACTCGTTAGCGACCACATGCTCTTTGGAGGAACGTCATCATTGGAGCATTGGTTTCCGCTTAGCGCCATCTATTGAGCCCTGCTGGTAATGGGTGATGAAGTAATGCTCCTCCAACATTCGCTTATAATTGCTGGTTGATTATATGTTCATTAGCTGGTTTAAATGTCAGGGGGGGGGGGTCTGGAGTGACGTCCATTCAACCTCATGGACGAAGGAGTTGGGAGGTAGAATGTGTTGGTGGGGGATATATATTAGTCGAATTTTGGACGAGAGTAAAGAAGGTTTAGATAAATGGAGGTACGGAGAGTAAACAGTATAATAATGAGAGAATTACATATGATACTTCTAATGTAATTTAGATATTTCTTATCTATAGTATCTAGGTATTTCCTTAATATTCTTACAACGAAAAAAATATAGTAATAAAAGATACAGCCACGTTTAGAAAAATAATGTTAACTTTACCGCAACGCCACGCCATCGAGAGAGAGAGAGAGAGAGAGAGAGAGAGAGAGAGAGAGAGAGAGAGAGAGAGAGAGAGAGAGAGAGAGAAAGTATTACAGAGAATTGTGGCTTAATCTCCTATTAGATAACTAATATATTCCTAAACATGTATTTCCCACTTACCCACATCTCTTCAAATCAACTGTAACCCCAAACCTGATTTCACTAAGATTATAAATCATGATATTGGCCCAGATTTACACCTGGAAGTCAGATTGTATAATGTATAATGTCATAGAGACTTTCCTGATTGATGCTGTGACTAGAGATGAACAAATGTACTCCTAAATGAAACTACATAATTAGGTCAGCATGTCATTAAATTAGTGTTGAGGATCATAGAGTAATTAGATGAAAATATTAGGGATCTAACTGTAATCATTAATGCTGGGGAGAGGTGAAGTAGCTGGCTGATGTTTGATTAGTATTTATTAAGTTAATGTTAATTATATTATGGTAATTATCATTTATGTACATGCCTTTAGATTTCCTGCAAAAGTTAAGTTTTTTATTCTCATTTTTTTTATTAAAATATAAATTATTACAAATTGGTTCATGTCTCCAGATGTTTTATTGAGAGTAAAGAGGAAAATAAGATAATTAGTGAATTTGTTTTCATGATACATGTTTCGTGCGTGTGTATATATATATATATATATATATATATATATATATATATATATATATATATATATATATATATATATATGTATATATATGTATATATATACACATATATATATATATATATATATATATATGTATGTGTGTGTGTGTGTATATAAACATATATTGTTATGGGCGACACAAACTCAGAAACTCAACTTTAACCTTTATTCCGTTAACAGTAGTAGTAGTAGTAGTAGTAGTAGTAGTAGTAGTAGTAGTAGTAGCAGTAGCAGTAGGTTCATTCCTGAAAGGAATTATTACAAACTTTAAATACTGTACATTATTAAATAGCCCATAATATTCAATAAGTCATAACGGTGACATGATGTACCTTAATACATCTTGCAAAGCTAATTAAATATAATTTTCTAAACAAGACACTTTCATTGCCACTTTAAATCACATTTTATCATATTTATAGGACAATCAAATGTTAAATGTCACAAATAAACCAATTTACGCCTTTCAACCCTTAAATGAATAAGACATATAAAACAAATATATACATATAAGTTCGTCAAAAAACTTACATCTGTGTGCCCAAAATGAATCCTTACGAAATATATACAACTGTTCTCCTTGAAAACCTTGCTTGAACTGCCAAAGAGACTTCCTAATTTTAGGAAGTAAGATGAAATCGTAATTTGTTTACACCTCTCAACTTTTTAACCACCACTTACAAAAGTAACGACATTGTTTTTCCAACCAGATGGGTTTGTGTTTCTGCATTAACATACTCAGCCTCATAAACAGATTAAACCTGTTTATCAAAATATACACCTACACATGCAGACACAATAAATAACCTTTAAGTTACAATGTAAACTCTTTGAATTCAAACCACTTCCACGATTCACTTATTCACCTAAACAAAATTAAACATCTTCATAACTCAAATAATATATAATATCAAATGATAGGCCATAAGAACAATATAATATCACGTTACATTTAACATGAAAATCCTAGCCTTCAACTAATAACACTAGCTTCTGAATAGGACGGACAATAACCGAAGAAAGTGTCTTAATATTGGGCCTGTGAATTGTTTCTTTGTCATCAGGGTATACTTCTATCACTCGCCCCATTGGCCAGTGATTACTTGGCTCAATGTCACTCTTTACCAAGACCACATCGCCAACAATTAGATTTCTTCTTGCTTCATTCCACTTTTGTCTAGTCTGTAAAGTGCTCAAATACTCTTTTCT
>NC_090749.1:97154249-97161749 GCF_036898095.1 Palaemon carinicauda | reverse complement strand
AGAAAGTCTATTTTAGGTTTCTTCTATATTTTTTTAGCTTTGAAGCAAGTCCATGTCAAGTGCTTAAATCGTTCTTATTTAGAAAACAAGTCAATGGTAAGTATTACAATATTATTCTGAAGAGTACCCAATAGTAGGTGCTTCAATCTATTTAGTTGAAAGCATTGCAGTGGTAGGGGCTTCAATACTTCTTAGCTTGGGAAAAAAGCAAAGAATAGGTGTTTCCTATCTTTCTTAGTTTGGAAGAAAGCCAATGGCAAATTCTTTCCTTATTCCACATTTGGAAGCAAGCCAATGGCAATTGTTCAAATATTAATTTGGAAGTAAATCCATGGCAGGCCCTTCCATCTTTC
Source organism: Palaemon carinicauda (assembly GCF_036898095.1). Classification (NCBI taxonomy): domain Eukaryota; kingdom Metazoa; phylum Arthropoda; class Malacostraca; order Decapoda; family Palaemonidae; genus Palaemon; species Palaemon carinicauda. The sequence goes on along the minus strand of NC_090749.1, from coordinate 97,161,396 downwards.
TTAGTCCGGAAACGAGTCAATGGCAGGTGCTTCCATCCTTTTTAGATTACAAGTAAGTCAATAGTAGGCGCTTCCATCCTTCTTAGCATAAAAGCAAGTCAATGGTAGGCGTTTCCATCCTTCTCAGTTTAAAAGCAAGTCAGTGGTAGGTGCTTCCATACTTCTTATTATAAATATAAGTCAAGGGTGTGTGCCTTCATCGTTCTTATATTAGAAATAAACCAAATATAGGCGCTTACATCCTTCATAGTCTAGAAATGAATCAGTGGTAGTTGCTCTCAGCCTTGGTTGTTTGAAAGCAGCAACAGTTTGTTTGTCCATCCTTCTAAGTTCTCCCAGTCTTCTATTCTTCGTATATCATCCTAGCTTTGCGGTCCGGAGCCCTGCCTAAATTAGTTTTTGGCCCGGATGCAGAGGAACCAAGGACCCACTTCAACAAGATGCCCTTATCTGCCACGGATCTGACATTTCATGAGCCTCCTCATCAGGAGAGAGAGAGAGGTGACCCGTGCAAGAAGCTCCATCCAACTAAATGCTAATGAAGATAAGTCAATCTCTGACAATGTCTATTTATATCTTCGTTTATAATCTATGACTTATAATCAAATGCTTTGATCGATTAATTATAGTATTCTTATTATCTGATTTCGTTTTTGCTTATCATCTATGATTAAAAATGATGCCTTTTGATTTACTATTTGAAATAGTTTATGTTCCAAGTTGATGCCTAATTCAGCTAAAATTGTAAACATCACGATTCTTCAAAGTGCTTCTTTGAATAAGTTTGAATTTAGGACAAATATATATATATATATATATATATACATATATTTTATATATATATATATATATATATATATACACGCACACACACACACACACAAGCGAACGTGTCCCGTCATTCTTCATTTGGCTTTCCGTATAATCTATGATTCAAAATCATGTTTTTACCGATTTTAAAAACAGCTTCAACATGATGCCTTAAATGCCATATTAAATTACATTCAACAAGCTACTTACAAAAAGAGAGAGAGAGAGAGAGAGAGAGAGAGAGAGAGAGAGAGATTCTTAATATTGCTTCTTTTTCCTCCTCATGGGTCTTTCTGAGCGGCCCCTTTTAGCCCGGCAAATTCTGTTGAGCATCTGTCTCCTCAGAGGATTCCCTCATCTAACTTCTGCCTTCCACGTCGCTGGATCCTGATCCTCTTCGGCGCCGGAACCGGAGTCATGCAGATGTGCGCGGGCGCGCGGATGCGCATGGCGGGGTGCCAACGAAAGTGGAAGGAGGTTATGTTTTTGAGTCTGTTTATTCATTTATTTATTTGTCAAAACTACTCGACGAATTTTGACGAAATTATCACCACAGATAGATCTTACGCCAAGGACGACCATATCAAATTTTGGAGATGATCTGGAACCGGATACGGACTCTGGATCCGGATTTGCATTTTTCACAGCTTTAATGATTATTTCAAAACAAATTGACATACTGGATTTTCACCAAATTTGTACAATGAATAGATATTATGCATCAGATGAAGCATGCAATTTTGGAGGTGATAAGGTTCAAGATCACGATTCTGGATCAACATTGCTCCTTGGACCATCTACTGTACAGTCAATATATGAAACGTGGGAGGCAATATCCGTAGACTTTAGTTAAATGTTGGCCATATATATTGGTGAAGGTCTGAAATCTCTGATTAATCTTGTTTTTAACTATGCATTTTATATAAGGGGGCTCAATAGCTTACCCATGGGGCTTTTTTGCATAAATGTGTTATTCCTTGGTTAAATAGGATGATTTATGATTCAGTGGTAATAACTGATGTGGTGATTTTTTAACTGGCAACATCCTAAGTTAAGGGAAACGGTTGTGTTAATAAGTTATGTTTTTTTTTCATATTTTTCTACCCTTTCTACAGAAATGATTAATATTTGATATATTTATTATTATAATTATCATTAACATTAATTATTATTATTATTATTATTATTATTATTATTATTATTATTATTAGCCAAACTACACCCCTAGTTGGAAAAGCATGATGCTATAATTCCAAGGGTTCCAATAGGGTGACATAGTCCAGTGAGGAAAGGAAATAAAGAAATGAATAAACTACATATGAGAAGTAATAGTAATTAACGTTTAATATCTCAAGATCAGTAACAACGTAAAAATAGATCTGTCATAATATAAACAACGATGAGAGAGTAATGTCAAACCGCTCAACATAAAAACATTCACTGCAGGTTTGAACTTCTGAAGTTCCACTAGCCAGAATTTGAACAGTCGTCAGAGATAATAGAAGCATAACTAAGACGTGGATAGAAAGGTATAACCTCTCTCTCTCTCTCTCTCTCTCTCTCTCTCTCTCTCTCTCTCTCTCTAAGGTTATTTAGATACTATAAAAATCAGGAAAGCCAAAAACAGTCGTAAGGCTGTTGTTAAAATCCCTAGAAACCATTATAAACTCACAGGACGTGATCAAATTGAAGACCAAAATACATAGTGAATTCATATCTTCTATTAGACCAGTCTCTAGGACCAAGGAGCCCATTCTAAACTAAAAGACAACTTACTAGCAAGCCCAGAAGCTATTGAAAGTTAAAGGAAGTTGTTGGAAGCTTAGGGTAAATAGCAATTTGCATTGTTAAAATAGGTATGAATAAACATGATTGCCTACGTCACTATAACCACACGTAAAATTAACTGACATTGGGGTGAAATGTTTAGTGGCTGTATTTCAGGCATATTGTGGAGGCCAAATATTTCAGAATTTCATATATTTCATGTGGGTTAAATTAATGAACGAAACAGTGCATTCAGATTAATTTGATGTTCGAGTTTATATTAGTCTCTACGTCGATGGATTATTATTATTATTATTATTATTATTATTATTATTATTATTATTATTATTAAAAATCCTCCATACGAAATAAATAATACGCTTACAAATTGTAAAAGAAAAATTCCAACAGATACAATAAATAAATTCAATAGAAAATTAGGTGTAAAATAAAATATTCTTTGTACATAAGTGGACTTCATGCAACACTAACCAATCTCTCTCTCTCTCTCTCTCTCTCTCTCTCTCTCTCTCTCTTATTTGCATAAGAGCTTTTATCTCCTATAAATGATTGATATATATCATCCTCTGAAGGCGTAGTCGCTTGTCCTTCTCAGTGTCCTCTTACTTATCTGGTCCTGGAATTCAATCGTTTTAAATGGTACACTCTCTCTCTCTCTCTCTCTCTCTCTCTCTCTCTCTCTCTCTCTATACCCGGAGATCAGAGACCTAAGGTGGAATCAACTAGAAGATAATAAATTCTGGTCGGCCGGGGAATCGAACCCTAGTTCAAGAAACTGGAACGACAGTGACATGCTCACTGTCGTGCCAGTTTCTCGGACCAGGGTTCGATTCCCCGGCCTATCAGAAGCTTTTACCTTTGAGTTGAATCCCCCTTGGGTCTCTGATCCCGAAGTATAGAGAAACTAGACATTAAGGTGGTATAATATATATATATATATATATATATATACACATATACATATTCATATCTATATACATATACATACACACACACACACACACACATATATATATATATATATATATAATTTAAATATATATTTATATATATAATATATATGTATATATATACATATATATAATATATATGTATATATATACATATATACATATATATATACATACATATATATATATATATATATATACATATGTGTGTTAGTGTGTGTGTGTGTTTGTTCATATTCGTTACACCTAAACCATCCATACTTCAACATATATGAAAAATATCTTAGAATTCCCCCGAAATGAAATAAAAGAATAAAAAAAAAATAGAATTAATTTTCATGGGGTCTCGAAACCTTCCATTATCTTGAAACCTCGTGGGACACCCGCTGTGGACATCTCCAGGCCAACCAATTCTGACTTAATTGATGGTGAATTGAAGCTGGAATTGTCACAAAATTCCATTTCACCCTTCCAGCCCCCCATCCCACTCCCAGGGGGGACTCCCTCCCTCCCCCTCTCCATCCACCCATCCCCCTCCTAGGGGTGACTCCCTCTCACAAAACAACTCTTACTTTTTCCTTCCATTTCAAGATGCTGTTTTGGTCTCAGACGCTATAATTTCACTAAGTTGCTTTTCGCTTTTTTGTGAATAGAGAACAGTATCTCTTTCTTTTGCCTTTTCCCGCATTTAAAGAGAGAGTGCATATTTCGTTCTCTTAACCGTTCTGTTAAATAGAAGAAGTTTTCTCGAAATGGTGGCGTTCATCTTTGCTCTGAATTCCAAGACTCTTAGCAACACATGTTCTTTGTCCCTCTTAAAATCAGGCTGTGTCCGACGATTTATGGTCTGGAAAATATACGATGGCGTTCCAGTAGCAAACTTTATAAATATATATTTAAGGACTTTATATAAATCGTCTTGAAGCATAGTGATTTTTCTTTTAGGGAAAACAGAAAGTCTTTTTAAAAAGACTTTCTGTTTTCCTAAAAGAAAAATCAAGTTGAAGTTCTTTCAAAAATTATTCCAATAATCTACAAAACGTATCGTTTTATTTAAGGAAACTAAAAGTCTTCTGAAAATGTCTGTAAGTTATTATTAAAATGAGTAAGATAAAACGATATTATACATTGCAATGATATACAAAATGTACACTGTTAAAAAAACCGTAATTCTAATCGGAAATTCTCCGTAAAAATATACTGTTCTCACCCGTATTTCAGTAAAATACAGGCGACCGTCATTTTACCCTACTTTGTTCTTATGTTTACCGGGTTGGTGACGGTAATATCACTTCTTTACGTCAACATATCTGTTTTTAAAGCGGTAAATTCCTTGCAAAATTTATCCCAGGATTTTTACCGTTATTTTATAGCAACTTTTTAACAGTTTATTTTTTTTAAGAAAACACCTCTTTTTCGAGCTAAACCCTTTAGGAATACATCTTACTTCAATTTCAAAATCATATATTGGAATAATCTACAAAAAATTATCTATTATTCTTTTTTGCTTATTTTCAGAAAACAAAAGAGGCTGAGATAAATTCCTAGGTCGAAAGTGCTTGGAAATATAATGAACTGAATTCATTTTGGTCCCAGGCCAAGAAGCACTCTTTAAAAAAACAGCTACAAATCAAAATGTCCCTCTTCCTCCTCTCTGCCAATTCACTGGCACACTGCGTCTCTCTCTCTCTCTCTCTCTCTCTCTCTCTCTCTCTCTCTGATGTTTCTGTTTCAAAGTGTTTATGTATCAGACACACATACATACATTATTATCCTCTGCTTTTCTGTCCCTTTTCATAAATGCTTCAACGAGTGTTGACTGAGAGAGAGAGAGAGAGAGAGAGAGAGAGAGAGAGAGAGAGCTGTGAGGCTCATTCCCAGGCGTGAATTTTTCTCTGTCATTTCCCGAATCCTTCGCCAACAAAACTTTGATATGGCCAGCTGCCAAAGCTTCCTTCCAAGTGTTAAGAAGATCCGTAGGAAGCGTGGAAAGAAGAGGGGGATGGGGAGGGGGCAGGGAGAAACCTTCAGTGCCTCTTCCAGGTGGCACTCCTTCGTCTTTAACCCTTGACCCTCCTACTTCCTCATCCCAACCCCCTTTAGAAGAGAAGGGGATCTTTCTAAATGTCCCCCTCTCTAGTGGACAACTCAAACTCAATATCCTATGTCTACCATTTATCAAGCCCACCCTTCCCTTTCCTTTGGCCCCCACTTGCTGATGAAGCCAAAGACAGTTGGTTTATCATTAATTTCCTCCATCAACGAGGTAACCAGGACATCAATCTCTGTCCAGACTCTAAGTGGGGGTTGTCATTCTGTGTGCTGTTTACAAGGTTCGCCTCCGTTGCTGCTACGCTGTTTGGCAAGAGGCAATCCAATACCCGTTTTCTATTAGGGGCAGGAAGATGGAGGGGTACCTGAGCGAAATCTAAATTGCACCTATGTCTCGATTGGAAAGTGATCCTGTTCACGTTCTACAGATATTGAATTGAATTATTTTTATTGTTTCAGTTTATCTTAAGGCTGAGGCCATATGTCGTTGGTGCCTATCACCTGCAAGTGCAATAGCTGACGATACAATGAGTCTCAACTGTGAATGACAGATAATGACACAAGGCATTTATGCCTGATAGAGCAGAAGGCCATCGATTACGTTGCCAGAGGCAAGCTGAGACAAGACACATCAGGCAACCGTTGACAAAGGTTGCCAAAGGGGACAAAAGGCTATATTAATTCTCCTTTCGGTAAATACTATTTTAGAATCTCCATAAATATAAGTAGAAGGTGGGAATTGTCTAAAATATCTACATGAGAGCAGTTCAAATTCGAATAGAGAGTAATATTTGGACCATTTTGGGAAAACTATGAAACTGGGGTGTATAATATTGTTGATTTTATTTGAAATACTTATAAAAAGTCGAGATCAAATTGATAATATTCTAAATTAACTATTAATTATAACGGTAAGACCTAGGAAATATCAGTAACTGCATACCTCACCCCTCTACAAAAGCATTTAGGTCGAATGTTGACCCCCAAATTCAGATACTTGTCCAAATTCTTTAGATATAATAGTTTTTGGGAATAATACATTTCATTCTTTCAACGAAAAGGAATTAGTTAGAATAAAATATGCTAAAACTGATAATAATTAACACAGTCATTGAAATTCTTCATTACAAGATGAATCACAAAATATCAAATGTACTATCAAACTTCCTTTTGGATAACAAAAAAAAAAAAAAAAAAAAAAAAAAAAAAAACTTATCAACACAAGCTTCCAAAAAAGACACATCTGGGAGACATATTTTAAGCTCCGAACTTTATGACCAGAAAAGTGATAAACCTGCCAATATAATCCCCATCAAAAATTTCAATCCACTTACGAGAAAATAGTAATAATTCTTTATTGACCCAATTACATCTGGCAGACCTCAGGGGGGTCTAAAGGGAAGCGCCGTAATTAGAAAAAATAAAATGATTAGATTTAGAGGCGTAAAGAATATTATGATTTCGCCCGGATCAAGGGTCGCTTCTTAAGTCGACCCAATTCTTCACTCCTGGCTGAGTTCTTCCGTCATCTTTTATGTAGGACTTCG
>NC_090749.1:97139249-97146749 GCF_036898095.1 Palaemon carinicauda | reverse complement strand
TATATATGTATATGTACATATATATATATATATATATATATATATATATATATATATATGTATGTATATATATGTATATATATGTATGAAACATATACACACGTATATATATAAATGTGTATGTATATATATATATATATATATATATATATATATATATATATATATTTAATTTAGTTTCCCTTAAAATTCGACTCCCCTTAATAATCAAACCAAGATTCTCATTAACTAATCATTAAACAAATAAAAAAAATAATAAACCAAAAACCCTCGACTGAAAAACGAACAATTGTCTCTGGATGGGACATCTGCCATATTGATCGGGTCTAGGAGTTCCCTCCAATGGAGACATCCTTTCTTCCTTCCACTGAGCAGGATGCTGGCAAGGATCAATATAGCTGGAAGCAGAGGATCTCGGAAGAAGGAGTCTCTCTCTCTCTCTCTCTCTCTCTCTCTCTCTCTCTCTCTCTCTCTCTCTCTCTTGATCTCAGATATAGATCAGTTACTGAATATATCAAAAGTATCTATAAACTGTTACTAGAGAGGCATAATGTAATGATTTTCTTAACAACCACTTTTCCTTTCTTCATTATTGAAGTATTTATTTCATATCTATCTATCTATCTATGTATATATACATATACATATGTATATATTTGTATATATATATACATGTTTGTATGTATGTGTATGTATATATATATATATATATATATATATATATATATATATATATCTGAATTTATGTATATACATATATATATATATAAATGTTTGTATTTATATCTATAATCTCTATATATACATATATGCATATATCTACAGTATATATATATATATATATATATATATATTTAGATATATATATATATATATATATATATATATATATATATATATATATATATATATATATATATATATATATATATATATATATATATATATACATATATATATATGCATATATATATATTTATATATATATATATATATATATGTGTGTGTGTTTATAAAATACATACATACATACATTCTATAAACTCACCGAAAAGAAATAAACATACACCATCATACAAATACATCATAAAAACACAAGATTTTTCAAACTAAACCTTAATTACACATCTAAATTGAACCCCAAAATTGAGCAAAACCATGAACCTATTCTAACCATTTACAAACGAACCTTCCCCCAACTGAACTCCATTATTTCCCAAATAAACAAATAAACAAATAAATAGACTCTCCCCCAGCCCCTCTTTCCTACAAACAAACAAACCTTGGGGGCATGATGACCATGTAGGTGTGATGGCCATGGTATGAATGGTGTCCAGGGCCACAGTCGAGGCAATTAGGTTCAAATAGCCTGGGCCCGAGCCTCCTGCAACACGTGTAGTCCGGAGGGCGTGGGAATGAGGCTGTGGTATTTGCGTGGGGGGTTAAAGCTATGTGGTACCTGGCTCATGTGCTACACTGAAATATTCCTAATGGACAGAAATTCTTAGTACTATTGTTTTTCATGCTTTATTACTAGTGTACGTGATCCGTCATAAAAGGATGGCTATATGCTTAGATATGCAAACGCATGTACATGCACTATCCCCTCACCAGGGTATGACTACTCCCTCTCCTTACCTACACAAGGGACGAGGAGAGCTGAGTGTGACTATATATATATATATATATATATATATATATATATATATATATTTATATCCGGACACTGTGTCTTTATTAAACAGACGAGATTATAATTGTTCTTGTTCTTGTTCTTGTTATTGCTAATTCATTATTTACAACTATTACGCTGATGATGATAATAATAATAATAATAATAATAATAATAATAATATTAATTATTATTATTATCATTATTATTATTATTATTATTATTATTATTAATATCATTATTATTATTATCAATTTGATGCACATATCTTAATAGATTTTCATCTTAATTATCAGCATCATAAAATTTCTATTATTATCAACTTCTATAAGCGTTACAATCAACAATCCTACTATTAATAGTAGTAATCGTAGTTATAAAACATCATAACAGAACTCTAGAAATAGTACGACACCTTAAAGATGAAATCATCATCAGCATCGAATAAACAAAAATATTCTATAAGCAATTTAATGTTTTTAACTTATTACTTTCACGGAAGCCAGTAGAATCTTTCACCAGTCTCTGCAGTTTGTCGTTACTTGCAAAAGAAACTTTCGCATTTCGTCATATAAAAAAAATGTTTTTTTTTTTTTTTTTTTAAATGATATGAATAAAAGATATTCGTATTGTTATTGTTGTATTTTTGGAATTTGTTGAAGTTTTGTTATGTCATGTTATGAGCACACACCATATATATATATATATATATATATATATATATATATATATATAAATATATATATATAAATATATATATATATATACATATATATATATGTGTGTGTGTATACAATGTATATATATATATATATATATATATATATATATATATATATACATATATATGCGTATATATACACAGTATATATATATATATATATATATATATATATATATATATATATATATTTACGTATATGTATATGTATATATATGTATATAAATATATATATATATATATATATATATACATACATATATATATGTATGTATATGTATACACAGTATATATATATACATATATATATATATATATATACGTATATATATATATATATACATATATATATATATATATATATATATATATATATATATATATATACGTATATATATATGTATATATACATATAAATGTAAATATATATATATATATATATAGATAGATAGATAGATATTGATAATCATCTGTATATATTACATATATAGGTACATATCCACATATCTATCTATCTATCTATCTATATATATATATATATATATATATATATATATATATATATATACATTTATCATATATAATATTATTATGCATATATATATATATATACATATATATATATACACGTATATTTGTGTGCGTATATATGTATGTGTTTGTGTATAGGTGTATCAGTATAAGGCATGAATAGCCTTATATGATTCATCTCCATAAAATGTTCTTTCATGAATCACTATTCAATATACAAAATATGGCAGTAACCATTATGATATTCTTTCTAAGAAGCCACTCCTGTAAAAGGCAGGCCACGGCCCACTCTAGTTAGATGACTCCCAGGTACTAAATGTTATAGTTCCCGGTATTTCATAACCACGATGACCATATGTCTTGTGACGCTAGTTATTTAAAATCAACCTTCCTCTTGTTCAGTACAATTATATGAAGAATTGGTTATGAAGGGTTCAAGTTTTTTGCATCATATCGTTTAAGAATTCATTTATCTTTTAAAAATTCATTTATTATAAAAATATATAAAATATAAATATGAAAATGTCTTCTGAATTCATAACGATTCCTAAGTAGAAAAATTTCACCCTTCCAAAAATTTTCTTCCCTTTATTCTTCTATCCCTCCTATTCATATTTTGATTTTTAAAGTTTAATCCTCCTTTCGCCTCTTCCCCTCTACGTTATCACCTTTATCTTCCTCTTGCCATCTCTGTCCCCCGTTTTATCAATTTCCAACTAGCAATCCACCATAAAAACGAATGGAGGGATTAAGGAACATGATTGAATGTGTTCACCGTGATTGAACTTCTGGGATTACAACCTGGAAATCAGCTGTTCAATGTTACTTTTTTTATTAACATTTTCATGTCTTAGTTAATTAGCAATATTGTATATTTGTCTCAGAGAAAAAAAACTATAATTTTACTTTTAGAAATATAACATATTAAAAACAGAGAGGTAAAGAATTTGATATCGAGATAAGGTGTAGGGTAATCTGGGGGAGATGAAGATTGTTGGAAGATAATGCCTTTGATTGAAGATACTGGAGAGGGCGCATCAGGGAACCGAACCCTTAATTTAGGGATAACGCTAGGGAAAAAACATAAATATATTGTGTACTGTTCTCTGTTAGTGTTCAAACGGATATTATCTGGATTAATGTATTCTGATTTAAATGGACGGCTAGGATTAGAAATGAAACAATAAGAGAGATTACTCAAGTGCCATATATGAATGAGATCTTGGTGAGGGGTAGATGGAGATGGTGTAGGCATGCTCTTTGCACTCCCCAAGAGAGATTACTTCACCAAACTTCCAACTAGGCTCCGCAAGGCACTAGAAGAGTTGGAAGACACAGGCCTACGTTGCAGAGGACTATGAAGCTTGATGGAGATGGTGTAGGCATGTGCTTCGCACTCCCCAAGAGAGAAGAGTTCACAAAACTTTCATCTGGGCTCCACAAAGCACTAGAAGAGTTGGAAGAACCAGGCCTACATGGATTAGAACTATAAAGCGTGAAGTAGGAGATGATGAATGGAGAAGTATTGATTTAAAAGCTCAAGATAGACACGATTGGTGAAATCTAACTGAGGTCCTTTGCGTCAATTAGCATATGAGGAGGTGATGATGATGATGATGATGAATTTAAATCTAAGATTGTGTATGTGTGTGTGTCTTTGTGGTTACTGCTTTTGGGAAAAACTGTTAAATTGTCATGAAATATTGTTCATTTGTTTGTGTAGATTCTGTTTTCATGAACAGCTTTCAAAATCCCCAAGTTTATCAATTTGGGATTGTCAACACAACTTTTATAGAATAATCTTCTAAGTTATAATTAGACTTTCAGCCTGTCCGTTTGTATTGCAAACACATTTTCAATAGTCTTTAACCTTTGATCAATAAAAACTGCCTTAAGGAACATGTTTTAAAAATCTGTTTTTAAATATGTCTACGTATTCACCAGATATCACACTCAGACTTCATACCCTCTACCACCAAACTTTGAATTATTTTTACCAAATGGCTTTTCACACACACACACACACACACATATATATATATATATATATATATATATATATATATATCGTGTTCCAATCAGGGGCGAGATGGAGTAGTCATACCCTGGTGAATGGGTGTACGCCTAGAGGTAAACTCAGAAACCGCACTCTCCCACAAATTGCCAAACCAGCGGGTTGTAGTTAAGAAAGGGTGAGGGCTTTGGAATGGTCGAATTTGTGTGTGCGTTTGTGCGTGTTTGTGTGCATATCTATCTAAATATTTAGAAGTAATTTTTTGACGGATCGGTTACACTAGTTATAGAAAATTATATTTTATTTCATATAGTAAAGGAAATGTTTTAGCTTTGAAAGACCTCTTTGAAAGCAAGATGATTCAGTTTCCCCCCTTGAAATCAGATAGCCCATTGTGTGGCAACACTGTTCCTGGATATTGAATTACCAATTATGAATTAACAAGAACTCGATATTCTCAGTTCTGAGAAAGTAATCCCACACAAGAAGGAGTAGAAAGGATACATAGATACACACTGTACATGAACACATACATACCTTGTGATATGCCTTCAAGTTATCTCTAACTTTCATTCAGTTATTTAAGCCTAAGTTGAAACAGATTACCTATAGTTAACTTTTTTTTAGTGAGGCCGATTTGCACCGACTCGCAGGGGTGCCCTTTTAGCTCGGAAAAAGTTTCCTGATCACTGATTGGTTGGACAAGATAATTCTAACCAATCAGATAGCGGGAAATTTTTCCGAGCTAAAAGGGCACCCCTGCGAGTCGGTGCAAATCGGCCTCACCCAAAAGAATTACCTTTAGTATTCCTGTAGCTTAGGCTCAACTTCCTCCAAAATCTCAGATGTTACGACAGATAGACGACGAAGGAGAGGAACAGATTCCCAAGATTCCAAGATCGTCTCAGGTAACTTTGGGAATAAAGCGCCAAGACACACATGAACAAGTTGGAAAATGGAGGCTGAAATGTCCAAGGGAAAGTTTCTGGTCGGAGTATTCAGACAGGAAGAAAACTACGCAACTTCCACACAGGGAGAAATTGCTAGCAACTTTCGGGACTGTCAAACACCGTGGGAAAAGGCGCAGCATCACAGAGCCGGAACCGATCAGGGACGCGTTTGATACCTGAACTGGCGTATAAGAGGATGGATATCAAACGCGGCTGGAATTTTTTAGGTTAAGGGAGGGCCTAGTTTGATGTCTGAACTGGGCCAGGGGTGATATGTACACGAGAAGGTAAATTTTGTTTGCAAGAGATTTTCCTGAGGGACTTGTTTCACACCTGTCAGATATTGTTTGAAGGATATTTTCGTGGAAGATACTGGTTTGATACCTGAACTGTACCAGGTTTGATCTGTACGCAACAGGAAAAGTTCGTTTGAAATATGTCTTAGACCATCTTGATTGATACCTGAAATGGAAACGGTTTCTTCAGTAAACAATAGAATATTTACCCTGGGCCAACTTTTCAGAGAAATACTTTGATTCCATGATACCTGAACAAAAACTGAATTGTGCGAAACCATTTTTATTACAGAAACGTTTAATAGAGTATATAGTTTATATGTGCATGCATTTGACTAAAGATAAACGGTAAAAGTGAATGGCCTCTAAAGGCAATATTAAAACCTTTCTGTAGTACGTCCTTATCATATTTTTATCAGCAGAAGGTCATTTCACAAGTATATTACATTCTACAAGATATGCTTTTGTATTTACTGACACCGGAATATCAGATCGAGTATAATTAACAAATCTTCAATACAGAAGACTTAAAATTAAGACCTGAATGAAACTCTAGATATGATGAGTGTAGTAATATTTCTAAGACAGTTTTTAAACTGTTTCTGTGTGTATAAAACAAATTCTATAAAGTTATGTAGTTGCCCATGCATGGGGACGTATCTTAAAAACGTTTTGCAAAGATATGTACTTATAACACAGTTTACTCCTAATGACCTCAAAAATACGTAAAATGTATTTTTCATTACGTGCAACACTTCCCAAAATCATAAATAAATAATGAAAAACTAAATATTACAGAGGAATAGAAAGAGGAGAATATTCGAATTAAAATGAATGACCCAGTTACAACTTCAAATAATGAAGCCCCTCATCCACCTCCCAAATTAATTAAAAGACGAAACGGATGAAAAATCTCTTCCAAACGTCTCCTACGTAAAGAACTTTCCTGAGAAACGATGTCATTTACCTCAAGACAGCTTAGTTATGAGTTCACACAAAAACAAGAAGAAGAAGAAGAAGAAGAAGAAGAAGAAGAGGAAGACAAGGTAGAAGAACCCCTGATTATGAAAGTTCAGGAATTGTTTACTGGAAGCGTTCTCTGCGTCGTTAAGCGATGAAATTGATACGACATCTGAGGAACTAAACCAGAACTAAGGACCGAACTCGTAGTTTCCATTTGAATTTTACGACCCTGGCGAGATAATCGTCTTCGCTATATGGATTCCTCGAAGCTTGGAGCCGAAGACGTCAAAACTCTTCGAATTCGTTCCTCAAGGATCCAGTAGATAGGTGTTTTTACCTAGTTAAGTCTCTCT
>NC_090749.1:97124249-97131749 GCF_036898095.1 Palaemon carinicauda | reverse complement strand
TCCATTATCACAAAAGCCACCGGATTTTTTCGGTCCTTCCAAGGAAAATATACGCCATTATCGCAAAGACTCAAATTTTTTCGGTCATTCCAAGCAAAATATCTGCCATTTCCACAAAGTCCCACTGATTTATCAGCCACTCAAAAGCAAAACCTACATCGTTATCACAAAGCCTCACTGATTTTTTTCGGGTCCATCCAAACAAAACACATGCAACAATTCCTAGGTACCAAGGATTTATCGGCCCATGCAAACAAAATGCATGCCATTATCCCCAATTTTAAAAAAATCAATAAACGCATTTGACTCACCTCCAAATGAACATACACCCCTTTCATTATATCCCTCCAGGGTAAACAAGAAAAAACATTATCCAGTAAGCCTACGAGGTCCTTCAATTAGAGGTGTCAGTAACGTATATTCCCCAACTGCCAGAAAAACGATTAAAAACGTTCAAAAAACGTAAACATTGGTTTTTCCGTAGTAATCAAGCGGTGTTTGGCAACTTTTTTTGTTTTTCCGTAGCAATCAAGCGGTGTTTGGCAACTCATCATATTATAGATTATCCGTCGCTGACAGCGAATACAATTTTGACATTTGGGTTTTAATTGAATATTTGATGACTCTCCAGAGGAGAGAAAAAGAGACAGAGAGAGAGAGAGAAAATCACTTCAACTTTTGGTGGGTTTATGATCTGTCCATTAACTTTTGGGTGGGAATTATATTTGGCGTTAAACCTATTAGTAATTAGATGTAAGCGAGTAATGGATACCTTCTTGTGAGATTTTACTTGTTAACTGCAGAACTAAGGCCTCAGACATATCCTTCCACATGCGTCTGTTTATGATCTTTCTATACCAGTTTATACCCTCAAATTTTATTAGTTCGTCAATCCATCGTCTTTTCCTTCCCCTGCATCTTTTGCAATCTCTAGAGACCCATTCTGTTATTCTAAATGTTCATCTATTATCTGTCATTATCATTATATGTCCTACCAATGTCCATTTCTTTTTCTTACAAGTTGTTAGAATATCATCTACTTTAGTTTGCTCTCGTATCCATATATACATATACATATACATACATATATATATATATATATATATATATATATATATATATATATATATATATACATATATATACATATACATATATATATGTATATATATACACACATATAAATATATATATATATATATATATATATATATATATATATATATATATATATTCATATATATATAAATACATACTTGCATACAAACAAAAAACACAAAAACACACACATACACATACGCACTCACACACATATACATATATATATATACATATGTAAATGTATATAATATGAATATATATATATATATATATATATATATATATATATATATATATATATATACATATCTATATACTGTATTTGTGTGTGAATATGTATATCTAGGTATGTCTTTAGGAGTGCATGGATATTGGATATATGATATGAATATAAATGGCATAAGGATATTTCATAAAATAGAGAAAAAACGAAATAATCATGAAAAATAATAACAACAGCAATAGTAACAATAATAATAATAATAATAATAATAATAATAATAATAATAATAATAATAATAATAATAATAACTTCAACAACAACTACAACTTTTTTCGAGCAATTTCTCCTACCACCAAAACATCACTTTTTTGCTTCCAAATCTTTTTTTGCCTGAAAGTTTACGTCTCCTTATAAGTGTACGTCAGGTTTGAAAACCTGATTTGCATAAATAGATTGAAGCAGGGAAGGAATGGTGCGCTCATAAGGCAATAGATGTCGCCAGTCAGTATTTCAAGTGGGGAAGAAAAACAGGAAGTTCTGACTTGGAAGTTTTGTGTGGAGGTAGTATTGTATACATGTGTATTTGTGTATGTTTTTGTGTATATGTATTAGCATATGTATATATATATATGTGTGTGTGTGTGTATGTATATATGTAAGCATATATATATATATATATATATATATATATATACATATATATATATATATATATATATATATATGTACTGTATGTATGTATATACATATATATATATATACATATATATATATATATATATATGTATATATATATATATATATATATATATATATATATATATATATATATATATACATATCTATATCTATCTATCTATATATATATATATATACATACATATATATATATATATATATATATATATATATATATATATATATATATATATATTCATTTCTTTAAATGTGTAAATTATAACTATTATTACTATTAATATTTTTCTATTATTTTTTTTATTATCATTATGAACATCATCATCATCATCATTATCATCACCACTTTTCCCTCCTTCATTTAAGATATAGGCCTAATCACCACTACAATCACCATCATCCTATAAACAACAACAATAAAAAAAAAAAACATTCATCATCATCACCATAAAAAAATCATCATATTCATCACCATAATTCCAGGAGTTCCGTCTTCAGCCATATGTATTTGACCCACCCTCCGAGAACACAATTTATTTGACATCAACATCCTACTAAACACAACTATCATGTTTTTTTATTTTTTTCTTTTCAGATCCGATGCTGAACAGATTTTGTTTATGGGCCTCGTTATATATATTCCTAAGTTTCCCCCCAAAAAATCTTTTCAGTTCCTGGGGCCACTTGGCGGAGGGATACGTTGAAAAGCCTAAAAGGACGATCTTATAGAGAGAGACACGAATCATTCTTTTAGGTAATGTTCTGTGATATTTTATTATGATTTTTTTTCAAGGGGACTTTTTGAAAAGGACTTTTAAGTTTTTATTTTTATTATTTATAAAGAATTTGTGCTTCTATGTCAATGTGGAATGAATATGATATGATATATATATATATATATATATATATATATATATATATATATATATATATATATATATATATATATATATATATATATATATATATTATATATAAAGTCTGTATAAAAGGATGGTTCATTACATATACCATAGCTGTCACTTCTATATTCCAACTTTCATAGTTGAATATTAATACCCTGAACAATAAAATAAAAAGACACACTATATATATATATATATATATATATATATATATATATATATAAATTAACTTATTTATTTAGGATATCAGTTAAAAATCTTTCGTTGTTTTTCTAAAGTAAATATCGTATTGAATTTCCTTAAATATAATGAAAGCTTTTGGGAAGACTTATGGTAATAGCAAGTTTGAATGAAACTCACTCGAGTATTTGATGGAGTCACGTAATCTCCGGCAAATGAAAAGGATGAAGGAGAGAGAGAGAGAGAGAGAGAGAGAGAGAGAGAGAGAGAGAGAGAGAGAGAGAGAGAGAGAGAGAGAGAGAAGCACTGCTCTTGTGGAAGATGAAGAATTCTATTCATGCACACATACAGTATACACAAACGTATGTATATAAATCGTCACAGTCAAGCCCGCTTCATGGACCAGGGTTCGATTCGCTGGCCGGCCAGAAACTATTTTCTTTGAGTGGTTTCGCCTTGGGGCTCTGATCCTCATTTCGATAAGAGAATCCAGACATTAAAGTATTAACATATACGGCTTTTTTGAATGCGTGTTTGTGTGTGTGTATGTATGCATCCATGTACGTGTTTTGTTCAAAATGCTTAATTGTATCGACTTCCAAGGCAAGAGCTTCCATGTTTATTTTTTTTTTCAATAACGTTATGTGACATTAATTCGTATACTTTGATCTCCATATGAAAATAGTTACATACACGCAATTATATGTTATAAGTATCTGCATAAATATGTATATATATATATATATATATATATATATATATATATATATATATATATATACTGTATATATATATATATATATATATATATATATGTGTGTGTGTGTGTGTGTGTGTGTGTGTGTGTGTACACAAAAATCATCTTAATCCTCACTGAATATCATCTGTAAATGAGATATACTTTAATCTACTGCTATCTGAAAATGTTCAAATAAATATCATTTGATTTTATATGTCATTATAACCTTTATTCTTCTCATTGGATATACTTTGATTTCGGACAAATCCATTTTGTTATGAAATATGTTTAATATATTTGTCCAACTTATATTAGGAGAAGAGGTTCTGATATTTTTTTTTTTTTTGTAAAATAATTGGATATTTAAATAAGTTGTAATTTAATTAAGCAAGTTGTAAAGAGATGAACTAGATAAGCGACCTGCGATTAATTTCATGTTATGGTTAAAGAATACAAATTAAAGAGTTATTGTACCAATTGGATCGAAAATTGATAAAACATTAATTAATATTCTAAAAGAAACAATTTGGTATAAAGTATAAAAAAAATTTCGTAATTAGATTTATAAAAGTTGCATATTTCCTGGAATGTCATTCATTAATTTTTTAAATTAAAAACAAGATATTCAACTTTCCCCGTTATTCTTATTTATGTATCTTATTTCAGCTATTTATAATTGATGGGTAATTAAAAAAGGAAAGATATCATATATAAAATATTAGATACATGCTTTATATATATATATATATATATATATATATATATATATATATATATATATATATATATATATATATATATATATATTGGGTGTGTGTGTCTGTTTGTATATGTGTAATTATGTACATGCATGTATGAACATATATGTATATATATATATATATATATATATATATATATATATATACACACACATATATATATATATATATATATATATGTGTGTGTGTATATATACATATATATATGTATATACACACACACATATATATATATATATATATATATATATATATATATATATATATATAGATAGATATATAAAGATACTTATCTTCCAACATTTATATCACCGTTAGATTACTTATATTTCATAAGAAAATTCCATATATCTATATATATATATATATATATATATATATATATATATATATATATACATATATATATATATATATATATATATATATATATATATATATATATATATATATATATATATATACTGTGTGTCCCATAATAAATTCAGTTATATCTGGCCAATGAAAATTATTACAATTTGATTACATGGAAATTATATCTCACAAATAAATAATGTATTTACACCCCAGAATATTTTACCTAAATCTATATTTTTTATTTTATGTTTTGTATTCTGTGAGAAAAATTATCAGGTATTTCGTAATATGTAATTCAGAGTTAAATAAAAAAATCAATTTTATATAGATTATATTCGTATATATTCCAAAAGAGATATTTAATGAATAAACTATTTTTCAAAATGAATCGAATTATAGATCGTTTTATTCAAACTTGAATTAAGTTTTAAATGAAAAAAAATTAATTTGAAACTATTTCAAATTGTTATATCACTATAGCTATTTATATTTGAAAAGTTTCATATCACATGTTAATGAGACGATATGTCATGGCTATACCCAGGTATATAAAGAGAAGAGGCTTAGAGAGAGAGAGAGAGAGAGAGAGAGAGAGAGAGAGAGAGAGAGAGAGAGAGAGAGAGAGACGATCGATAAAGTTGTGTACGTAAATTTTCCTTTTTAATGGAAAGATTAAGTTTATAACAAAATGTATTGATAATATAGGAAATTTAGATAATAAAGTATTTATATGGTTCTTTATTTTATCTATCTTAATCCACATAAGTGATTATTCATAAGCCTACCTTTTTGCTCAGCCTATTATAAGTCATAAATATAGTTGTATATAATTCACAAAAGTAAAATCAATTACATATTAATAGGTTATTATCATCTTAACATTCCATCTCTCTCTCTCTCTCTCTCTCTCTCTCTCTCTCTCTCTCTCTCTCTCTCTCTCTCTCTTCCAGTCTCCGTAAATATATGTGTTATTTCTTTCAAATCAAGGTCCTTATTATAATAAAACTCTCAGCAGGAAGGGATGACCCTCTAACTCTCTCCTCCATTTGTACTTACCTCAAAGTTGCCGTAGCCCAGGTGGTCGCAAGGACACCGACACTGCTTCAGGTGAGTCTCCAGCTCCGGGGGCAGCGTGCCCACAGACTCGCTGGACCCCCTCATGCCCACCCACTCCTCGAACTCCCTCAGATCGCAATGACTGGCGTGGTGGCTGCGAAGTCCTCCACCTCCTATTCCTCCACCTCCTCCTGGCCGTCCACCGCCTCCGTCATAGCACTCCGGCGCGGACGTCCGTAGCAGCTCGTCTCGGAGCTCTGAGCCCTGGGACGACGACGTCGGAGGCGGGGGCGGAGGTGGGGTGTGGTGGTGGTGGTGCATGTGGGAGTGGTGGTGGGGAAAGTGGGCGGGCTGGTGGGAGGGGTGGTGGTGGTGTCTCATGTCCCCCTGGCCCGCCATCACTTCCGGGTGGATGTCAGGCAGGGGCCCCAGGTCGGTGCGGACGACGTGGCCGCCGCCGCCGCCGCCGCACTCGTCCGTCGGAGGGTACCCACCGCAGCTCGTGGTGGTCATGGAGTGGAGGGGCCCGCCTACGTAGTCGCAGGTGGCACTGACTGGACACTCACTGCAGGACCCACCCACGTAGGTCGAGCGCTCATCCGGGTAGGACCCCCGGGATTGATGTTGCTGGGAAGGATAGGTGGTGCTGTACTCCCCCCTGGAGGGCAGGGGCATAGAAACGGCCGGCTGTAGCTGCTGGTGGGGCATGTAGCTGGCAGTCGTGCCCCTACCGCTGCCGTCGCCGGAGTAGATGCCCGAGGGGGCGTGGGTGCTGATGGACTTATTGGTGATCTGGTAGTTTGGGTGCGTGATGCCATAGGTGAGAGTGGCCGTGGGCGGGTAGCCGCAGTGGTTGGGCGTGCACTCCTGCCGGCTGCCGGCGGTGCCCGCATGAGGAGGAGCCGCCGCGGACGGCACCGGCGCCGCATCCGGACCGTAGTCGAGCCGGGTCTGGCCCGGATAGTCTCTGGAGGAGGGCGGCGTGTAGCCATGGAAATCGACTACGGTCTCCTGGATGTTGGAGAACGGATGGCTTCTGGAAAAGTTACACCTGATGTCTCCATTGGCCCATTCCATGATGGCGTATGGAAGAAGAAGCTTCCTTCTCCTCTCCCTCCCCCTCTCCCTCCTCCTCCTCCTCCTTCTCCTCCTCCTCCTCCCTCACCTCCTCCTCCTCCTCCTTCGTTCGGGTGCCAGCAGGCAGACAGTAGCAGTTCCTAGATCTCCTTCTTCACTATGCCAATGAATTGGCACTTTTTTTTCCCCTCTCACTCTCTCTCTCTCTCTCTCTCTCTCTCTCTCTCTCTCTCTCTCTCTCTCTCTCTCTCCCTTTACCCGTTCTGCTGCTTCATAGGTGACACCCGGTCATAACTTAGTGACTGGGAGAATAATAATAATGATGGTGGGAATAATGATGAGGCGAATTGTGATGGCGATGGTGAGAATGATGAGGATGATGACGATGATAAGGAGGAGGCGGAG
>NC_090749.1:97116749-97119249 GCF_036898095.1 Palaemon carinicauda | reverse complement strand
CTCTCTCTCTCTCTCTCTCTCTCTCTCTCTCTCTCTCTCTCTCTCTCAATGTCTGTGTAACGTATACACCCACTCCCGAATTCTCCTCCTACTCCTGTTTTCCCCAATTCCCAGAAAAGTCCTCTCCTCCTCGGGCGTCATAACAATAACATCTTATCCTTAGTAGGACATATACAACGTCGGAGGCTGCGTTCACTATCCAATAAATGTTACAGGCGCGTTCATTCAGCCACGCTAACGACAACGGTCGGTTCTCTAAAGCAGGATTTTTTACGACCCTTGTTGCGTAAGCGAATCTGGATAGAAATTTGCCGTAAATTCCAGCTAATTGATCGTTGCTTTGCACGGTGGAAGTGGCCAGACGATAAGAGATGAGGAAGGACATAGAATTTGCGAGGGATAGGGAGAGAAAGAAAGGGAGAATATACTAAAAGGGAAATATATATATATGAGATATGTTTGAAAGTTTAAAGGTCATTCATGAATGGCAAAGGTGCGAGACAGAGGTAATGGCCTAGCAGGAGAAAAGACTACAGACTTACCATACGTACATTTAACCAGCACCTAATACCTTTCTCCACATAAGCTAGGACCAGGGAAGGATAGGCAATGGCTGCTGTCCTGAATGGCAAGAGACAGGGGACAGTGATAATGTCCCAGCAGGACAAAACTCTAGAGACAGACCATATATTCATATATGGTCCACACCTAAGTTTCTCCTCCCCCAATCTAGGACCAGGGAGGGCCAGGCAATGGATGCTGATAATGACTCAGCAGGTAGACCCATGGGGTTCTTCAAACCCTTCATCCTCAGCTCACAAGGATGGTGAGATTACAGACATCATAAGAAACCATTGAGCTTGAGCGGGTCTCGAACTCCAGTCCAGCCGATCACCAGACAGGGGTGTTTCCAATAACCTACCACATCCTCTTCGATAGTACAGTGGTAACGCCTCGCATACACATGGCAGCAGATCGATCCCAGCCCAGGACCGTGAGTTCAAGCTGTTTACAGAGGAGGCCACTGCTGTGCTTGGGCACAACAGTGAGGGGTTAGTCTTCCTTAGCTGACATTATGGTGATCATTTATTGTAATGAAACTGGACCTGGAACCGGAAACTTTTACCTTTACCTTGAAATTGATGCAAGGTGGAAATCATCCATGATTTCGCAACTTGATATCTCGATTTTCTTTCTGATCATAAGCATAGTTCGAATCCTTCCTCGGGGGTGGAATTAATTGTCATGAAATTAATTTAGTTTTTAATTAGTTATTTATTTTGTTATTCGTCTAATTGATCATTCAGTTATCTAATTATTTTAGTCCTTTTTTTATTTATTTATAAATTTATTCATTTAGTTAGTTATTGATTTAGTTATTCATTTAGGATTTTTGGTGTAAAAATTTTAATCTATGAAGATCCCAAAAGTAATATAGATGCAAATCCAAATTATATTTATTATTTATAATAGAGAAAAGGTCTTCCATAACAGATCTCATCTTAAAAATATATTTCAAATATTTCCTTCACAATAAAAGGATCGATTATCCTGTTACAATAAACGAAAGTGGAAGAGATAGCTGGAAATAATGTGGACAATGTGTGAATGTGGGACTAAAGGAAAATGAATAAATTGATTAAGTGACATTCGATGGATAAATTGATATGATCAAAGGATATCAAGAATTATATAATGGAAGATATGCAGATGAAGTAATAATTATTATTATTATAATTATTATCATCATTATTATTATTATTTTATTATCATTCACATCATTATTATCATTATCATTATTATTTTATTATCATTCACATTATTATTATTATTATTATTATCATTATTGATGTTGTTGTTGTTGTCGTTAATATCATTATTTCCGTAAAATGATGGAAACTTAAGTAATTACAGCAAAACTTAATAGTAATGATAATGACAGAATAAATACATTTACGTATAAAATCAATAACAAGAAACACTACTAATTGCCGAACATCATCATCACCACATTAACATTCCTGGGTAATCCAATAATTTCAGCCTCATGGCAACCCCCCCCCTCTCTCTCTCTCTCTCTCTCTGTCTCTTTCTCTCTCTCTGTAGAATTAATACCGTAATTAAAGGCTACCGTCAGCACAGCCTCGATTTGCGATCTCCAAGCAGATGCTGAGCGGTAGAAATTGCACAGCGTAAATTGGTATTGATTCTCGACCGACGAGGTTCGCTTGACAGTACTGACTTTGAGTAGGGATTCTCGGCTTCCTTCAACACTTGAACGTTTCTGCAATTATCTACTTATTACCAAATTTCATAGTGAAGGAGCTCTGGGTTAATGCTCTTTCGTATTCCACAGAAAGTGGAATTTAGAAGGAATTACTTTCGCTGATATAATCTCCGAGTGAACGCGTCCAGTGAAATTAGTTGGACAAAAGTAATCATTTTCTCATTAGGGAATTTTGAAAGCTAATTAATTCGGCTTCATTGCTACTTAGGCCAG
>NC_090749.1:97089249-97101749 GCF_036898095.1 Palaemon carinicauda | reverse complement strand
TGTTTGTGAGCAGCTTTTATCAAAAACTACAGTACCGATTTCGAACAAACTTTATAGTCGTGTTGGGTCACTGGGTATGACCTAAGGAGGAATCTGTCACATTTTCGATAAAGTATATCAAAGTGTAAGTACAAGTACGCATTGATACTTTAAACATAAGACTGCTTAGCCTGGCGGAGGCATACTCTCACCTGAGTGCCCCTCTAGTTTATTATCAATTTTTCTATCATTTTCCTTGACGATTTTTTCCTTCAAATATTTTCTTTGCTCATTTTCCCTGATAATTTCTTTGCTAATTCTACCTCTATGCTTTCTAAGGCACATTTATATCTTTCGTATAGTATACTTTCCTTCTTTGTGCCTATTCTACCTTGATTTCTTTGTTTATGTAATCATTGTTGTAATTTTTTCCTTAAACCTTTTTCTTTAGTGACCAATTCCTCTATACACCATATATTTCATTCCTTGCAGACAATGTTCCTCTTTATTCCTAATATCATAATCTTTACTGATATATTTCATTCATATTCTTTATATTCCTTTTCTTGCTGACAATGTTCCTCCATATTCTCTTTTTTTTTCTTAGCAGGTTGCTATAAGCTCAAGGGTTCCAACAGGGAAAATAGCTCAGTGAGAAGAGGAAATAAGGGTACCTATAGAATATTGTGTCTGAGTGTATTCTCAAGCAAGAGAAATCTACCCCCAAGACACTGAAAAACCATGGTAAAGAGGCTATAGCACTACTCAAGACTGGAGAACAATGGTTTGATTTTGGCGTGTCCTTCTCCTAGAAGAGCTGCTTACAATAGCTAAAGAGTCTCTTCTACCCTTACCGAGAGGAAACGTAGCCACTTAACAATTACAGAATCCTTTGGTAATCTCAGTGGTGTCATGTGTATGAGGACAGAAGAGTGGGGAAAGAATAGCCACACTGCGGTGTATCTGTAGACAAAAGGAAAAATTAACTGTAACCAGTCAAAGGACCCAATAAACCTCTAGCGGTAGTATCAAAACGGGTGGCTGGTGCCTTGACCAACCAACTACCTGGCAATGTTTTTTCTTCCATCGCAACATATAATTAATCCTTCCTGATATTTCTCTCGGGGGAAATAGTCTTAACTATTTCCTTCTTTCCAAAACGTCGAGAGCAAAATATATCTCGTCTTTGTCTTTCAAGAAAAAGATTTAGCTCCCCATTACGAAGTCAGGGTCCTGAATAATTGGGGAGAAATTGACTGTAATTAACAGTGATTAATAATGAATGCAAAAGAGTCTGTCGTTGGAGTTAATTATTATCTAAATTATCATTTATTTGGAAAAAATCATGACTGATTTAGTCGTACATAAATCATGAGTCATAGATTGCTGGATCTTGAATTCATGGCTTTTGGAGAATAAGGAAATGGAAATTATTAACAAATATATATTTTACAATAAATTCATCCAAAATGAAGCAACTAGAATAATAGAGTATTATTATTATTGACATTTATGACTCGCAATCACAATATGACTCACAGCAAGATAATTAATGTTGAATCCACTTTGCCCTTCCACGATAACTATCTTCTTGAAATGTCCTTCCTTTAGAGCATCGGAAATGTTTGGACGTCGAGATAAGGATGAAGCAGAGAAGCAAAGATTCAATATAAACTTCATAAGACAAGTTTCATTTTGAATGACAAACAAAGAGACTTGCATCTCTTGAACTTCTCTCGAGAGTCTTTTGTTTTTACAAAATTAAAAAAGGTTCGTCCTCCCTCCTGATAAGATATATGGAAATATAATCAGGTCATTATAAACTTGGTAGTTGTAATATTGAAGTTGATCATCATATGTTATAATAGAAATGGGGTGTCAAGTATTAATACTTATTTATTTCCTCATTTCCTTTCCTCACTGGGTTAGTTTTCCCTGTTCGAGCCCTTGTGCTTGTACCATCAAGCTTTCCCAACTAGTTTGGCAGCTTACCTAGTAATAATAATAATAATAATAATAATAATAATAATAATAATAATTATTATTATCATTATTCTTATTATTATTATTATTATTATTATTATTATTATTATTGTCGTTGTTGTTGTTGTTGTTATTATTATTCTTGTTGTTACTATCATTATTTCAGTAAAATAATGAAAACTTAAGAAATTACAACAGAAGTCAATTGTAATGATAATGACAGAATAAATACATTCCCGTATAAAATCAATAACAAGAAACACTACTAATTGTCGAACATCATCATCACCGCATTAACATTCCTGGGTAATCCAATAATTTCAGCCTCATGGCAACTCTCTCTCTCTCTCTCTCTCTCTCTCTCTCTCTCTCTCTCTCTCTCTCTCTCTCTCTCTCTCTGCCTTTGCAGTATTAATACCGTAATTAAAGGCTACCGCCAGCACAGCCTCGATATGCGATCTCCAAGCAGGTGCTGAGCGGTAGAAATTGCATAGCGTAAATTGGTATTGATTCTCGACCGAAGCGGTTCGCTTGACAGTACTGACTTTGAGTAGGGATTCTTCAAATATCTACTTATTACCAAATTGCAAAGTGAAGGAGCTGTAGGATATTGCTGTTTTGGAGTCCACAGAAAGTGTAATTTAGAAGGCATTAAATTTCGCGGATGTAATAATCACCGGAGTGAAAACGTCCAGTGAAATTAGTTCGACAAAAATAATCATTTTCTCATTAGGGAATTTTGAAAGCTAATTAATTCGGCTTCATTGCTACTTAGGCCAGGGAAATTATTGTGTTTAAATGGTAACATACGATTATGTGGTTGTTATGTTAAATAGAAGTGAGGTTTTGGGGATAAACTTGTTATCATTTTATTAGTATTGATTCTCATTTAACTAAGAATTCTATAATCACAAATATTAATATGACTATTATATAATCTCTGTTAGTAATTTTTGGTATTACTATTATCATATTGATGAAAAATAGAGAAAGGAAAAATCAGTAAAGTTAAGGGGAAAAGCAGTTTGTAAACAACAGTAGATCAAGTCATTATAATTATCTTGTTTATCACCATTGTTTACCTTTTCTTTCTTACAATCCTTCTTTGTTTACCTTTCCGTGAATTCTAGTGATTTTTATATTTCTAATTTTTTATCATATTTTGGATTTGTATTTTCCCCTGATTAATTATTTCTTCCAACTTTTAATTTTCTATTGTTTGGTAACTCTTTATAATTACCAATAAATATTTTTTTTTTTTGTATATCATCAAACTTTTTTTTTTCATTTTCCCCTTTATAATTTCTTAATTTCCTTACTGTCTTTATTCACTTTTTTAATTTTCCCAAACATGATTTATTCTTTTTGTGTTGTTCCTCTTTAGTTTTATCTTCATTAACTATTTATCTAAATTACTGTCCTTATTTTATTCTAATTATTCATTACTTCTCTCTCCGTTTACTTATTGTTCATATTTCATTTCTTAATTTTTTCCCTGTTGGAGCCCTTGGGATCATAGCATCTTGCTTTTCCAACTAGTGTTGTAGCTTAGATAGTAATAATAATAGTAATACTAATTAACATTTCTTTTTACATCCTTGTTACCTGTAAGCTTATTTCTTATCTATTTGTTTGTGAGCAGATTTTATCAAAAATTATTGCACCGATTTTGACCAAACTTTATAATCGTGCTGGGTACGATCCAAGGATGAATCTGTAACATTTTCGATGAAGTATACTCCATTCCTTGCAGACAATGTTCCTCTTTACTCTTTATATCTACTGATATTTTTCCTTCATAATCTTTATATTTCAGTTCTAGCTGAGAATGTTCCTCCATATGCTCCTCATATTTTTTTTTTATTAGAGCGATGCTATAAGCCCAAGGTTACAACAGGGAAAATAGTCAAGTGAGGAAAGAAAATATGGGAACAGATAGAATATTGTGTCTGAGTGTGCCCACAGGCAAGAGAGCTCTAACCAAAGACAGTGGAAGACCATGGTACAGAGGCTATGGCACTACACAAGATCAGAGAACAATGGTTTGATTTTGGAGTGTCCTTCTCCTATAAGAGCTGCTTACCATAACTAAAGAGTTTCTTCTACCCTTACCAAAAGGAAAGTGGCCACTAAACAAGTACAGAATCGTTTGATAATCTCAGTGTTGTCAGGTATATGAGGACAGAAGAATGGGGAAAGAATAGGCCACACTGCGGTGTATCTGTAGACAAAAGGAAAAATTAACCGTAACCAGTCACAGGATCCAATAACTCTCAAGTGGTAGTATTAAACCGGGTGGCTGGTGCCTTGGCCAACCAACTATCTGGCAATGTTTTCTTCCATTGCAAGATATAATTAATCCTTCCTGATATTTCTCTCGGGGGAAATAGTCTTAACTATTTCCTTCTTTCAAAAACATCGAATACAAAATATATCTCGTCTTTGTCTTTCAAGAAAAAGATTTAGCTCCCCATTACGAAGTCAGTGTCCTGAATAATTGGGCAGAAATTGACTGTAATTAACAGTGATTAATAATGAATGCAAAACAGTCTGTCGTTGGAGTTAATTATTATCTAAATTATCATTTATTTTGAACAAATCATGACTGATTGAGTCTTACATAAATCATACGTCAAAGATTGCTGGATCTTGAATTTGTGTCTTATGGAAAAAGGGAATTGGGAATTATTAACATATATATAATTTTACTATAAATTCATCCGAAATGAAGCACATAGATTGATGGAGTATTATTATTATTGACAATTATGACTCGCAATCAGAATCTGAATCACAGCAAGATAATTAATGTTGGATCCCCTTTGCCCTTCCACGCTAACTATCTTCTTGAAATGTCCTTCCTTTAGAGCATCGGAAATGTTTGGACGACGAGATAAGGATGAAGCAGAGAAGCAAAGATTTAATATAAACTTCATAAGACAAGTTTCATTTTGAATGACAAACAAAGAGACTTGCATCTCTTGAACTTCTCTCGAGAGTCTTTTGTTTTTACGAAATTAATAAAGGTTCGCCTTCCTCCTGATAAGATGTATTTAAATATAATCAGGTCATTATAAACTTGATAGATGTAATATTGAAGTTGATCATTATATGTTATAATAGAACTGGGGTTTAAAGTATGAATATTTATGTATTTCATTATTTCCTATCCTATCTGGGGTTTTTTTCCATGTCGGAGCACTTAAGCTTGTGGCATCCTGCTTTTCCAACTAAAGTTGTAGCTTAGCCAGTAATAATAATAATAATAATAATAATAATAATAATAATAATATTAATAATAATAATAATAATAATAATAATAATAATAATAATATTAATAATAATAATAATAGTTAGCATCCATATATAGCTACAAAATGTATACATAATATATATATATACACACACATATATATATATATATATATATATATATATATATATATATATATATATATATATATAACGTTTTATTTACTTGATGCTTATAATCTATGACTGAAGACATTTGTAATTAATCCTAGAGATTTTTCCATATAAATTATCAACTGCAAGTTATTTCACAAGAATATTCCTTATTAAGATTAGTTGATCGAAAGTAATTTATGACCAAACGGTAATTAGTAGAACACTTTGGGTTATAAAGATAATTGATATATATATATATATATATATATATATATATATATATATATATATATATATATATATACTGTATATATATATATGATTTCATAATAATGATAATTTTAATGATATAGGTATATGTGTGCGTTTGTTTATACACACACACACGCACACACACGCACACACACACACACACACACACACACACACACACATATATATATATATATATATATATATATATATATATATATATATATATATATATATATATATTGGGAAGAAGAAGCAAAAAAGGCAAAGGATGAAAACCCATCCCAAGAAAACGAAGCAAGTTATAGACTGTACCAACCGTGTTTCACACAATTGTACATAATTCCTTTTGTATATATTATGCTTGTATCTTCGCTCCTCCCTCGCACTAAAACGAACATGAAAATTCCTGTCTGGTTTTTCCTCTGTGATATTGTCTGTCTTGTGAACTTGTCATGTCCTGTTGCCTTGAGGTCTTGTATATAAGGAGAGTGTTCCACAACAATATAACTCAGTTGATTGCATCCTGCCTTTGACTCACAACCCTTCTCTCGGCTCGTCACATTGGTGACCCCGGAAGTCGACTCGCTCCCACCGCCTTCCACCCCCACCTCCCTCGCCCCTCCATCGTTGGTAATATGACGGAGGCGGACTCTACCCCAGCAGTTGGCACTGCGGCCGCTCCATTGAAACTTTCACCGTTCGCTAGCGGAGAAGCGTTCGCTTGGTTTCAACGCGCTGAAGTCCACTTTCGTATCAGGGGCGTGACTTGCTCAACCACCAAAGCGGATTATGTTCTCGCGGCGATACCCGAGGACACCTTCCCAGAAATATCCGACTGGCTTTGTGAACAAGGAGACACCCCAATAGCGTATGACGACCTCAAATCATACCTTTTGCAGCAGTACTCGCCGTCGCCAGCCGCCCGTATAGCAAAGCTTTTTCAGCTCTCGCAACAACCGTTGGGGGACCAAAGGGCTTCGCTTGCCCTCAGGGAAATGACCAGTATCGCTCGCCTTCACCCTGCCGCAGACGGGTCTCTTCGTGAGGTGAACCTACTCCGTGCCCTTTGGATACGCCGTTTACCTGAACCTGTGCGCGCTGTCATACCCGATGTCGATAGTTTACCCATAAAGGACTTGATGACCAAAGCCGACGCCCTTATGGACAGCCACTTCAAGACCTCCATCAACGCCTCCACTCCTGACGACAAGGATGCCTATTCAACGTCAACCGAAGCTGACATGGATGCCGTAGGACATACACGCCTACCCCGTGACGTGCCGAACCGGCGACAAAGCCGCCCACCACCCACCAATCGCTCGCGCCCCAACGAACGACTTCTACAGCCACATACTACCTCCCATCCGCCGCAGTTTTGCTACTACCACTTCAGATTCGGGGCAACCGCGAAGAAATGCGCCCAAGATTGTCAGTGGCCAAAAAACGTGTAAGTAGGCCGTCGCTTGTGGCGGTGGCCTCCCATGTTTCTAATCTTTTCTTTTTACAGGATGCAGGAACGGGCGTGCGATTTTTGGTAGACACGGGTGCATGTCGTTCTCTTTTGCCAAGGAAACTCTTCAGGGCACAACGTAGTCTGTCTACATCTGCCGACGTCCGCTTGGTAGCTGCCAACGGATCTGCGATACCCACCTACGGTTACGAGAGCCTCACATTATCGTTCGGAAACGGTAAATTCAATTGGAAGTTTCTCGTTGCTGACGTCACAATGCCAATCCTCGGTGCGGATTTCCTCTCTCATTTCCACCTTCTGGTCGATGTCGCCCACCGACGATTGGTCAACGCAGACTCGTACTTGTCGACACCTCTTCAACCCGCCCCCTCTAACCTCGCTCTCCACATCAGCGCACCCACGGATGCCTACGCCCACCTCCTCACGTCGTACCCGGAAGTTTTCCGTCCAGAACTTCGCCAAACGCCCACGGTTCCTGCCAAGCACGGTATTTACCACCATATCAAGACGACGGGACCCCCAGTCTTCGCAAAATTCAGAAGTCTGGCACCGGAACGATTGGCAGCCGCCAAACAGACGTTCGCTGAAATGGAGAAAATGGGCCTTTGCCAAAAGGCCTCCAGCCCATGGTCGTCACCCTTACACATCGTTCTGAAGAAAGACGGCTCCCTCCGTCCGTGCGGGGATTACAGGCGCCTGAACATGCAAACAGAACCGGATCACTACCCCCTCCCAAACATTGCCGATGTAACCTCCTACCTGCACAAAGCAAAGGTTTTCACTACGCTCGACCTCCTGAAGGGGTATTATCAGGTGCCTATGAACCCAGAAGACATCCCCAAGACCGCCATCACCACTCTGTTTGGCACATACACCTTCAATTACTCTTGTTTTGGCCTTCGTAATGCTGGGGCAACGTTTCAACGTCTCATGGATGGCATCTTAGGGGACCTCCCTTTCTGTGTATGTTATGTGGACGACATACTTGTGTTCTCCTCCTCAAAAGAGGAACACCTCCGTCACCTGCGCATCGTGCTCGACCACCTGCAACAAAACGGCCTTGTAGTCCGGTACGACAAGTGTACCTTTGGCGCCAACGAAGTGTCGTTCTTAGGGCACCGTATCACTCCTGAAGGAGTCCATCCCTCCCTGAGAAGGTAGCAGCCGTTCAGAATTTCCCCACGCCCTCGACCGTCAAAGCTCTGCAGGAATTCTTGGGCATGATCAACTATTATCACCGTTTTCTGCCAGCCATTGCCGCCACTCTTGCTCCCCTCTACGCCTCCCTCAAGGGCAAGCCAAAGGACTTGAAGTGGGGTCCCCTTCAAGAAGCGGCCTTCTGCAATGCAAAGAAGGCCCTATCAACTGCTGCGGCTCTCACTTTTCCAATCCCACACGCCCCTCTCCTTCTCTCCACCGATGCCAGCGACGTCGCTATTGGTGCAGTACTCGAGCAGGTGGTCAAAGGCTCGCCCCGCCCATTGGCCTTCTTCAGCAGAAAACTGTCCAAGGCAGAATCGGGTTATTCTACCTTCGATCGAGAATTGCTGGCGGTGCACTTGGCTGTCCGTCACTTTCGCCATTTCTTAGAAGGTACGCCCTTCGTCATTCGCACAGACCACATGCCTCTGGTGCACGCCTTCACTCGACAGTCTGACGCCTGGTCCGTCCGTCAACGCCGACATCTCTCCGCCGTGGCTGAATACAATTGCACCCTCCAATACGTCCCTGGGAAAATGAATCCCATTGCCGATGCCCTGTCAAGAAACACGTTGGCTGCCGTTCAACTGGGATTGGATTACAACGCCCTGGCTGAAGCCCAACGACAGGATCCAGAGTATCAAGCTTGTAGGACATCCTGCACGTCCCTCCGTTGGGAGGATTTTCCCCTCGAAAACTCCAACACCACCCTCCTCTGTGACGTCAGTACTGGTAGACCGCGACCTTGGATTCCTGCTCCCATGCGCCGACAGGTGTTTGATTTCATCCACGGCCTTTCACATCCTTCGTGCCGTTCTACTGCACAGCTGCTGAAGGCAAAGTTCATTTGGCACGGCATTTCTAAGGATGCTAAGGATTGGGTCCGTGCCTGTACTTCTTGCCAAACTTCCAAAGTACATCGACACACGGATTCAGGAGTGGGCACCTTTCCTCAACCTCAGCGTCGTTTCGCACACATTCACGTCGATGTTGTATGCCCCCTACCCACATCACAAGGACATCGTTACCTGTTTACCGTCATCGACCGCTCCACTCGTTGGCCTGAAGCCATTCCCATGGAAACTGCAACGTCCGCCTTATGTACATCTGCCTTACTCTCTGGATGGATTTCAAGATTCGGTATCCCTGAGCATATTACTTCTGACAGGGGAACCACTTTCACCTCTCAATTATGGACGTCATTAGCGAATCTCCTGGGCATCACCCTACATCAGACAACGGCCTACAACCCCGCTGCCAATGGAATGGTTGAACGTTTTCATCGCACCCTCAAAGCAGCTTTGATGTCCCACTGCAAGGATTCAAACTGGTTTACTCAGCTTCCCTGGGTCCTCCTTGGACTGAGGACCACTCCTAAAGATGCCCTCGACGTCTCGGCAGCCGAAATGGTGTATGGCGACCCGTTGGTCGTCCCTGCCGAGTTTTTTCCTTCTACAACCTCCTCCGACGATCTCCAGCGCATACGTCACGTCGTGGGAAAATTTACTCCGTGCCGCCAGACTTACAAGCCCCCAGCGAAGCATCACATACCAACGGACTTGCACTCTGCAACGCACGTCTTCCTGCGCAACGACACCAGCAAGCCACCGTTAACGCCCCCTTACACGGGACCTTTCCTTGTGATCCGACGCAGTCCGAAAGCATTCCTCCTAAACATTCGGGGCAAAGAAGACTGGGTCTCCATTGATCGTCTAAAACCTGCTTATCTTCTGCCAGATGACCCGCCTACAGTTCGCCTCTCTAGATCAGGGCGCCCTATTTAACATGTACAGTATGTAATTTTTAGGGGGGGGAGCCATGTACCAACCTTGTTTCACACAATTGTACATAATTCCTTTTGTATATATTACGCTTGTATCTTCGCTCCTCCCTCGCACTAAAACGAACATGAAAATTCCTGTCTGGTTTTTCCTCTGTGATATTGTCTGTCTTGTGAACTTGTCATGTCCTGTTGCCTTGAGGTTTTGTATATAAGGAGAGTGTTCCACAACAATATAACTCAGTTGATTGCATCCTGCCTTTGACTCACAACCCTTCTCTCGGCTCGTCACAAGACAAAAGTGCAGAGCAGTGGACAATAAATGCAAAGGAGCAAAAATAAAATGGATAGAAGACCTGTGTAAAACATGTGAGGAATGTTTCAGAAACGGCCATTCAAGAGAGCTATTCACTGCAGTAGACAGATTAACCAGGGGTTGCAAAAACAATGGAATTGCTTTAAGAGATGCATATGTTAAGAAGGTATCAGCAACGGTGGATGTTGAGAAGATCTGGAAAACGCACTACGATGAACAACTAAAAGGAAGTGGGAGACGGGTAACTGGAGAAGATTATCCAGAACTACAGGAAACGCCAGATCTCCTGATAGAAGAAGTGGAAAAAGCTTTACGAGCTCTGTCAAGTGGGAAAGCACCAGGAATAGATGGAGTACCAAAGGAATTAATTGAAGCTGGCGGTGAAATGGTAGAAAGATGGTTGTCTGATTTATGCAGGGATATAGTAGATGGAGAAGCAGCTCCAAGTGATTTGATTGAAAAAATTATAATTCCAACACACAAGAAAGGGGACACCACCTTATGCAAAAATTCTAGGCCTATCAGTCTATTACCACATGCTTATAAAGTTTTAGCAAAAATCTTACAAAGTAGAATAGCAAGGCAAGAAGAGGAAATAATTGATGAGGGTCAAGCAGGATTTAGGGCGGGTAGAGGAACAATTGATCATGTATTCACCTTCTCACAAATCATATAAAAATTCTGGGAGAAGGAAAAAGATCTGTATTTTGTGTATTTATTGACTTGAGGCAAGCGTTTGACTCCATATGGAGAGAAGGAATGATTAGGGTTTTGAAGGAATGGGGATTAGAACCAAAAATACTGGAAACCATCAGGGGATAGTATGAAAGGACATCAGGTAGAGTAAGAAAAGGAAAGTGTTTGACAGAAGAGTTCATAACCACTGGTGGGGTTATACAGGGTTGCCCACTATCACCACACCTCTTCAACCTATACTTGGAATGGGTTATGAGAATGGCACTTGAAGATTATGAGTGTGGCATAGATATAGGAGGGACAAAAATATCTAACATGAGATATGCAGATGACATAGTGCTTTTAGCAGAAACTAAGGAGGAACTTCAGAGAGTGTTGAGAATGTCGGAGGAGCAGTACAATAGGTATGAATTAGTGATAAACAGAGAAAAAAAACCAAAAGTATGAAAATTGGACGCCAGAGAGAGGCCTTAGAAATACAGCTATCAGAGGGAGAAGTGGAACAAGTCAATGAGTTTAATTATTTGGGAGTGTTTTTCACAGCAGATGGAAAGATGGAAAGAGCAATTCAAGACCGAATCTCAAGTGGCCAGAAAGCATTTGGAAGGCCAAGAAGAATCTGGAAAGATAGAAATATATCCATTAAGTTGAAAATTAGACTATTAAGAGCAATAGTAATCCCCACTGTGATATTCGGTGCTGAATGCTGGGTACTGAAGAAGAGAGAAGAGATAAAGTTATTAGGCTTTGAAATGAAATGCCTGAGAAGAATCTGTGGTGTAAGATGGAAGGACAGAATTACGAACAAGAGAGTGAGAGAAATGGCTGGTGTTAAGGACACAATTCTGACAAGAGTGGGGGATATTCAGAGGAGATGGTTTGGGCATGTACAGAGGATGGAACAGGACAGATGGCCAAAAATAGTGCTGCATGGACAAGTGACCAGAAATAGACAGAGAGGACGACCATGAGATTCATGGGTGAAAACTTTCAAGAAAGCAAATAGTGGCGAGACATTTCAGCAGCTGGCTCAGATGGCATTGGATAGGAATCTCTGGAGAGAATGGCGACATCAGATGTAGGACCCAACCCGGAGAATTCCGGACGGGATTTAGTGAGTGATATATATATATATATATATATATATATATATATATATATATATGTATATATATATAAATAAATATATATATGTATATATATATACATATATATATATATATATATATAATATATATATATATATATATATATATATATATATATATATTTATACGCACACACACACACACACACACATATATATATATATATATATATATATATATATATATATATATATAATATATATATGAGACCTTAAAAGATATTTACATATATGCCTACGTATATGAAGATGTTTATATGTACAC
>NC_090749.1:97071749-97084249 GCF_036898095.1 Palaemon carinicauda | reverse complement strand
ATGTCATAAAGGGCAGATTAAAGCTAGAGAGAGAGAGAGAGAGAGAGAGAGAGAGAGAGAGAGAGAGAGAGAGAGAGAGAGAGATAGAGAGATGAACATGAAGCTATGATCATATTCTTTAATCTTCTCTTATGGATTTTTGTTGTTTAATATTGAAGTCATATAAATATTAATTACGATTGAAAGAACTAGAATCAGAATTATTGTTATTTTACCAGTATAATATCTTGTATGTTATTATATTTGATTATAGTTATTGCAAACTTTACTTAATTAACAGCCAATATTTTGTCTTTTTTTTCACCGAGAATCATTTCAGTAAATTAACAAGCTATTTTCTTATAAATACTTTTAAAGGCCTCTCATGAATGATCGAGGAAAGGGACAGTGACATTGCATTATCAAGCAGGACAATGCCCTAGAGACTGACCTTATATACATATGATCAGTACCCAAGCCTCCTCTCCATTATTATTATTATTACTATCCAAGCTACAACCCTAGTTGGAAAAGCAAGATGCTATAAGCCCAGGGGCTCCAACAGGGAAAATAGCCCAGTGAGGAAAGGAAATAAGGAAATAAATAAATGAAGAGAACAAATTAACAATAAATCATTCTAAAATAAGTAACAACGTCAAAACAGACATGCCATATATAAACTATTAACAACAACAAAAACAAATATGTCATAAATAAACTATAAAAAGACTCATGTCCGCCTGGTCAACAAAAAAGCATTTGCTCCAACTTTGAACTTTTGAAGTTCTACTGATTCAACCACCCGATTAGGAAGATCATTCCACAACTTGGTCACAGCTGGAATAAAACTTCTAGAATACTGCGTAGTATTGAGCCTCGTGATGGAGAAGGCCTGGCTATTAGAATTAACTGCCTGCCTAGTATTACGAACAGGATAGAATTGTCCTGGGAGATCTGAATGTAAAGGATTGTCAGAGTTATGAAAAATCTTATGCAACATGCATAATGAACTAATTGAACGACGGTACCAGAGATTAATATCTAGATCAGGAATAAGAAATTTAATAGACCGTAAGTTTCTGTCCAACAAATTAAGATGAGAATCAGCAGCTGAACACCAGACAGGAGAATAATACTCAAAACAAGGTAGAATGAAAGAATTAAAACACTTCTTCAGAATAGATTGATCACCGAAAATCTTGAAAGACTTTCTCAATAAGCCTATTTTTTGTGCAACTGAAGAAGACACAGACCTTATATGTTTCTCAAAAGTAAATTTACTGTCGAGAATCACACCTAAAATTTTGAAAGAGTCATACATATTTAAAGAAACATTATCAATACTGAGATCCGGATGTTGAGGAGCCACCGTCCTTGACCTACTTACAATCATACTTTGAGTTTTGTTAGGATTCAACTTCATACCCCATAATTTGCACCATGCACTAATTCTAGCTAAATCTCTATTAAGGGATTCACCAACCCTAGTTCTACATTCAGGGGATGGAATTGATGCAAAGAGAGTAGCATCATCTGCATATGCAACAAGCTTGTTTTCTAGGCCAAACCACATGTCATGTTTATATAGTATGAAAAGTAATGGGCCAAGAACACTACCCTGTGGAACACCGGATATCACATTCCTATAATCACTATGGTGCCCATGAACAACAACTCTTTGAGATCTATTACTTAAAAAATCAATAATAATGCTAAGAAACGACCCACCCACTCCCAACTGTTTCAGTTTGAAAACAAGGGCCTCATGATTAACACGGTCAAAGGCAGCACTAAAATCAAGGCCAATCATACGAACTTCCCGACCACAATCAAGGGATTTCTGTACAGCATTGGAGATTGTAAGAGGGGCATCACATGCTCCAAGGCCTTTACGAAAACCAAATTGCAAACTAGGGAGTAGATGATTACCTTCAACAAACCTATTAAGACGTTTTGCCAGAAGACGTTCAAAAACTTTAGATAATATGGGAGTTATGGAAATTGGGCGGTAATCAGTGGGACTTGAGCTACCACGAACACATTTACATAGAGGAGTAACATTACCAATTCTCCAACTAGTGCTAAAAGCTCCTCTTCTTGCTAACTTGCGCAAAATAACAGATAACTTTGGAGCTAAGAAATCTGCTCTTTATAAAAAACAAAGGAAAAATACCATTTGGGTCTACACCTCCATAAGCATCAAGGTCCACCAACAGAGCTTTAATCTCACGAGATCGAAAAGCTAAACTAGTTAGTTTAGCCTCAGGAAAACAGGAATGAGGAAGTTCAAGTTTTTTATTACTCTGTTTACTGTCAAAAACATCAGCCAAAAGGGTTGCCTTTTCCTTTGGACAGTGAGTGACTGAGCCATCTGGTTTAAGTAAAGGAGGAACTGTTGCATCGACACCAAAGAGTGCAGATTTAATGGTAGACCACCATTTATGTTCCTGAGTTGTACCAGAAAGTGTTTCTTTTATGGTTAAATTGTACTCCTTTTCAGTTGAGGCATAAACTCTCTGAGCAAAAGCTCGAAGCTGAGTATAGTTGTTCCAGGTCAAATCTGATCTGTTACCCTTCCAAAGTTGATAAGCCTCCTGCTTCTCCAAAAAAGCACGTCTACAATCATCATTGAACCACGGTTTGTCCTTCACTCGGTACCTTAGCACACGAGAAGGGATACGCCTATCAATTATGTTGACTAGATTCTCATTCAAAGGGACAACAGGATCTACACTATTATATAATTGTGACCAATTCAAGCACAAAAGATCACGTAAAATCCCATTCCAGTCTGCTTGGGATTTCATATAAATTTTACAAGAATATGATATATCAGGGACAGGCTGCTCAGTCTTCACTAATAATGAAATCAAGTCATGATCAGATGTCCCGACTGGAGAACCAACCTTACTAGTTATAATGCCAGGGGAGTCAGTGTATACGAGGTCCAAGCAATTACTAGACCTGTGAGTAGCTTCATTTATGATTTGCTCACAGCCTGATTCAGAGGCAAAGTCTTAAGCTCTTAAGCCATGGCGATCGGTAGGAGAGACAGAACTTAACCACTCCCTATGGTGAGCATTAAAATCCCCAACAAAGACAAAAGAAGCCTTTCTATCATCTTCTTGTATCTTAGCCATAATGATAAGAAGACAATCGAAGATAGAATCATCCATGTCTGGATTTCGGTAGATCGAACACAAATAAAAGTTGTTATGCCTGCCACAAACTTTTATTACCTGAATCTCATGACATCCACATTGATAACAGGACTTATGAGAAGCAGGGTACTCGGTCCTAATATACACCGCCATTCCCCTGGCCCTAGGGATGGCATCACGTTTCAACATTATTGGCTTCTTAAAACCAGTTATAAGGAGCTCAGATGAGTGCCTCATATTAGAAACCAAAGTTTCTGAGCACAAAAGAATATCATACTGTCTGGACGCAACTGTAAGGTCTTGGATATTTGCATGAAGACCACGAATATTGCAATACAGAAGACGACATTGATGAAATCTAGGACGCACTGGTCCCGGATTTCGCTTCAATGTCTCCAGACAGCATAAGAATTAATAGAAATAAAAAAGAGACATCATACTTAAAAACTAGATTAACAAAAATTATAACAAAAACAATACGTACAGAATTAGAAACAAAGTGATTGATGATACCCATAGACTATAGTAAAAAGTCGGAAAAACTGGTCAACATGGAGGAGCCGATACACCATGCAAGGCTAAATACCCTCCAGGATAGCCACTTCAACTGAAGGGAGGACAGTAAGGATGGTTTTGAGAAGAAAAAGAATCAGAAAAAGGAAAAGACAACCTCTTGATAAACCACCAGGCATCCATGGCCCTTCTATTAAGCCTGCCCAACACACAATTTCCAAAAAAACAAGAGGAAGAAAAAAAGAAGAAAAAAAATAAGATAGAATAGTGTGCCTGAGTGTACCCTCAAGCAAGAGAACTCCAACCCAAGACAGTGGAAGACCATGGTACAGAGGCTATGGCACTACCCAAGACTAAAGAACAGTGGTTTAATTTTGGAGTGTCCTTCTCCTAGAAGAGCTGCTTACCACAGCTAAAGAGTCTCTTCTACCCTTACCAAGAGGAAAGTACACTGAACAAATTGCCGTACAGTAATTAACCCCTTGGGTGAAGAAGTGTTAAGTATCTCATTGTTGTCAGGTGTATGAGGAAAGACGAGAATATGTAAAGAATAGGCCAAACTATTCTGTGTAAGTGTAGGCAAAGAAAAAATAAGCCGTGACCAGAGAGAGGGATCCAATGCATTACTGTCTGGCCAGTCAAAGGATCCAATACCTCTCTAGTGGTAGTATCTCAACGGGCGGCTGGTGCCCTGGCCAACCTATTACATGAGGGATGGGGAGAAATACTCCTTTAAACCCAAAGAATGGCACTCTGAAGTGATACTTACCAACATGTAACGTTTCAACTGCTTTGTCCCCAAACTTCAATGACCGATTCCAGCTCGCACAGAAACAACATCCCCAACCAAAGGAAGAGGATTTGTATGACGCATAGGAACAAGCAAAGAATAATCATATAACAAACAACAGTACTGTAACATGCATTACAACGCCTATGCAATACAAAAGAAAAAAAAAAGTTTCTGAAACTTTCAAGTTCTTGAAGACTAAAATAATGAAAACTGTAGCTCACAGAGTAGTCTCCACTGAACCAGAAGGAAATATTTTCCGGTCAAAGTGTCTTAATCAGTCCATCCAAGCTAGGACCAAGGAAGGTCAGGCAGTGGATGCTGATGACTTAGCAGATACACCTATAGGCTCCCTCAAGCCCCTCATCCTTAGCTAACAAGGATGGTGAGCTTGCAGAGACCAAAAGAACTACCGAGTGTGAGCGGGACTCGTTAATTTACCAGAAAACCCAGTTGTAAAGACCAAATGCAGAGTTAAAAGAAGACCAATCATGTATTCTTGGCTTAGGGTTGAATTCTGATTTTAGCAACATCAAATAAATACCAATCATTCATTCAATACAAAAACTTATTCATACACAAATATTCTCTAGTATTCATACTATCTACTTACTAGAATTTGATAATGGACTTTTTGTGGTGCCTTTTTTATTCAAATCTTTAAATTTTTGTTTTGTTTTATTTTATTTTATTTCGTTTTATTTTGACCTTCTCACAGGGCCAGTTACAAAATCTATATCATAAAATGTACTTACATTAACACACTACACTTTTAACTAATCACCCAATAATATCACCAATATTTGAACAACTATACATGTTATACGATGGATAGAAATCACTTATTAACGTTCAAGAGGAAAACACTTTACACACTTGAGAGGAGAAAGGGCTGGCGAACGTTGGCTCTTTCAAAAGGAAAGGCTGGAATTCTCTGTCTGTCTTTTATGATTTGCTAGGCCCTTTATATATATATATATATATATATATATATATATATATATATATATATATATATTGTTAGTATGTGTTACATTTAACGTAAATTATTTTTGTTTTGATCAAGTCACTTTGGCAGTAATTATTTCTTTTGGAACGTAATGACCGTGTTTCCTCCTCCCCGATTTTTCTGGCTTGTTGTATAGTTTTAATTACAATGAGCTTATTTATTTTCACGGGTGGTGTTGGAGGAGACTTGGGCGCTGAGCGTCCAGGAGGGGACAGTTGTTTCTGGACCTTTAAGAAGGAGAGTGCTTAACTGACTGAGCTAATAATCAAGATTCGCCTTTCTTCGCTTCTGCTGTTGTCTTCCTTTGGAAGCTTTATGGATTATTTAACCTCGCCCTTGGTTCAGTGATTTTGCCAAGGGGACCTCTCTGCCAACTGGTAAGGTGTGGTGTCTTTTTGGACCTCCATGTCCGTTGATTGTCTCGCGACGTAAAAGTGAATGATTACCTGTCTGACGGCGGCGTCCATGGATTGTCTGGCGCTGTGTATATTAATCCCCTCGACCTGTGATTTGAAGGCTGTGCTTTCCATTTCCATTGTTTAAAGCTCACTTAAGGGAAGCAATTTATTTTTGTTAATCATTTAGTTGTAAAATAAGCTAGGTTATTCTGACTTTTCGACATTCTATTACTTTCGGGGTCCTCTCTTTAAAGTGTAATTGTATAGTCTGTCTTAATTTGGTGTAAGAGTGTTGGTTATTCCATGTTTTCAATGTGTGTTTGGATTTGGTTTATTTAATGTATTTTGTAAGAGGCTCAGTGGTCATTTCCTTCTAAAAAGTTTGTAATAAATATATAAGTTTTATTTACAGCTTTTTATATCCTCCTTGATTCCATCTCTGTACACTCTGTTGCGGCCATTCCACCTATTGTGGACTTTGTCGTTAGTGACTTTATTTTGTGTTTGAGAGACTTTTGTATGTTTGATGGGTTTGGCCCATAACAATTGGCGACCGTGACAGGATCTCTCGGATCCTGTAGTCACTTGAGTGTATAGAGTGGATTCTTGGGGTGCTTGCAACATAATAATACCTTCTCTCCTATATTTATGTGTTGATTGATTTTTTTTTGTGACCGTGGTAGGATATTTGTGTGGTTATTGGTGTTCACTGTATTGGTTTGTTTTTGGTATATTTTTTGATATTTATTTGTGGGCAATGAATTCACCATGACTGATTTGAATATCCCTGAGCTCTTGAGTGGAGAGGGGTGGCAGGAAAGGTTGGCAGACTTGAATAAGCCTGATTTAGAGTATGTAGCAGAGTTTTTTGAAATTGAAAATCCCGAGTCTGTTAGGAAGGGCTTGTTGCTTCTAAATATTTATGAAAATGTTAAAGCGATGAAGGCAGAAGGTAAACCAGAGACTAGGCAGGGGGAGGAAATGGTGTCAGTAGAAATTTTAGATAGGCAGATTCATTTGAAAAAAATGGAAATAGATGTCCAAAGGATGAAGGCTGAGGAAAGAGAGAGAGAGACAGCACGAACTTGCTATGCAAGTATTGAGTAATAGGGGTTCTTCTTCTTCCCAACGTAATGTGTCTGCAATGCCTTGTATTAATCTATCTGAGGCTCTCAAGT
This sequence comes from Palaemon carinicauda, assembly GCF_036898095.1. Classification (NCBI taxonomy): domain Eukaryota; kingdom Metazoa; phylum Arthropoda; class Malacostraca; order Decapoda; family Palaemonidae; genus Palaemon; species Palaemon carinicauda. The sequence goes on along the minus strand of NC_090749.1, from coordinate 97,077,221 downwards.
TGGTCCCAAATTTTCAGGAAGTCAATGTGACCCGAGTTTTTTGTTTCTTTTGAGAGGATAGCCTCAAGGTTGGAGTGGCCAAGGGAGTATTGGACTACTCTTATTCAGAGTAAGTTGCTAGGTAAGGCCCAGAAAGTTTACGTTTCCTTGGACGAAGATCTGTCCTCAGATTATGATTCGGTGAAGGCCATAGTTTTAAAGGCTTACGAGTTGGTACCGGAAGCTTACCGACAACGCTTCCGTAATTTACGGAAGGAAAGAGGGCAGACTTTTGTAGAGTTCGCCAGGGCTAAAGAACAATTTGCTGGCGATTGGTTAAAGTCTAAGGAGGTGACGGACTTTGAGAAATTAAAAGAATTTTTTTTGTGTTGAGGAGTTTAAAAGGTCCGTGCCTAATGAGGTGAAGGTACACCTCGAAGAGTTAAAATTAGAAACTTTGCAGGAGGTGGCTATTGCAAGTGATGAGTATTTCCTCTCTCATAGAAATGTGATAGGGGAGGTACCCAGAAATGAGAAGTCTGGTTGAGTGAGATTTGACGGGAATAGTAACCAGAACAGGGAGAACAGGCCTAATGATAATTATGGTTCTCGTACTACTCCTGTTAACAGTTATAACAAGCAGACCACAAACAACCCAGGGAAGTTGAGAAATTTGACTTGTTTCTTCTGTCATAAGAAGGGACACGTCAAGAGCATGTGTTTTGCTTTTAAAAAGTCGCAAGGGACCGAAAGACGTCCGGTAATGGCCATTCATAGGAATGAGAACGAGTCAGTGGCTGAGAATTCTAATAATCAATGACTAGGCAATAAGTCACTGGCTCCTTTTCAGGAATTTTTGTCCAATGGTTTTGTTCGCTCTGGGAATTCGACTGAGCAAAGAAAAGTTAAAATTTGCGTGACACTGGGGCTGCTCAGTCTTTAATTCTCAGAGAATCTTTACCGATTGATTTAGAATGTACAAATAAGGAATATGTATTGTTAAGTGGTTTTCCAGATGCGGTCAGGTCTTACCCGGTTGAGAGTGTTTATTTATCATGCCCGTCTTTTTCAGGTTATTTGAAACTGGCTATTATTGATAAATTTCCTATTAAAGATGTGGATTTGGTGTTAGGGAATGATGTTGCCATAATAAATAAAACTTTCCCAATTGTGTTAAATTGCAATAATGAGATATCTGCAGTCACTCGATCGAAGGCTAGTAGTGTTGAGTCGGTAGTTGATGTTGATTTGAGTAGTTTAGATCCCTATTCCTGTTGTTTCTGAACCGTTCAGGGAAGTAATTATTGACGTTGTTGGTCCTCTGCCGAAAACTCGTAGTGGCAATCAGTATATCTTAACAATTATGGATAGGATGTCTCGATATCCTGAGGCAATACCACTGCGAAATGTAAAAACTGTTAAAATTGTTGAAGTGTTAATTGAATTTTTTACCAGGTTTGGTATGCCCAAAGTAATTCAGTCCGATTGTGGGTCTAATTTTATGAGTAAATTATTTAGGGAGAAGATGGCAGAGTTGAAAATTAAACATGTGACTTCTTCCCCGTACCACCCTGAAAGTCAAGGTGTTTTGGAACGATTTCATCAAACCATGAAGTCTATGATTAAATAATATTGTTTGGTTAATAATTCCGAATGGGATAAGGAACTACCTTATTTATTATTTGCATTTCGGTCAGTGCCGAGTCAATCTTTATGATTTTCACCTTTCAGCCTTATTCTTGGTCATTGTGTGCGTGGTCCATTGGATGTGGTTCGTGAATTTTGGGAGGGGGACGCCCCTGATATAAATTTATTAATTATGTTAGTAATTTGGGTGAAAAATTAACGAAGGCTTGGAAGTTTGCTGGTGAAAATTTATTGTGTAGCCAAAAGAAAATGAAATACTTTTTTGACAAAAATACTAAGGAGCGTAATTTTGCAGTAGGTGATAATGTGTTGGTATTGGTTCCCATTCCAGGAAACCCTTTAAATGCGGCATTTTCAGGACCGTGGAAAATTTTAAAGAAATTAAGTGATGTTAATTATTTAGTTGAAACTCCTGAAAGGAGGAGACCCTACCAGCTGTGTCACATAAATATGTTAAAAGCTTATAAAGGTCGTGACAAAGTTGTTCCCGTGACATTAATTGGTAATGCTACGAAGTGTAATGGTATTAATTCTTTTTCTTTTCCGGATGTGAGTAATTTTGATGATGATTGTTTTGATGGTGCCGAATGGCCTAATGATAATGAACATTCTTTAGAAAATTTTTCAGAAATGGTTTCACATTTAAATTTTGCAGAACAAGGATCTTTGAAAGTTAGTTTTTAGTTATAAGGATTTATTTTCGGATGTTCCCAGACAGACAAATGTCCTGGAACATGATGTAGATGTGGGTAACGCAACTCCGGTAAAACAATACCCTTACAGGTTAAATCCATTTAAAAATTATGTTGTGGATAAAGAGGTTGATTATATGTTACGACACGGGCTGATTGAACCCAGCAACAGTCCGTGGTCTTCACCTGTTGTTTTGGTAAAGAAGCAGGATAGTCAATTCAGGCTTTGTTTTGATTACCGCAAAGTCAACGAGGTCACAAAGCCTGATAGTTATCCTTTACCCAGGATAGAGGACTGTATTGACAGGATAGGGAATTCGAAGTATATAACTAAATTTGATTTGTTAAAGATGTATTGGCAAGTTCCGCTGTCCAAACGGGCACGGGAGTTATCAGCATTTGTAACGCAGCGAGGACTCTATCAATGTAAAGTAATGCCTTTTGGCATGAAGAATGCTGCTGCAACCTTTCAAAGGTTGATGAATACTTTGGTTCAAGGTTTAGAGGGGTGTTTTGTTTATATCGATGATATTGTAATTTATAGTGATGACTGGGACACCCATCTTAAACGTATTAGGACCTTATTTCAGGTACTTGGGAAAGCTGGTTTGGTTATAAACTTCAAAAAGAGTGAGTTTGCCAAAGCAAAGGTGGTGTATTTGGGTCACGAAGTAGGATTTGGGAAAGTGGCTCCAAAACAGGCAAACGTAGACTCTATTAGGCATATTGAAATACCAAGGTGTCGCAGGGATGTCAGAAAATTCCTTGGGTTAGTAGGGTATTATCGCAGATTTGTTAAGAATTTTTCTGATATCGCTGAGCCCCTGACTAATTTATTACGTAAGAATGTGACTTTTCTATGGACTAATGATGCCCAAAATGCCTTTGAAAAATTAAAGCAGGTCCTAATGAATTTCCCTATATTGAAAGCCCCTGATTTTGACGTCCCTTTTTCACTTGCTACTGATGCGAGTGATGTTGGGGTTGGAGCAGTTTTGTTGCAGGGAGATGCTCATGGAGTATCTCATCCTGTTGCCTATTTTTCCAAAAAATTATCCCTGACACAACGGAAATATTCGACCATAGAGAAAGAGACTTTGGGATTAATTTTAGCTGTAAACCATTTTCAGGTGTATTTATCCTCTACAGGGACTCCGATTAAAATATTAACGGATCATAATCCATTGGTTTTCTTGAACAGGTTTAAGAATAAAAATCAACGGTTGATGCGTTGGAGCCTCTTGCTCCAGGAATGGAATTTTAGCTTTTCACACATTCCAGGCAAAAGTAATGTTGTCGCTGATGCACAGTCACGCATCAGTGACTGATTTGGGATTAAGTCTTTAAGATTAAGATGTTAAATGTCTTGATTTGCAGGTTTTTCTTCGGTGTCGTCTTTGATTAAGAGTGGTTAAGGGTACTTTTGATTTCTGTTTACTTTAGTGTGTATTGTTGGTGGAGGTTAGTTTTAAGGTGTTACCATTGTCTTGTGTATGTCCATTAATGATGTGTGAATTTAAGGCCCAAAGCCGTCTAGTGTGAGGACGCTCTCTGGAGTGAGAAGAGGCATTTTTGGAAAGTGTTGTGAAGGGTCACCATATTGAGTGCTGCAAATCATATAATGTCATGTCCCTATTTTTTGTTTATCTTTACATAGCTTAGATGGGTCACGGGCTCACGGGTCTGTAGCACAACACAGCCGTTTTTTAGGCGCTACAGGCTGGTGTATGAGTGGTACCCTAGACTGAGTTAAGGTTAATCTATTAAGGTTTTTGTCCTTATTTTTGTTTGACTGATATTTGTGTTTTTAGAATAATTTAACCAAGTCACGGGCTCAAGAGTCTGTAGCACAGCACGGCCATTTTTTAGGCACTACATGTTGGTTTATGAGTGGTGACCTTGGTTGAGGTAATAACCACATCGTGGTAGATTTATATTTTTGTTGTCAGTTGTGTAGGTTTAGTCTAATAATAGGTTAGTCTTGTAAATATTTCTGCTCTGCTAACCTGTGCCCACCGCTCCACTTGAGAATTCATGGGGATATTACTATATTTGCTTCGTATGTTGATCCTGATGTTATTTTTGGCGTAGTCAATAAGTTATTTACTGGTATTAGCTTTAAGTCTTAGTATTAAGGTTAAGATTTGATATCTATTGACAGTATTGAAAGTGGTACAATTGTCCTTTTGCCACTATCTCTAATGTATGCTGCAATGTGATATAGTAATTTTAATCACTTTTCGAGTTTTTGACATTTGACTTTAATTTTGCTTATTGTCCCTGTTTTATTTCATGTAGATTGAATTAATATGTTTGCTTTTGAAGTTAGCATTTTTATGTATTTCTTTAAAATTTGAGTTGAGTTCAATACTGTGCAGAAAAATTTCCTTGTGGAAATTTTTTTTTTGTTGGGTGAGGAGGTGTTAGAATGTGTTACATTTAACGTAAATTATTTTTGTTTTGATCAAGTCACTTTGGCAGTAATTATTTCTTTTGGAACGTAATGACCCTGTTTCTTCCTCCCCGATTTTTCTGACTTGTTGTATAGTTTTAATTACAATGAGCTTGTTTTATTTTCACGGGTGGTGTTGGAGGAGACTTGGGCGCTGAGCGTCCAGGAGGGGGCAGTTGTTTTTGGACCTTTAAGAAGGAGAGTGCTTAACTGAATGAGCTAATAATCAAGATTCGCCTTTCTTCGCTTCTGCTGTTGTCTTCCTTTGGAAGCTTTATGGATTATTTAACCTCGCCCTTGGTTCAGTGATTTTGCCAAGGGGACCTCTCTGCCAACTGGTAAGGTGTGGTGTCTTTTTGGACCTCCGTGTCCGTTGATTGTCTCGCGACGTAAAACTGAATGATTACCTGTCTGACGGCGGCGTCCATGGATTGTCTGGCGCTGTGTATATTAATCCCCTCGACCTGTGATTTGAAGGCTGTGCTTTCCATTTCCATTGTTTAAAGCTCACTTAAGGGAAGCAATTTATTTTTGTTAATCATTTAGTGTGTAAAATAAGCTAGGTTATTCTGACTTTTCGACATTCTATTACTTTCGGGGTCCTCTCTTTAAAGTGTAATTGTATAGTCTGTCTTAATTTGGTGTAAGAGTGTTGGTTATTCCATGTTTTCAATGTGTGTTTGGATTTGGTTTATTTAAAGT
>NC_090749.1:97064249-97069249 GCF_036898095.1 Palaemon carinicauda | reverse complement strand
TCTCTCTCTCTCTCTCTCTTTGTAGAATTAATACCGTAATTAAAGGCTACCGTCAGCACAGCCTCGATATGCGATCTCCAAGCAGGTGCTGAGCGGCAGAAATTGCACAGCGTAAATTGGTATTGATTCTCGACCGAAGCGGTTCGCTTGACAGTACTGACTTTGAGTAGGGATTCTCGGCTTCCTTCAACACTTGAACGTTTCTGCAAATATCTACTTATTACCAAATTGCAAAGTGAAGGAGCTCTAGGTTAATGCTCTTTCATATTCTGCAGAAAGTGGAATTTAGAAGGCATTAAATTTCGCGGATGTAATCACCCGAGTGAAAGCGTCCAGTGAAATTAGTTGGACAAAAGTAATCATTTTCTCATTAGGGAATTTTGAAAGCTAATTAATTCGGCTTCATTGCTACTTAGGCCAGGGAAATCATTGGGCTTAAATGGTAATATACGATTATGCCGTTGTTATGTTAAATAGAAGAGAGGTTTTGAGGATGAACTAGTTATCATTTTATTAGTATTGATTCTCATTTAACTGACAAGTCTGTACGTGCATATATCTATATGACTTTATTACATAATCTCTGTTAGTATATTATAAGTAATTTTTGGTATTAATATTATTATTTTGATGAAGGATAGAGAAATGATAAATCAGTAAAGCAAAGGAGAAAAACAACTTTCTTGTTTATCTCTATTGTTTACCTTTTCTTTCTTACAATCCTTCTTTGTTTACCAATTCGGAAATTCAAGTTATTTTTATATTTCTAATTGTTTATTCAATATCTTATATTGATTTTTATGATTAGTTTTTGGATTTGAATTTCCATCTGATTTGTTATTTCTCTCAACTTTTTATTTTCAATTGTTTGGTAACTTTATGTTTACTAATAAATATTGCTTTTTTCCTTTTTTTTTTTTTTGTATTTCCTCACAATTTTATTATTTATTTTTCGTCTTTATAATTTCTTGATTTTTCTTCTTGTCTTTATTCAATTGAATTTACCCAAAAATTATTTAATCTTTTTGTGTTGTTCCTCTTTAGTTTCATCTTCATTGCCTATTTATCTCAATTACTGTTCTTACTTTATTTTAATTATTCATTTCTTCTCTTGTCATTTATTTATTTTTCTTTTTTCTTTTCCTCACTGGGCTATTATCCCTGTTAGAGCCCTTTGGCTCATATCATCTTGCTTTTCCAAATAAGGTTGTAGCTTAGCTATTAATAATAATAGTATACGATTTAATCATTTGTTATATCTATATTACCTGATTTTCCCTGGCAATTTCCTTGCTGATTTTACCACTATGATTTCTAGTGCACATTTATATCATCAGTTTGTATATTTTCCTTTTCTGTTGCCTATTCTACCTTGATTATTTGCTTTCTTATATATTCATTCTTTTAGTTTTTTCTTAAACATTTTTCCTTTGTGACAAGGCTCCTCTATACACCCTACTGTATATTTAATTTCTTGCAGACAATGTTCCTCTTTACTCCTTATATCATAATTCATACTGATATTTTCCTTCATAATCTTTATACTCCATTTCATGCTAACAATGTTCTCCTTATGCTCCTCATATTTTTTTTCATAAGCACGAAGCTATATCGCTCTCTGCGAGCAGTTGTCTTTCCCTTCCAAGGACTGATAGTGGAACTATCTTCCTAACCTTCCCGTCTCCGCGGAGGTCCACGGAGAAGGTTGTGGACATATTGAAAGTAGTGATGTCCAACTGCGAGCGGTTGCCCCAAAGTTGTGTGGCTCGACCAGCGGAGGAAGCTTGTCCCTGCTCGGAAACCCCGCGTGGTAACCACGTGGCCACATCCCCCTTTCCACCTATGGAAGGGCAAGGGTTCTCGGACCCCATGGGTCACAGGAGCCGCCAATCCTTCGCTTACCCACCACTCGCGACCGGCTCCCTCCTCAGAAGTAGGAGCCACTCTCCGCTCTCGGAGCGGTAGCGACATCACCCGCTCAGCGGCACTTAAGTGCCGACATGACTCCATGGGACCACAAAGCCTTCTCAGGGACTTCCAGAACCCCGTTCAGGTCTCTGCTAAAGGATCTGTTCCGGATTGGGGAGCCCGGAGCCGGCCCTCCAAGCCCCTTGGGAGGACTTTTATCATTCAGACGGCCAAGTTCCCCAACCCCCGGGCGCTGAACACCGGGAAAGAGCAGAGGTCTGGTCAGAGGGCCAACACCCGTCGAACACCCGCTCCTATAACTCTAGGTCACCACACCCTGCTCCGGTACCAAAGAAGAGCCATAGAGAAGGGAAGTGACAGAGCTCTCCCTCGGAAGGGAGACCGGATCCTAGGCATGTGCATTCCCCAAACCCATCGCAGGGGGTTTCAAATGGGTCCCTTGTGGTCGGTGAGGGCTCATTGAACTTAGCCTCCCAGGATCCCCAAGCAGACGAGGGGGTGGAGGAGGTGTCCTCCTTCCGGAGGGTGTTAAGCTTCATCTGGAAACACAATGACCTGCCCGAACAGGTCCGTCCATACGATACCGTCCTGGAACACCGATTTGGAGCCCCAAGGGAAGCATGATCCTCTCAAGTCCTCCTGCTGTCACCAGACATTGGGCAGCGATTCAGGAGAATCGCCACCACCAATGTGGAACCAAAAGGCCTGAACAGGCCCCATGCCGCCCCAAAACAGTTACCCTTCCCTGAGGTGAAGCACAGGCGCTTCTACACTTCAGAAGGGAATTCCCAAGATAATCAGCCGGCTGAGCGGAGCCTGGCTGCCCTGGCCCGCGACTCTACAGAGGACACAATCTCGGGAGGGACCGTGGGCTTCACGGTGCAGGATGCGCAGACCTTGGTCTGTGGAGAACGTTGCTTCTTGGTTGGACCTCTGGTCCACAGCCCTAGTGTCATTCACCTTAGTAAACAACGTCGGAAACAACCAGGCCAGGGAGAAGTTCCTAAAGCTGGCAGTTTCTGGGTCACAGGCAGTAGCTTTCGTGGCGGGGCAATCATACACTGTGGCGTCAAACTGGGTCCTTCGAAGGAGGGTCATAGGAGGTTGCCGAGGAAACTCCCGGACCGGAAACTTAGGAGCTTTGAGGGATGCCCCGTTTGTCAAAGAGGCCCTCTTCCCAGAGGGCACGGTGGAATAGGCCCTGGAGAAGTGGAGAAGGGAAAGGCATGACGCCATGCTCCTTAGGGGCCCCTCTTTGGCGTTGTGGACCTCAGCAGACCCTTCATACCACCCCCAGGAGCAGCAGAAGCCCAAAGCCCAGCCAAGTAGGCGTCCTGCGATGGCTCTCGTCATGAACCCTTCCTCGGTCCAGTGCCCCCTCCCCCATCGTAGCCCCTCATAAGAGGACAGAGACCAGTAACCGAGAGACATGTGGCTCCCAATTCTTCAAGAGGCAGTAGGGGACGAGGCCCCTCTCCCCAGCGCTCTACAGGGTCAGGGGGATGCTTCAATGCAAGGTGGAGAAATTGGGCAAAGGAAGGGCGGACTACTGGATGGTTCAAGTGTTGAGGGATGGCTACCACCTCCCCTTCAAGGGCCCTACACCTCATTTGGTCTCGGGACTTGAGGTCTCCCCCCTACACCCTAAGGAGGAAGCACGGCGAGAACCTTGGAGGGGAGGTTCAGGACCTCCTCTCCAAAAATGCTATCCAGGCGGTGCCCCCAGAGCTTCTTCGTCGACTATTCCTGGTGGAAAAAGCTTTAGGTGGCTGGGGACCAGGGATAGGCCTCTCGGCCCTCAACCGTTTTGTCGCCTTTTCTGTTGTATATTCTACCTTGATAATTTCTTTGTTTATATGTTCATTCTGTTAATATTTGTCCTTAAACATTTTCCTTCAGTGACAAGTTCCTCTATACACCAACATATTTCATTCCTTGCAGACAATGTTACTCTTTACTCTTTATATCATAATCTTTACTGATATTTTTCCTTCATAATCTTTATACTCCATTTCTTGCTGACAATGTTCCTCTCTAGCTAATTTTTCTATTACTAGCTAAGCTACAACCCTACCAGAAAAAGCAGGATGCATTAAGCCCAAAGGGTTCAAACTGAGAAAATAGCCAAGAGAAGAGAGATAAGGGTCCAGATAGAATATTGTGTCTGAGTGTACCTTCAAGCAAGAGAACTCTACCCCAAGACACTGGAAAACCATGGTACTGAGGCTATGGCACTACTCAAGACTAAAGAACAATGGTTTGATTTTGGAGTGTCTTCTCCTAGAAGAGATGCCTAGCTTAGCTAAAGAGTCTTTTCTACCATTACCAAAAGAAAAAGTAGCCACTGAAAATTTAGAGAATCGTTTTGGTAATGTCAGTGTTGTCAGGTGTATTTCTATATGGGTGGCTGGTTCCTTGGCCAACCAACTACCTGACAATGTTTTCTTCCATCGCAAGATATAATTAATCCTTCCTGATATTTCTCTCGGGGGAAATAGTCTTAATTATTTCCTTCTTTCCAAAACGTTGAGCGCAAAATATATCTTGTCTTTGTCTTTCAAGAAAAAGATTTAGCTCCCCATTACGAAATCAGTGTCCTGAATAATTGGGGAGAAATTGACTGTAATTAACAGTGATTAATAATATGGACAGGAAATGAAAGCAGAGGAATCTGTTTTTGGAGTTAATTATTATCTAAATTATCATTTATTTGGAATAAATCATGACTGATTAAGTCTTACATAAATCATGAGTCAGAGATTGCTGGATCTTGAATTTATGTCTTTTGGAAAAAAAAGGAAATGGAAATTATTAACACATATATAATTTCTCTATAAATCCATCCGAATTGAAGCAACTAGAATAATCGAGTATTATCATTATTGACAATTAAGACTCGCAATCACAATATGAAACACAGCAAGATGATTAATGTTGGATCCACTTTGCCCTTCCACGCTAACTATCTTCTTGAAATGTCATTCCTTTAGAGCATCGGAAATGTTTGGATGTTGAGATAAGGATGAAGCAGAAAAGAAAAGATTTATTACAAACTTCATAAGACAAGTTTC
>NC_090749.1:97039249-97059249 GCF_036898095.1 Palaemon carinicauda | reverse complement strand
ATATATATATACATATATATATATATCTATATATATATATTTGTAAATTTAAAACCTATATTATATATATATATATATACTATATATATATATATATATACAGTATATATAGGGACGTATAATCAAAACAAACCTGCAATTAAAATTCACTATTTATCGTATTTTCCTCTTTACTATTAACATTTTGTAATAGCAAAATAAAAAAGTAAAAAACTAAGAATAAAAAAAAATAACTTTTGCAGGAAACTTAAAGGCGTATACATAAATGATAATTACCATAATAAAATTAACATTAACTTAATAAACACTAATCAAACATCCGCCATCTACCTCACCTCTCCCCAGCATTAATGATTACAGTCAGATCTCTTGATATTTTCATCTAATTACTCTATGATCCTCAACACTAATTTAATGACATGCTGACCTGATTATGTAGTTTCATTCCGGAGTACATTTGTTCATCTCTAGTCACAGCATTAATCAGGAAGTCTCTATGACATTATACATTATACAATCTGACTTCCAGGTGTGAATTTGGACCGATATCATGATTTATAATCTTAGTGAAATCAGGTTTGGGGTTACAGTTGATTTGAAGAGATGTGGGTAAGTGGGAAATACATGTTTGTGAATATATTAGTTGTTAAAATGGAGATTAAGCCTTTATATTCTGTATTACTCTCTCTCTCTCTCTCTCTCTCTCTCTCTCTCTCTCTCTCTCTCTCTCTCTCTCTCTCTCTCTCTCTCTCTCATAGGTGTATATTTCATGGTGTGGAGTTGCCGTAGAGATTTACTTTTTTTTTTAAACGTGGCTGTATCTTTCATTATTTTTTTTCGTTGTAAGAATAATAAGTAAATACCTAGGTAATATAGATAAGAATTATCTAAATTAAATTAGAATTATCATAGATAATTCTCTCATTAATATACCATTTACTTTCCGTACCTCCATTCATCTAAACCCTCTTTAATCTCTTCCCAAAATTCGACTAATATATATCCCCCACCAACACATTCTACCTCACAACCCCTTCGTCCATGAGGTTGAACTGACGTCACTCCAGACCCCCCCCCCCCCGCCTGACATTTAAACCAGCTAATGAAGAGATAATCAACCAGCAATTATAAGCGAATGTTGGAGGAGCATTACTTCATCACCAATTAGCAGTAGGGCACAATAGATGGCGCTAAGCGGAAACCAATGCTCCAATGATGACGTTTCTCCAAAGAGCATGTGGTCGCTAACGAGTTCATTGGAGTCTGTTTGTCTGAGGTAGTGTTTGATTTTGAGGTAAATATCATAAAAGGCAGATTTAAGGCCACTTGTAGAGAGAGAGAGAGAGAGAGAGAGAGAGAGAGAGAGAGAGAGAGAGAGAGAGAGAGAGAGAGGTGAATATCAAGCTATGATCACATTCTTTAATCTTCTCTTATGGATTTTTGTTGTTTAATATTGAAGTCATATAAATATTAATAACGATTGAAAAAACTAGAATCAGGAATATTTTTATTTTACCAGTATAATATCTTATATGTTATTACATTTGCTAATAGTTACTGCAAACTTTATTTAATGAACAGCCATTATTTTGAGTTTTTCCCTGAGAATCCTTTCGGTACATAAACAACCAAATTGCTTATCGGTCCTTTCCTGTTATTTAAAGTTACTTTGATATTATAAAATCTAATTACATTTCATTCATTTTACATTATAATGATATATAGCATAGGTTTGAATACTGCCTCAGGGTGGAATTAATTGTCATGAAATGAATTTAGTTTTTAATTAGCTATCTATTTGTTTATATATCTAATAATTTACTTATTTCTTTGGTTATTTAGTTATTGATTTATTCATTTAGTTATTCATTTAGATATTTTGGTGTCAAAATTTCAATCTATGAAGATCCCAAAACTAATACGGATTCAAATCCAAATTATATTTATTATTTATAATAGAGAAAAGGTTTTCCATAACAAATCTCAATTTAAAAATATATTTCAAATTTTCTTTCCTTTACAATAAAATGATCGATTATCCTGTTACAATAAAGGAATGTGGAAGAGATAGCTGGAAATAATGTGGACAACGTGTGAATGTGGGACTAAAGGAAAATGAATAAATAATTAAGTGACATTCGATGGATAAATTGATATTATCAAAGGATATCAAGGAATTATATGAATAATGATATAAAGGAAGATATGCAGATGGAATAATAATAATTATTATTATCATTATTATTATTATTATTATTATTATTATTATTATTACTATTATTATTATTTTTATTATCCTGATTATCCTTATTATTATTATCATTATTATTATTAATTTTATTATTATTATCATTATTATTAGTATTATTATTATTATCATCATCATCATCATTATTATTATTATTATTATTATTATTATTATTTTTGTTGTTGTTGTTGTTGTTGATATCATTATTTCCACAAAATGATGCAAACTTAAGTAATTACAGCAAAACTTAATAGTAATGATAATGAGAGAATAAATACATTTACGAATAAAATCAATAACAAGAAACACTACTAATTGTCGAACATCATTTTCACCACATTAACATTCCTGGATAATCCAATAAGACTCTCTCTCTCTCTCTCTCTCTCTCTCTCTCTCTCTCTCTCTCTCTCTGTGTATATCCCTTTGTAGAATTAATACCGCAATTAAACGCCACCGTCAGCACAGCCTCGATAAGCGATCTCCAAGCAGGTGCTGAGCGGTAGAAATTGCATAGCGTAAATTGGTATTGATTCTCGACCGAAGCGGTTCGCTTGACAGTACTGACTTTGAGTAGGGATTCTCGGCTTCCTCCAACACTTGAACGTTTCTGCAAATATCTATTTATTACCAAACTGCAAAGTGAAGGAGCTCTGGGTTAATACTCTTTCGTATTCTGCAGAAAGTGGACTTTTGAAGGAATTAAATTTCGCGGATGTAATCGCCGGAGAGAAAACGTCCAGTGAAATTAGTTCGACAAAAGTAATCATTTTCTCATTAGGGAATTTTGAAAGCTAATTAATTTGGCTTCATTGCTACTTTGGCCAGGGAAATCATTGTGCTTAAATGGCAATATACGATTATGTCGTTGTTATGTTAAATAGAAGAGAGGTTTTGATGAGGAATTAGTTATCATTTTATTAGTATTGATTCTCATTTTAAATGAGAATTCTAGGATTACATATATCAATATGACTTTATTACACAATCTTTGTTAGTATATTATAAGTAAATTGTTGGTATTACTATTATTATTTTGATGAAGAAAGAGAAATGATAAATCATTAAAGCTAAGAAGAAAAACAGTTTGTAAACAACAGTAAATCAAGTCATTATAATTATCTTGTTTATCCTCATTGTTTACCTTTTCTTTTTTACAGTCCTTCTTTGTTTACCTTTTCATGAATTCAAGTGATTTTTATATTTCTAATTGTTTATTCAATATCTTATATTGATTTTTATTAGTTTTTGAATTTGCATTTTCATCTGATTTTTTATTTCTTTCAACATTTTATTTTCAATTGTTTGGTAACTTTATGTTTACTAATAAATATTGTTTTTTTTTTTCCTTTTTTTTTGTATATCATCACACTAGTTTTTTTCTTTTCCCTTGTTCGTCTTTATAATTTCTTAATTTCCTTACTGTCTTTATTCACATTTATTAATTTTCCCAAACATGATTTATTCTTTTTGTGTTGTTCCTCTTTAGTTTCAACTTCATTAACTATTTATCTAAATTATTGCTCTTATTTTTATTTAATTGCTCATTACTTCTTTTGTCCTTTATTTATTTTTCTTATTTCTTTTCCTCACTGGGCTATATTCCCTTGCTTTTCAAAATGGGGTTGTAGCTTAGCTATTAATAATGATAGTAATGCGAATTATTTATTTTTTACATCCTTATTACCTGATTTTGTGAAGGATATATTTTCACTTCTGTATGATTATTTATTTGTTTGTGAACAACTTTAACAAACTTAATAGTAGCGTTGGATATGACCCAAGGATGAATCTGTAACATTTTTGATAAAGTATATCAAAGTGTAAGTACACAGTGGTACTTTGAACATAAGACTGCTTTGCGTGGTGAAGGCATGCTCTCAACTGCGTGCCCTTCTAGTTAATATCAAGTTCTATTCATTTCGAAAATTTCCTTACCCATTTTCCCTGATAATTTCCTTGCTGACCTTACCACTATGATTTCTAGTGGACTTTTATATCATTAGTATAGTATATTTTCCTTTTCTGTTGTCTATTCTACCTTGATTATTTCCTTGCTTATATGTTCACTCTTTTAGTTTCTTCCTTAAACCTTTTTCTTCAGTAACAAGTTCCTCTATACACCATATATTACATTCCTTGGAGACAATGTTCCTCTTTACTCCTTTTTGCTAATAATGTTCCTCCTCAAGCTCTTAATTTTTTTTATTAGTACGATGCTATAAGCCAAGGGCTTCAAAAGGGAAAATAGCACAGTGATGAAAGGAAATAAGGGAACAGATAGAATATTGCAAGGGCTCCAACAGGGAAAATAGCCCAGTGATGAAAGGAAATATGGGAAAAGATAGAATATTGCAAGGGCTCCAACAGGGAAGATAGCCCAGTGATGAAAGGAAATAAGGGAAAAGATAGAATATTGCAAGGGCTACAACAGGGAAGATAGCCCAGTGATGAAAGGAAATAAGGGAAAAGATAGAATATTGCAAGGGCTCCAACAGGGAAGATAGCCCAGTGATGAAAGGAAATAAGGGAAAAGATAGAATATTGCAAGGGCTCCAACAGGGAAGATAGCCCAGTGATGAAAGGAAATAAGGGAAAAGATAGAATATTGCAAGGGCTCCAACAGGGAAGATAGCCCAGTGATGAAAGGAAATAAGGGAAAAGATAGAATATTGCAAGGGCTCCAACAGGGAAGATAGCCCAGTGATGAAAGGAAATAAGGGAAAAGATAGAATATTGCAAGGGCTCCAACAGGGAAGATAGCCCAGTGATGAAAGGAAATAAGGGAAAAGATAGAATATTGCAAGGGCTCCAACAGGGAAGATAGCCCAGTGATGAAAGGAAATAAGGGAAAAGATAGAATATTGCAAGGGCTCCAACAGGGAAGATAGCCCAGTGATGAAAGGAAATAAGGGAAAAGATAGAATATTGCAAGGGCTCCAACGGGGAAGATACCCCAGTGATGAAAGGAAATAAGGGAAAAGATAGAATATTGCAAGGGCTCCTACAGGGAAAATAGCACAGTGATGAAAGGAAATAAGGGAACAGATAGAATATTGCAAGGGCTCCAACAGGGAAGATAGCCCATTGATGAAAGGAAATAAGGGAAAAGATAGAATATTGCAAGGGCTCCAACAGGGAAGATAGCCCAGTGATGAAAGGAAATAAGGGAAAAGATAGAATATTGCAAGGGCTCCAACGGGGAAGATACCCCAGTGATGAAAGGAAATAAGGGAAAAGATAGAATATTGCAAGGGCTCCTACAGGGAAAATAGCACAGTGATGAAAGGAAATAAGGGAACAGATAGAATATTGCAAGGGCTCCAACAGGGAAAATAGCCCAGTGATGAAAGGAAATATGGGAAAAGATAGAATATTGCGGGGGCTCCAACAGGGAAGATAGCCCAGTGATGAAAGGAAATAAGGGAAAAGATAGAATATTGCAAGGGCTCCAACAGGGAAGATAGCCCAGTGATGAAAGGAAATAAGGGAAAAGATAGAATATTGCAAGGGCTCCAACAGGGAAGATAGCCCAGTGATGAAAGGAAATAAGGGAAAAGATAGAATATTGCAAGGGCTCCAACAGGGAAGATACCCCAGTGATGAAAGGAAATAAGGGAAAAGATAGAATATTGCAAGGGCTCCAACAGGGAAGATACCCCAGTGATGAAAGGAAATAAGGGAAAAGATAGAATATTGCAAGGGCTCCTACAGGGAAAATAGCACAGTGATGAAAGGAAATAAGGGAACAGATAGAATATTGCAAGGGCTCCAACAGGGAAAATAGCCCAGTGATGAAAGGAAATATGGGAAAAGATAGAATATTGCGAGGGCTCCAACAGGGAAGATAGCCCAGTGATGAAAGGAAATAAGGGAAAAGATAGAATATTGCAAGGGCTCCAACAGGGAAGATAGCCCAGTGATGAAAGGAAATAAGGGAAAAGATAGAATATTGCAAGGGCTCCAACAGGGAAGATAGCCCAGTGATGAAAGGAAATAAGGGAAAAGATAGAATATTGCAAGGGCTCCAACAGGGAAGATAGCCCAGTGATGAAAGGAAATAAGGGAAAAGATAGAATATTGCAAGGGCTCCAACAGGGAAGAGAGCCCAGTGATGAAAGGAAATAAGGGAAAAGATAGAATATTGCAAGGGCTCCAACGGGGAAGATACCCCAGTGATGAAAGGAAATAAGGGAAAAGATAGAATATTGCAAGGGCTCCTACAGGGAAAATAGCACAGTGATGAAAGGAAATAAGGGAACAGATAGAATATTGCAAGGGCTCCAACAGGGAAAATAGGCCCAGTGATGAAAGGAAATATGGGAAAAGATAGAATATTGCGAGGGCTCCAACAGGGAAGATAGCCCAGTGATGAAAGGAAATAAGGGAAAAGATAGAATATTGCAAGGGCTCCAACAGGGAAGATAGCCCAGTGATGAAAGGAAATAAGGGAAAAGATAGAATATTGCAAGGGCTCCAACAGGGAAGATAGCCCAGTGATGAAAGGAAATAAGGGAAAAGATAGAATATTGCAAGGGCTCCAACAGGGAAGATAGCCCAGTGATGAAAGGAAATAAGGGAAAAGATAGAATATTGCAAGGGCTCCAACAGGGAAGATAGCCCAGTGATGAAAGGAAATAAGGGAAAAGATAGAATATTGCAAGGGCTCCAACAGGGAAGATAGCCCAGTGATGAAAGGAAATAAGGGAAAAGATAGAATATTGCAAGGGCTCCAACAGGGAAGATAGCCCAGTGATGAAAGGAAATAAGGGAAAAGATAGAATATTGCAAGGGCTCCAACAGGGAAGATAGCCCAGTGATGAAAGGAAATAAGGGAAAAGATAGAATATTGCAAGGGCTCCAACAGGGAAGATAGCCCAGTGATGAAAGGAAATAAGGGAAAAGATAGAATATTGCAAGGGCTCCTACAGGGAAAATAGCACAGTGATGAAAGGAAATAAGGGAACAGATAGAATATTGCAAGGGCTCCAACAGGGAAAATAGCCCAGTGATGAAAGGAAATATGGGAAAAGATAGAATATTGCGAGGGCTCCAACAGGGAAGATAGCCCAGTGATGAAAGGAAATAAGGGAAAAGATAGAATATTGCAAGGGCTCCAACAGGGAAGATAGCCCAGTGATGAAAGGAAATAAGGGAAAAGATAGAATATTGCAAGGGCTCCAACAGGGAAGATAGCCCAGTGATGAAAGGAAATAAGGGAAAAGATAGAATATTGCAAGGGCTCCAACAGGGAAGATACCCCAGTGATGAAAGGAAATAAGGGAAAAGATAGAATATTGCAAGGGCTCCTACAGGGAAAATAGCACAGTGATGAAAGGAAATAAGGGAACAGATAGAATATTGCAAGGGCTCCAACAGGGAAAATAGCCCAGTGATGAAAGGAAATATGGGAAAAGATAGAATATTGCGGGGGCTACAACAGGGAAGATAGCCCAGTGATGAAAGGAAATAAGGGAAAAGATAGAATATTGCAAGGGCTCCAACAGGGAAGATAGCCCAGTGATGAAAGGAAATAAGGGAAAAGATAGAATATTGCAAGGGCTCCAACAGGGAAGATAGCCCAGTGATGAAAGGAAATAAGGGAAAAGATAGAATATTGCAAGGGCTCCAACAGGGAAGATAGCCCAGTGATGAAAGGAAATAAGGGAAAAGATAGAATATTGCAAGGGCTCCAACAGGGAAGATACCCCAGTGATGAAAGGAAATAAGGGAAAAGATAGAATATTGCAAGGGCTCCAACAGGGAAGATACCCCAGTGATGAAAGGAAATAAGGGAAAAGATAGAATATTGCAAGGGCTCCTACAGGGAAAATAGCACAGTGATGAAAGGAAATAAGGGAACAGATAGAATATTGCAAGGGCTCCAACAGGGAAAATAGCCCAGTGATGAAAGGAAATATGGGAAAAGATAGAATATTGCGAGGGCTCCAACAGGGAAGATAGCCCAGTGATGAAAGGAAATAAGGGAAAAGATAGAATATTGCAAGGGCTCCAACAGGGAAGATAGCCCAGTGATGAAAGGAAATAAGGGAAAAGATAGAATATTGCAAGGGCTCCAACAGGGAAGATAGCCCAGTGATGAAAGGAAATAAGGGAAAAGATAGAATATTGCAAGGGCTCCAACAGGGAAGAGAGCCCAGTGATGAAAGGAAATAAGGGAAAAGATAGAATATTGCAAGGGCTCCAACGGGGAAGATACCCCAGTGATGAAAGGAAATAAGGGAAAAGATAGAATATTGCAAGGGCTCCTACAGGGAAAATAGCACAGTGATGAAAGGAAATAAGGGAACAGATAGAATATTGCAAGGGCTCCAACAGGGAAAATAGCCCAGTGATGAAAGGAAATATGGGAAAAGATAGAATATTGCGAGGGCTCCAACAGGGAAGATAGCCCAGTGATGAAAGGAAATAAGGGAAAAGATAGAATATTGCAAGGGCTCCAACAGGGAAGATAGCCCAGTGATGAAAGGAAATAAGGGAAAAGATAGAATATTGCAAGGGCTCCAACAGGGAAGATAGCCCAGTGATGAAAGGAAATAAGGGAAAAGATAGAATATTGCAAGGGCTCCAACAGGGAAGATAGCCCAGTGATGAAAGGAAATAAGGGAAAAGATAGAATATTGCAAGGGCTCCAACAGGGAAGATAGCCCAGTGATGAAAGGAAATAAGGGAAAAGATAGAATATTGCAAGGGCTCCAACAGGGAAGATAGCCCAGTGATGAAAGGAAATAAGGGAAAATATAGAATATTGCAAGGGCTCCAACAGGGAAGATAGCCCAGTGATGAAAGGAAATAAGGGAAAAGATAGAATATTGCAAGGGCTCCAACAGGGAAGATACCCCAGTGATGAGAGGAAATAAGGGAACAGATAGAATATTGCAAGGGCTCCAACAGGGAATATAGCCCAGTGATGAAAGGAAATAAGGGAAAAGATAGAATATTGCAAGGGCTCCAACAGGGAAGATAGCCCAGTGATGAAAGGAAATAAGGGAACAGATAGAATATTTCAAGAGCTCCAAGGGAACAGATAGATTATTGCAAGGGCTCCAACAGGGAAGATAGCCCAGTGCTGAAAGGAAATAAGGGAACAGATAGAATATTTCAAGAGCTCCAAGGGAAGAGATAGATTATTGCAAGGGCTCCTACAGGGAAGATAGCCCAGTGATGAAAGGAAATAAGGGAAAAGATGGAATATTGCAAGGGCTCCAACAGGGAAGAGAGCCCAGTGATGAAAGGAAATAAGGGAAAAGATAGAATATTGCAAGGGCTCCAACAGGGAAGATAGCCCAGTGATGAAAGGAAATAAGGGAAAAGATAGAATATTGCAAGGGCTCCAACAGGGAAGATAGCCCAGTGATGAAAGGATATAAGGGAACAGATAGAATATTTCAAGAGCTCCAAGGGAACAGATAGATTATTGCAAGGGCTCCAACAGGGAAGATAGCCCAGTGATGAAAGGAAATAAGGGAACAGATAGAACATTTCAAGAGCTCCAAGGGAACAGATAGAATATTGCAAGGGCTCCAACAGGGAATATAGCCCAGTGATGAAAGGAAATAAGGGAAAAGATAGAATATTGCAAGGGCTCCAACAGGGAAGATAGCCCAGTGATGAAAGGAAATAAGGGAACAGATAGAATATTTCAAGAGCTCCAAGGGAACAGATAGATTATTGCAAGGGCTCCAACAGGGAAGATAGCCCAGTGATGAAAGGAAATAAGGGAACTGATAGAATATTTCAAGAGCTCCAAGGGAACAGATAGATTATTGCAAGGGCTCCAACAGGGAAGATAGCCCAGTGATGAAAGGAAATAAGGGAAAAGATAGAATATTGCAAGGGCTCCAACAGGGAAGAGAGCCCAGTGATGAAAGGAAATAAGGGAAAAGATAGAATATTGCAAGGGCTCCAACAGGGAAGATACCCCAGTGATGAAAGGAAATAAGGGAACAGATAGAATATTGCAAGGGCTCCAACAGGGAATATAGCCCAGTGATGAAAGGAAATAAGGGAAAAGATAGAATATTGCAAGGGCTCCAACAGGGAAGATAGCCCAGTGATGAAAGGAAATAAGGGAACAGATAGAATATTTCAATAGCTCCAAGGGAACAGAAAGAATATTGCAAGGGCTCCAACAGGGAAGATAGCCCAATGATGAAAGGAAATAAGGGAACAGATAGAATATTTCAAGAGCTCCAAGGGAACAGATAGAAAATTGCAAGGGCTCCAACAGGGAAGATAGCCCAGTGATGAAAGGAAATAAGGGAACAAATAGAATATTGCAAGGGCTCCAACAGGGAAGATAGCCCAGTGATGAAAGGAAATAAGGGAACAGATAGAATATTGCAAGGGCTCCAACAGGGAAGATAGCCCAGTGATGAAAGGAAATAAGGGAACAGATAGAATATTTCAAGAGCTCCAAGGGAACAGATAGAATATTGCAAGGGCTCCAACAGGGAAGATAGCCCAGTGATGAAAGGAAATAAGGGAATAGATAGAATATTGCAAGGGCTCCAACAGGGAAGATAGCCCAGTGATGAAAGGAAATAAGAGAAAAGATAGAATATTGCAAGGGCTCCAACAGGGAAGATAGCCCAGTGATGAAAGGAAATAAGGGAACAGATAGAATATTGCAAGAGCTCCAACAGGGAAGATAGCCCAGTGATGAAAGGAAATAAGGGAACAGGTAGAATATTTCAAGAGCTCCAAGGGAACAGATAGAATACTGCAAGGGCTCCAACAGGGGAGATAGCCCAGTGATGAAAGTAAATAAGGGAAAAGATGGAATATTGCAAGGGCTCCAACAGGGAAGATAGCCCAGTGATGAAAGGAAATAAGGGAACAGATAGAATATTTCAAGAGCTCCAAGGGAACAGATAGAATATTGCAAGGGCTCCAACAGGGAAGATAGCCCAGTGATGAAAGGAAATAAGGGAACAGATAGAATATTTCAAGAGCTCCAAGGGAACAGATAGATTATTGCAAGGGCTCCAACAGGGAAGATAGCCCAGTGCTGAAAGGAAATAAGGGAACAGATAGAATATTTCAAGAGCTCCAAGGGAAGAGATAGATTATTGCAAGGGCTCCTACAGGGAAGATAGCCCAGTGATGAAAGGAAATAAGGGAAAAGATGGAATATTGCAAGGGCTCCAACAGGGAAGAGAGCCCAGTGATGAAAGGAAATAAGGGAAAAGATAGAATATTGCAAGGGCTCCAACAGGGAAGATAGCCCAGTGATGAAAGGAAATAAGGGAAAAGATAGAATATTGCAAGGGCTCCAACAGGGAAGATAGCCCAGTGATGAAAGGATATAAGGGAACAGATAGAATATTTCAAGAGCTCCAAGGGAACAGATAGATTATTGCAAGGGCTCCAACAGGGAAGATAGCCCAGTGATGAAAGGAAATAAGGGAACAGATAGAACATTTCAAGAGCTCCAAGGGAACAGATAGAATATTGCAAGGGCTCCAACAGGGAATATAGCCCAGTGATGAAAGGAAATAAGGGAAAAGATAGAATATTGCAAGGGCTCCAACAGGGAAGATAGCCCAGTGATGAAAGGAAATAAGGGAACAGATAGAATATTTCAAGAGCTCCAAGGGAACAGATAGATTATTGCAAGGGCTCCAACAGGGAAGATAGCCCAGTGATGAAAGGAAATAAGGGAACTGATAGAATATTTCAAGAGCTCCAAGGGAACAGATAGATTATTGCAAGGGCTCCAACAGGGAAGATAGCCCAGTGATGAAAGGAAATAAGGGAAAAGATAGAATATTGCAAGGGCTCCAACAGGGAAGAGAGCCCAGTGATGAAAGGAAATAAGGGAAAAGATAGAATATTGCAAGGGCTCCAACAGGGAAGATACCCCAGTGATGAAAGGAAATAAGGGAACAGATAGAATATTGCAAGGGCTCCAACAGGGAATATAGCCCAGTGATGAAAGGAAATAAGGGAAAAGATAGAATATTGCAAGGGCTCCAACAGGGAAGATAGCCCAGTGATGAAAGGAAATAAGGGAACAGATAGAATATTTCAATAGCTCCAAGGGAACAGAAAGAATATTGCAAGGGCTCCAACAGGGAAGATAGCCCAATGATGAAAGGAAATAAGGGAACAGATAGAATATTTCAAGAGCTCCAAGGGAACAGATAGAAAATTGCAAGGGCTCCAACAGGGAAGATAGCCCAGTGATGAAAGGAAATAAGGGAACAAATAGAATATTGCAAGGGCTCCAACAGGGAAGATAGCCCAGTGATGAAAGGAAATAAGGGAACAGATAGAATATTGCAAGGGCTCCAACAGGGAAGATAGCCCAGTGATGAAAGGAAATAAGGGAACAGATAGAATATTTCAAGAGCTCCAAGGGAACAGATAGAATATTGCAAGGGCTCCAACAGGGAAGATAGCCCAGTGATGAAAGGAAATAAGGGAATAGATAGAATATTGCAAGGGCTCCAACAGGGAAGATAGCCCAGTGATGAAAGGAAATAAGAGAAAAGATAGAATATTGCAAGGGCTCCAACAGGGAAGATAGCCCAGTGATGAAAGGAAATAAGGGAACAGATAGAATATTGCAAGAGCTCCAACAGGGAAGATAGCCCAGTGATGAAAGGAAATAAGGGAACAGGTAGAATATTTCAAGAGCTCCAAGGGAACAGATAGAATACTGCAAGGGCTCCAACAGGGGAGATAGCCCAGTGATGAAAGTAAATAAGGGAAAAGATGGAATATTGCAAGGGCTCCAACAGGGAAGATAGCCCAGTGATGAAAGGAAATAAGGGAACAGATAGAATATTTCAAGAGCTCCAAGGGAACAGATAGAATATTGCAAGGGCTCCAACAGGGAAGATAGCCCAGTGATGAAAGGAAATAAGGGAACAAATAGAATATTGCAAGGGCTCCAACAAGGAAGATAGCCCAGTGATGAAAGGAAATAAGGGAACAGATAGAATATTGCGAGGGCTCCAACAAGGAAGATAGCCCAGTGATGAAAGGAAATAAGGGAACAGATAGAATATTGCGAGGGCTCCAACAGGGAAGATAGCCCAGTGATGAAAGGAAATAAGGGAACAGATAGAATATTGCAAGGGCTCCAACAGGGAAGATAGCCCAGTGATGAAAGGAAATAAGGGAACAGATAGAATATTTCAAGAGCTCCAAGGGAACAGATAGAATACTGCAAGGGCTCCAACAGGGAAGATAGCCCAGTGATGAAAGGAAATAAGGGAAAAGATAGAATATTGCAAGGGCCCCAACAGGGAAGATACCCCAGTGATGAAAGGAAATAAGGGAACAGATAGAATATTTCAAGAGCTCCAAGGGAACATATAGAATATTGCAAGAGCTCCAACAGGGAAGATAGCCCAGGGATGAAAGGAAATAAGGGAAAAGATAGAATATTGCAAGAGCTCCAACAGGGAAGATAGCCCAGTGATGAAAGGAAATAAGGGAACAGATAAAATATTCCAAGAGCTCCAAGGGAACAGATAGAATATTGCAAGGGCTCCAACAGGGAAGATAGCCCAGTGATGAAAAGAAATAAGGGAACAGATAGAATATTGCGAGGGCTCCAACAGGGAAGATAGCCCAGTGATGAAAGGAAATAAGAGAAAAGATAGAATATTGCAAGGGCTCCAACAGGGAAGATAGCCCAGTGATGAAAGGAAATAAGGGAACAGATAGAATATTGCAAGGGCTCCAACAGGGAAGATAGCCCAGTGATGAAAGGAAATAAGGGAGCAGATAGAATATTTCAAGAGCTCCAAGGGAACAGATAGAATATTGCAAGGGCTCCAACAGGGAAGATAGCCCAGTGATGAAAGGAAATAAGGGAACAAATAGAATATTGCGAGGGCTCCAACAGGGAAGATAGCCCAGTGATGAAAGGAAATAAGGGAACAGATAGAATATTGCTAGGGCTCCAACAGGGAAGATAGCCCAGTGATGAAAGGAAATAAGGGAACAGATAGAATATTGCGAGGGCTCCAACAGGGAAGATAGCCCAGTGATGAAAGGAAATAAGGGAACAGATAGAATATTGCAAGAGCTCCAACAGGGAAGATAGCCCAGTGATGAAAGGAAATAAGGGAACAGATAGAATATTTCAAGAGCTCCAAGGGAACAGATAGAATACTGCAAGGGCTCCAACAGGGAAGATAGCCCAGTGATGAAAGGAAATAAGGGAAAAGATAGAATATTGCAAGGGCTCTAACAGGGAAGATACCCCAGTGATGAAAGGAAATAAGGGAACAGATAGAATATTTCAAGAGCTCCAAGGGAACAGATAGAATATTGCAAGGGCTCCAACAGGGAAGATAGCCCAGTGATGAAAGGAAATAAGGGAACAAATAGAATATTGCGAGGGCTCCAACAGGGAAGATAGCCCAGTGATGAAAGGAAATAAGGGAACAGATAGAATATTGCGAGGGCTCCAACAGGGAAGATAGCCCAGTGATGAAATGAAATAAGGGAACAGATAGAATATTGCGAGGGCTCCAACAGGGAAGATAGCCCAGTGATGAAAGGAAATAAGGGAAAAGATAGAATATTGCAAGGGCTCCAACAGGGAAGATAGCCCAGTGATGAAAGGAAATAAGGGAACAGATAGAATATTGCAAGGGCTCCAACAGGGAAGATAGCCCAGTGATGAAAGGAAATAAGGGAACAGATAGAATATTGCAAGGGCTCCAACAGGGAAAATAGCCCAGTGATGAAAGGAAATAAGGGAAAAGATAGAATATTGCAAGGGCTCCAACAGGGAAGATACCCCAGTGATGAAAGGAAATAAGGGAACAGATAGAATATTTCAAGAGCTCCAAGGGAACAGATAGAATATTGCAAGGGCTCCAACAGGGAAGATAGCCCAGTGATGAAAGGAAATAAGGGAACAGATAGAATATTGCAAGGGCTCCATTAGGGAAGATAGCCCAGTGATGAAAGGAAATAAGGGAAAAGATAGAATATTGCAAGGGCTCCAACAGGGAAGATAGCCCAGTGATGAAAGGAAATAAGGGAACAGATAGAATATTTCAAGAGCTCCAAGGGAACAGATAGAATATTGCAAGAGCTCCAACAGGGAAGATAGCCCAGTGATGAAAGGAAATAAGGGAAAAGATAGAATATTGCAAGGGCTCCAACAGGGAAGATACCCCAGTGATGAAAGGAAATAAGGGAACAGATAGAATATTTCAAGAGCTCCAAGGGAACAGATAGAATATTGCAAGGGCTCCAACAAGGAAAATAGCCCAGTGATGAAAGGAAATAAGGGAACAGATAGAATGTTGTGTCTAAGTGTACCCACAAGCAAGAGAACACTAACCAAAGACAGTGGAAGGCCATGTTACAGAGACTAGAGAACAATGGTTTGATTTTGGAGCTACTCACCTCACCCTAAAGTCTCTCTTACCCTTACCAATAGGAAAGTATTCCCTGGACAATTACAGAATCGTTAGGTAATCTCACTGATGAAGAGAGAGGAGACTTTGGGAAGAATAGACCAGACTTTTCGGTGTATGTGTAGGCAAAGGAAAAATTAACCGTAACCAGTCAAACGACCTAATAACTCTCTGGAGGTAGTATCTTAACGGGTGGCTGGTACCTTGGCCAACCAACTACCTGGCAATGTTTTTTTTCCATTACAAGTGATAAATGATCCTTCTTGATATTTCTCTCGAGGGGGAAATAGTCAAGTGCAAAATATATCTCGTCTTTGTGTCTCAAGAAAAAGATTTAGCTCCCCCATTATAAAGTCAGTGTCCTGAATAATTGGGGAGAAATTGACTGTAATTAACAGTGATTAATAATATGGACAGGAAATGAATGCAGAGGAATCTGTCGTTGGAGTTAATCCTTATCTAAATTATCATTTATTTTGAACAAATCATGACTGATTGAGTCTTACATAAATCATGAGTCATAAATTGCTGGATCGTGAATTTGTATCTTTTGGATAGGAAAAAAGGAAATGGAAATTATTAACATATATATAATTTTACTCTAAATTCATTTGAAATGAAGCAACTAGAATAATCGAGTATCATCATTATTGACAATTATGACTCGCAATCAGCATATGAATCACAGCAAGATAATTAATGTTGAATCCACTTTGCCCTTCCACGATAACTATCTTCTTGAAATGTCCTTCTTTTAGAGCATCGGAAATGTTTGGAGGTCGAGATAAGGATGAAGCAGAGAAGCAAAGATTTAATATAAACTTCATTAGACAAGTTTCATTTTGAATGACAAACAAAGAGACTTGCATCTCTTGACCTTCTCTAGAGAGTCTTTTGTTTTTACGAAATTAATAGAGGTTCGTCCTCCCTCCTGATAAGATATATGGAAATATAATCAGGTCATTATAGATTTGGTATATGTAATATTGAAGTTGATCATCATATGCTGTTATAGAAATGGGGTTTCAGGTATGACTATTTATTTATTTCCTCATTTCCTTTCCTCACTGGGTTAGTTTTCCCTGTTGGAGCACTTGGGCTTTTAGCATCTTGCTTTTCCATATATGGTTGTAGCTTAGATAGGAATAATAATAATAATAATAATAACAATAATAATAATAACAGCTAGTATCCATATATAGCTACAAAATGTAAACATAATTGAATACAAATATGTTATTACAATGATATGATGATTCATTAAATTCTTCAATTGAGTTTTTAAAATTTATTTATTTCCGTCAAATTGCCTTAGTCCTACGTTTCTGAAAAAATTATTAATAAAACTTTTGATTCATCAAAATTATTTGTTAATATTTTGTAATCCATTGAAGTGTTAAAAGGTTTACTTTGTTTGCAGACAATGATAAGCTTAGTCAGTTGTGCATTGTTTCTCAAACGTTATTTGCTAAAATGTTTTAATTACTTGATGCTTATATTCTGGGACTGCTCAGGTTTAAAAGACATTTGTAATTAATCTTAGAGATTTTTCCATATTATGATTTATTAACTGTAATTTATTTCTCGATAATATCTTCTATTAATATTAGTTGATCGTAAGTAATTTATGACCATGCGGTAATTAGGTAGAATTCGTTATTGTAATGTTGATATATATATATATATATATATGCATATATACACATATATATATATACATATATATATATATATATATATATTTATATATATGTGTATATATGTATTTGTATAATATATATATTATACACATAAATACATACATATATATATAAATATATATATATATATATATATACATATATATATATATATATATATATATTTGTGGTACATGGGCATGCTACTCTACGTTAATAAATTTTGAATGTTTTCAGATTTTCCAAATATTTTTGTATCAAATTTTCCCCACCTTCATATTAAAGTATAGTTCCAAAACTCAAAAGGGTCGAGAAGTGATCAGAAACACGTGCCGACACCAAACAATAAATGGTGAAGAGTAAGATGTTATACTGAAAACTATCTGCAGGACGATCTCTCCAAGGAGAAGCTGTGTTCAATTTTTGGATGCCGATGAGACGTTGTGTATTCATTATATGTGTGTGTATATATATAATATCTATAATATATATATATAATATAATATATATATATATATATATATATACACACATATATATATATATATATATTTACATATATATATATACATATATACATATATATATATATATATATATATATATATAAATATATTTAACTAATTCAAAACTGGGATTTTGGTCTTAAATTTTATTCAGATCCATTTGTTCTTTATATATCAAATTAAATCAATTACGATTTATTGCTATTCTTCTTATTATTATTATTATTATTATTATTATTATTATTATTATTATTATTATTATTATTATTATTATTATTATTATTATCATTATTATTATTATTATGGTCGAAAATATTAAACCAACCATTTAATAATTAATATTATTTACTTTACCATATTTCCATACAAGCAGTAATATGGTTGCTTTTAAATTCTAATAAATTACAGAAAGAAAATAGTAAATATATTGTCTTGGAGACAAAAGGTTGTCTTGTGAAAAAGATTTTTTTTTCTTAACCGCAAGTTTACGCAACTCGTTTATCTCTTTCTCGCCTTGGCAAATGTCACACTTATGAGCTCTCTCTCTCTCTCTCTCTCTCTCTCTCTCTCTCTCTAGAAGAGACTAGAATGTTATCAATATTTTCACCTTTAATTCTGAATTAACTTAAATATTTCTCTCATACTTTCTCTGGGAGAGAGAGAGAGAGAGAGAGAGGAGAGAGAGAGAGAGAGAGAGAGGATAAATCTTTGTCTTACTTCCTCAGAGAGAGAGAGAGAAAGAGAGAGGATGAATCTTTCACTCTTATTTCCTCAGAGAGAGAGAGAGAGAGAGAGAGAGAGAGAGAGCATAGTACCAAGCTGTTATGAATTTCATATAGGAAGAAAGTTCCAGACAAGGAATTATAGATCAAAGCTCGTAACTTCTGAGGAATAAATGAGTCCTTCTGACGTATCCTGCTGTAGCCCGGTAGGATTAATGCTCCCAGAGTAGGATTAATCATTCAGCAGGAGTTAGATATGTATCAAAGAGCGATTGCAGCTAGGAGCTTGTCTGAAAGCGCCTTGAAGGGCCAGGAACATAAATAATGCGCAGTGTATTTAAATGACCATAAATCTAAGGGGTTAAAACTCCATGTTCTACTTACCTATTTTTTTTTTTAAAACTCTACGGTATTTACACAGTGAAGTTGTTTTACTCAAAAAGATTTACTGTATAATGATAATAACTATCTCATGTGTACATTTATCCAGGATTCTTAATTCATTTATCTCTAATGATATTGCCAGTTAGTAAGTGTCCAAAGTGGATAACATGTGTGTATATATAAAATTATAGATATATATATATATATATATATATAATTTTCATATAACTATTTCTATATATATATATATCCAAATATACATACATATATATACATATATATATATATATATATACATATATATATATATATATATATATACTTATTTGTTTCAGCATGAACTTATATAGATATAATAGTGTTTTTTTTTTTTTGTTAACAATAGCGTATGTTCATAAAGAGAAATAAATAAAGGACATACGAGAGACATGAATAAAGATTCCACATTTATGAATTTATTCTCAATTGAATAGACAAATAAGGAAAGGCGTTTCCCACAATTCTTTCTATTCGTATTCTAAAAATGAAACCAACTTTTGGATGATATATTCTCCTTAACACGAAGCCACATTAAGCCAACAGATGAACATTTCCAAAGTTAAACTCTTTTTAACTTCAAATTTTTTGCTCCACTTTTGTGGATGGGTTTTTAGGTCAATTGGTGAAACGTGATATAAAAGTTTAATTAATTATTTACAATGAAAAAAAGGGTTAGACAATGATAGTGGAACTATTGATTTAATTGATATAATCATTGATATGATTCATTGGATTTGTGAGTTCAGCCATTACTGCTAGTGAGGTGTTCCTCGTATTTTTCTTCCTTTTTGCTGAGTGAATAGTTCATTGATTTTTTTTTGGGGGGGGGGGGGGGGGGGGGCTGGGAGCATTATATGTAAAACGATATTTTGATCATGAACATATTTTTTATTGTATAATGCTTGGGGGATTTATATTTGTACACATACATATGTAAAGTATATGTATATTATGCATATATAAGATTATACAAAATAGGCATATGTGTGTGCGTGTGTGTGTTTGTGGGT
>NC_090749.1:97031662-97038749 GCF_036898095.1 Palaemon carinicauda | reverse complement strand
TCTCTCTCTCTCTCTCTCTCTCTCTCTCTCTCTGAAGAAGTAAGAGAAAAAGATTTATCCTCTCTCTCTCTCTCTCTCTCTCTCTCTCTCTCTCTCTCTCTCTCTCTCTCTCTCTCTCTCTCTCTCTCTCTCAGAGAAAGTGAGAGAGACAGATTTATTTTAATTAATCCACAATAAGTGAAAATATTGATACTATTCTAGTCTGTTTCATGTAAACACTATCTAAGAGAGAGAGAGAGAGAGAGAGAGAGAGAGAGAGAGAGAGAGAGAGAGAGAGAGAGAGAGAGCTGATAAGTGTTACATTTCCCAAGCGAGAAAGAGATAAACGAGTTGCTTAAACTTTCGGTTAAGAAAAAAAAATCTTTTCACAAGACAACCTTTTGTCTCCAAGACAATATATTTTCTATTTTCTTTCTGGAATTTTTTAATCATTAAGATCAATGGTTACAATTGTTTCATTCCTTAGTCACCATTTTTCTTTTTGTATGGATATAAGTTAAAGCAAAAAATATTAATTATTACTTCGTTTCGACCATAATAATAATAATAATAATAATAATAATAATAATAATAATAATAATAATAATAATTATGATAATAATGATTATGATAATGAAAATAATGATGATAATAATAATAATAATAATAATAATAATAATAATAATAATAATGATTATGATAATGAAAATAATGATGATGATAATAATAATAATAATAATAATAATAATGATAATAATAATAATAATAATAATGATAATAATAATAATAATAAATCGTAATTGATATAATTTTATAAGTAAAGAACAAATCAAATGTATTAGAATAGCTTTCAGTAGCTAATTTTCTTTTCACCATGAAAATAAATTCTATGGTTAAAATCCCAGAAATATATTAACATATTGAATCTTAAATTACCTGAATATATTTACTTTTATCATGACCTAATTATATCAAGAGGGATGAAAAACATCATTTTTGAAAAAAAAAATTGTCCAATCCTAAAAGTTAAAAAATTTATGCATAAAATTCTTTTAAAAACTGATGCTAAATACTCTTTTGTTCTACCGACATTTATAAAATTTAGAACGTCTGAGATGATTTTTATTGTAAGCTGATTTATCTTTGAATGATATTTTTCAATTTATCTATAATATATTTATTTCATTGTTTCCTGTCAAATATAAAAAAGATGAATTATATGAAATATATGATTGAATTAATTTACAATTAAAAAATTTTATTTTTTTAGAAATAATCAAGAATATCAAAGTAGAGAATAGGTTTATTTCTATTTCACTTTTCGAAGGAAATTTTAGGGTCTTGATTGACTGTGAGATCAACCAATGATAACACTTTGTCTATCTATGTCTTGTTCTATTATTAGAAGAAGTATATAATTTATTGAAATCATTTACCTTAACTAGTGTGTTTGGTTTGGAAAGTTAAACTACCTCTGGTTTCACGAGTAATGAATCTCAACTCTTTTTATTTGCCTTAATTTTCTTTAAATTCCTTTATTGATTTAACAACTGCTTTTTTAATTTCACATAATCTGTAGTGTTTCCTTTGACATATTAGTTCCCTAAATCTAACACCTCTCTTACCTATATAAAACCGTAACTTAGCTATTACACTATTAAAATTTGCCGTATAAAAACGGTAAAAATCCTGGAATAAATTTTGTCAGGCTTTTTTTCGTTTTAAAAACGGGTTTATTGACGTTAAAGTGTGATATTACGGTCACCAACCCGTAAAAGATAATAGCAAAGTTGGGTAACTTTACGGTCGCCTGTATTTTACTGAAATAACGTCTGTGAACAGTATATTTTTACAAAGAATTTCATTTTTTTTAACAGTGAAGAAAATGTAACTTTATACTTTAATGTTGATTATAGAAACCTAATTCCTCCATCTCTTGTTCTCAGTCTTCGAAGACAAGGTTGTTTTGGTGGCTAAAACCAACCAGGCCACCTAACCTAACCTAACTTAATCAACCTAACCTAACTTTAGGCATTCCTTGGCAACATTAAGCAAAGGAGACTTCGAATATTGAATAGTTGTCCAGCACTGGAGTACAACGTTCAATGTATATAGATAAACATCTTTATATACCTAGGCATATATGCAAATACCTTATATATATATATGTATATATTATATATATATATATATTATATATATATATATGCATATATATATATATTATATATATATATATATATATATATATATGTGTGTTTATGTGTGTGTGTTTGTGTGTTGTGTGTGGGTGTGTATAAAGAAACACACATATATACCTATATCATTAAAATTATTATTATTATGAAATCATATATATATATATATATATATATAATATATATATTATATATATATGTGTGTATGTATATATATATAAAAAAATATATATACATGTATATATACTGTATATATATGTATGTATGTTCTTATATATATATATATATATATATATATATATATATATATATATATATATATGTATGGTATATCCATGTATACTCATATATATATATGTGTATATATATTTATATATACATATATATATTTATATATATATATATATCAATTAACATTATAACCCAAAGTGTTCTAACTAATTACCGTTTGGTCATAAATTACTCTCGATCAACTAATCTTGATAATGAATATTCTTGTGAAATAACTTACAGTTGATAATTCATAACATGGAAAAATCTCTAAGATTAGTTACAAATGTCTTCAGTCATAGATTATAAGCATCAAGTAAATAAAACGTTTTTGTAGCTATTTATATGAATACTAACTATTATTATTATTATTATTATATTATTATATTATTATATTATTATTATTATTTTCATTACTATTATTATTATTATTAGTATTAGTATTATTAGGTATATATTAATACGATAGTGTGTGTGTTATTTATTGTGTGTGTCATGCTTTAAAGAAAACGGAAATAATTTCATGGTATACTCTTACAAATTCATGCTTTAAAGAAAACGGAAATAATTTCATGGTATGCTCTTACAAATTCACGCTTTAAAGAAAACAGAAATAATTTCATGGTATACTCTTACAAATTCACATTAGACTTTGATTACTTAAATAAAGTACATCTTATATAGTTTTCCAATTTTGTCTTTAGCACCTGACTCTTTTTTTAAATATTAGACAAAAAATTGTGTTCTATCAATTTCCATAACCTAGATTATAAAATTAATCTCGGAACATTTTATTCAAACATGTACTGGTTAGGAACAAGATAATTCGTATTGAAAATATCATTTCGGGGAATTTACACGGGTTCCTCTATAATACTGTTATTATCATTATTATTACTGGCTAAGCTACAGCCTTAGTTGGAAAAGCAGGATGCCATAAGCTCAAGTGCTCCGACAGGGAAAAAAATAACCAAATAGTATAGGAAATAATGAAATAAATAAATATTCATACTTGTAACCCCACTTCTATTATAACATATGATGATCAACTTCAATATTACATCTACCAAGTTGATAATGACCTGATTATATTTCCATACATCTTATCAGGAGGGAGGACGAACCTCTATTAATTTCATAAAAACAAAAGACTCTCGAGAGAAGTTCAAGAGATGCAAGTCTCTTTGTTTGTCATTCAAAATGAAACTTGTCTTATGAAGTTTATTTTAAATCTTTGCTTCTCTGCTTCATCCTTATCTCAACGTCCAAACATTTCCGATGCTCTAAAGGAAGGACATTTCAAGAAGATAGTTATCGTGGAAGGGCAAAGTGGATTCAACATCTATTATCTTGCTGTGATTCATATTCTGATGATAGTCCATAATTGTCAATAATAATAATACTCGATTATTCTAGTTGCTTCATTTTGGATGAATTTATTGTAAAATAATATATATGGTAATAATTTCCATTTTCCTTTTTTTCCACAAGACACAAATTTAAGATCCAGCCAATTTATGACTCATGATTTATGTAAGACTCAATCAGTCATGATTTGTTCAAAATAAATGATAATTTAGATAATGATTAACTCCAACGGCAGATTCCTCTGCATTCATTTCCTGTCCATATTATTAATCACTGTTAATTACAGTCAATTTCTCCCCAATTATTCAGGACACTGATTTTGTAATGGGGAGCTAAATCTTTTTCTGAAAGACAAAGATGAGATATATTTTGCATTGGACGTTTTGGAAAGAAGGAAATAGTTAAGACTATTTCTCCCGAGATAATATCAAGATGGATTAATTATATCTGCGATGGAAGAAATATTGCCAGGTAGTTGGTTGGCCAAGACACCAGCCACCATTTAGATACTACTGCTAGAGAGTTATTGGGTCCTTTGAATGGTTACGGTAATTTTTCCTTTGCTTGCACATACACCGAATAGTCTGGCCTATTCTTTCCATATTCCCCTTTGTTCTCTTACATCTGACAACACTGAGATTACCAAACGAGTTTGTAATTTTTCAGCGGCCAATTTCCTCTGGTAGAGGTGGAAGAGACTTTTTAGCTATGGTAAGTAGCTCTTCTAGAAGAAGGACACTCCAAAATCAAACCATTTATCTCTAGTCTTGGGGTAGCATTCTCTTCCTTGAGGGTACGCTTAGCCACACTATTCTATCTGTAACCTCATTTCCTCTCCTTGCTGGGCTTCTGTTGGATCTCTTTGGCCTATAGCATCGTGCTCACAAAAAAATAAGTATGAGTAGCATAAGGATGAACATTGTTAGCAAGAAATGGAGTATAAAGAGTTTGAAGGAAAAATATCAGTAAGGATTATGATATAAGGAGTAAAGAGGAACAATTTCTGCAGGGAATGAAATAAATGGTGTATAGAGGAACTTGTCACTGAAGAAAAAGGTTTGAGGAAAAAACTTAAAGAATATATATATAAGCAAGGAAATAATCAAGGTAGAATAGGCAACAGAGAAAAAAAATATATACAAATGATATAAAGTGCACTAGAAATTTTAGAGGTAAAATCAGCAAGGAAATTATCAGGGAAAATGAGCAAAGAAAATTTTTGAAGGAAAAAATCATCAAGAAAATGACAGAAAAAGTGATAATAAACTAGAGAGGCACTCAGGTGAGAGCATGCCTTCGCCAGGCTAAGGCTACGTTTTCACTATGTTCACGGCGGTCCCGGCAACCCCGTTTGGGGCCACCGTGAACAAAACGGGATGGACGCGAAAAAACGTTATACAACTCTTTGGAACGGGATTGTCAAACGTGACAGGCCCTGACTGCCGGGGCAAATTTTTAAACTGTCAAGAAATTTGCCCCGGCAGTCCCGGCAGTCAGGGCCTGTCACGTTTGTCAATCCCATTCCACAGATTGTATAACGTTTTTTCACGTCCAAAAAATTTGCCCCGGCAGTCCCAGCAGTCAGGGCCTGTCACGTTTGCCAATCCCGTTCCACAGAGTTGTATAACATTTTTTCGCGTCCATCCCGTTTTGTTCACAGTGGCCCCAAACGGGGTTGCCGGGACCGTCGGGAACATAATGAAAACGTAGCCTCAGCAGTCTTATATTCAAAGTATCAGTGCGTACTTGTACTTTGATCTAATTTATCGAAAATGTTACAGATTCATCATTGGGTCATACCCAACACGACTATAAAGTTTGGTCGAAATTGGTGCAATAGTTTTTTTTATATATATATAAAAGTTGCTCACAAAGAAAGGTAAATACATACCCTTCGCAAAATCAGGTAATACGTAAAAAAGGGTTAACTATTATTACTTTTATTGTTACTATCTAAGCTACAACTCTAGTTGGGAAAACAAGTTGGAAAATAGCCCAGTGAGGAAAAGAAATTAGAAAAATAAATAGATAAGGGAAGTAATGAACAATTAAAATAAATTAAGAATAGTAATTGAAATAAATAGGCAATGACGATAGAACTAAAGAGGAACAACACAAAATGAATAGATAATTTTTGGTAAAAATTCAAAATTGAATAAAAACAAGAAGGGAAATGAAAAAATTATAAAGATGAAACAAGGGAAAAATGAAAACAAGAATAAAACTGTGAGGAGAAACAAAAAAGGAAAAGAGCAATATATAAAACCAATTATAAAGTCACCAAACAATTAAAACTAAAACGTTGTAAAAATAACAAAACAGATGAAAATGCAAATCCGAAAACTAACAAAAATCAATATAAGATCTTGAGTAAACAATTAAAAATACAAAAGACGCTGGAATTCCCGAAAATGTAAACAAAGAGTGACTGTAAGAAAGAAAAGGTAAACAATAGTGATAAACAAATTAATTATAATGACTTGTTTTACTGTTGTTTACAAACTGCTTTTCTCCTTAGCTTTATTAATTTATAATTTCTATATTCTTCATCAAAATAAAAATAGTAATACCGACAATTACTCATAATGTACTAACGGAGACTATGTAAATAATGTCATATCAATATATGCAATTACAGAATTCTAAATTAAATGAGACTCAATACTAATAGAATGATAACTAGTTCATCCTCAAAACCTCTCTTCTATTTAACATAACAACGACATAATCGTATATTACCATTTAAGCACAATGATTTCCCTGGCCTAAGTAGCAATGAAGCCAAATTAATTAGCTTTCAAAATTCCCTAATGAGAAAATGATTACTTTTGTCAACTAATTTCACTGGACGCTTTCACTCGGGTTCTTACATCCGTGAAATTTAATGCCTTCCAAACTCCACTTTCTGTGGAATCCGAAAGAGCTTTAACCTAGAGCTCCTTCACTATGAAATTTGGTAATAAGTAGATATTTGCAGAAACGTTCAAGTGTTGGAGGAAGCCGAGAATCCCTACTCAAAGTCAGTACTGTCAAGCGAACCGCTTCGGTTGAGAATCAATACCAATTTACGCTATGCAATTTCTACCGCTCCGCACCTGCTTGGAGATCGCATATCGAGGCTGTGCTGACGGTAGCCTTTGATTAAGGTATTAATTCTACAAAGGGAGAGAGAGAGAGAGAGAGAGAGAGAGAGAGAGAGAGAGAGAGAGAGAGAGAGAGAGAGAGAGAGAGAGAAAGTATTACAGAGAATTGTGACTTAATCTCCTATTAGA
>NC_090749.1:97009162-97029162 GCF_036898095.1 Palaemon carinicauda | reverse complement strand
ACTCGTTAATCCTTTGTCTTTTCTTTACTCCTGTACTTCCTTTGCAATACCTAAACGCTCATTTTAACAAAAAAAACCCACAAAGTTATTTACGTAAACAAATACTGAAAGAGACAAACAATATTATCAGAGAGAAGTGAATTAAATATCCTTGATAGATGTACATTTATAATTGCTAATAACAATATTTATATTTTTGAGTAAGGGAACTTCACTGTGTAAATACCGTAGAGTTTTACGAATAAATAAGTAAGTAAAACATGGCGTTTCAACCCCTTAGATTTATGATCCTTTAAGTACACTGCGTATTATTTATGTTCCTGGCCCTTCAAGGCGCTTTCAGACAAGCTCCTTGCTGCAATCGCTCTTTGTTACAGATCTAACTCCTGCTGAATGATTTATCCTACTCTAGGAGCATTAATCCTACCGGGCTACAGCAGGATATGTCAGAAGGACTCATTTATTCCACAGAAGTTACAAGCTTTGATCTATAATTCCTTGTCTGGAACTTTCTTCCAATTTGAAATTCATAACAGCGTATAATCTTACGAGAGGCTTGGGACTATGCTCTCTCTCTCTCTCTCTCTCTCTCTCTCTCTCTCTCTCTCTCTCTCTCTCTCTCTCTCTCTCTCGGAGAAAGTATGAGAGAAAGATTTATTTAAGTTTATTCAGAATGAAAGGTGAAAGAGTTGATACCATTCAAGTCCGTTTCATATAAACACTAGCTGAGAGAGAGAGAGAGAGAGAGAGAGAGAGAGAGAGAGAGAGAGAGAGAGAGAGAGAGAGAGAGAGAGAGAGCTGATAAGTGTGACATTTCTTAAGGCAAGAAAGAGATAAATGAGTTGCTTAAACTTACTGTTAAGAAAATAAAATCGTTTTCACAAGACAACCTTTTGTCTCCAAGACAATATATTTTCTATTTTCTTTCTGGAATTTTTAAATCATTAAGATCAATGGTTATAATTGTTTCATTCCTTAGTGCCCATTTTCCTGCTTGTATGGAAATATGGTCAAGTAATAAATATTAATTGTTGGTTTATTTCTTTTCGACCAAAATAATAATAATAATAATAATAATAATAATAATAATAATAATAATAATAATAATAATAATAATAGTGATAATAAATTGTAATTGATTCAATTTTAAATATAAATAACAAATGTATTAGAATAGCCTTAAGAGGCTCCTTCCCTTTTTACCATAACAATAAATCTAAGGTCAAAATCCCAGAAATATATTCATATGCCGAATCTTGAATTACTTAAGTATATATTTCCTTATCATGTTCTAATTATATCAGGATGGGTAAAAAAACATTCTACCTTATTAAAAAGAAAAAAATTCAGTTTCTAAAAATTTATTCAAAATACTCTTTAGTTCTACCGACATAGCTCATAAAAACAAAAATCTCAAGAAGGATTTTGATCCTAAGATTATTTATCTTTTAAAAAATTTTTTATTTAGGGTATAATTCTTTCAAATTTCTTTAAAATTGAAGAGCCAGAAATCTATGAAATATATGATTAGATTAATTCATGATTAAACAACTTCACCCTATTCTATTCTTTAGAAATCTGTCCATTTACCAAAGCACTTCCCCCAATTTTGTGGGGTAGCCGACATAAAACAAAGGAACCAAAGGGAACCTTTTCTCTCTCAGCTCCTCCCAGCCTGACGGGGGATTCGGCAGAGTTTGGTTAGGTTAGGTTTGGTTGTTACAGCTAGGGTGAAGTAATCAAGGATGTTAAAGTAGAAAATAAGTTCATTTCTATTGAAATTTTCGTAGGGAATTTTAGGATCCTCATTGAGTGTTAGATCAAGGGCTTTGTCTATTTATGTCTTGTTCTGTTGGTAGAAGAAGAATATAATTCAATGAAATCATTTACCTTAACTAGTGTGTTTGGTTCGGAAAGTTAAATTATCTCTGATTTCACGAGTAATAAATTATCTTTAAATTACTTTATTGATTTAACAACTGCATTTTTAATTTCACATAATCTGTAGTGTTTTCTTTGATATATTAGTTCCCTAAATCTAACACCTCTCTTCCCTGTTTAAAACCGTAACCTAAGCTATTACAATATTAAAAAAATTCCGTAAAAAACGGTAAAAATCCTTGAATAAATTTTGTCAGGCTTTTGTCGTTTTAAAAACGGTTATATTATCGTAAAGGAGTGATGTTACGGTCACTAACTCGTAAAAAAAAATAACAAAGGGTGTAAAATTACGGGCGGATGTATTCACTGAAATACGGCTGAGAACAGTATATATAGTTTTACGGAGAATTTCCGATTAGAATTACATTTTTGTAACAGGGAAGAAAATGTAACTTTATACTTTAGTGTTGATTATGGAAACCTAATTCTTCCATCTCTTGTTCTTAGTCTTCGAAGATAAGGCTGTTTCGGTGGCTAAAACCAACCAGGGCACCTAACCTAACCAAACCTAATCAACCTAACTTCAGGCATTCCTTGGCAACATTAAGGAAAGGAGAGAATAGTTGTCCAGCACTGGAGTACACCGTTCAATGTGTATAAATAAACATCTTTATATACGTAGGCATATATGCAAATACCTTATAGATTATAAGCATCAAGTAAATAAAACGTTATATATATATATATATATATATATATATATATATATATATATATATATATATATATATATATATATATATACATATACATATATATATATATATATATATATATATATATATATATATTTATATATATGTATATATATACATATATATAGATATATATATATATTTACATATATGTATATATATAAACATATATATATACAGTATATATATATATATATATATATATATATATATATATAGAGTATATATATATATATATATATATAATATATATATATATATATATATATATATATATATATATATTATGTATACATTTTGTAGCTATATATGAATACTAACTATTATTATTATAATTATTATTTTCATTATTATTATTATTATTACTATTATTATTATTATCATCATCATCATTATTACTATTATTATGTATATATTAATACGATAGTGTGTGTGTTATTTATTTTGTGTGCCATTCTTTAAAGAAAACAGAAATAATTTCATGGTATACTCTTACAAATTCACGCTTCAAAGAAAACGGAAATAATTTCATGGTATACTCTTAAAAATTCACGCTTTAAAGAAAACGGAAATAATTTCATGGTATACTCTTAGAAATTCACATTAGATTTTGATTACTTAACTAAAGTACATCTTATATAGTTTTCCCAATTTTGTCTTTAGCACCTGATTCTTTTTTTAAATGTTAGACAAAAAATTGTGTTCTATCAATTTCCATAACCTAGATTATAAAATTAATCTCGGAATATTTTATTCAAACATGTACAGGTTAGGAACAAGATGATTAGGATTGAAAATATCATTTCGTTTAATTTACACAGGTTCCGCTATTTACTATTATTATCATTATTATTACTGGTTAAGCTATAATTTAGTGGGAAAAGCAGGATGCCATAAACTCAATTGCTCCGACAGGGAAAAAACCCCAGATAGGATAGGAAATAATGAAATAAATAAATATTCATACTTGAAACCCCATTTCTATTATAACATATGATGATCAACTTCAATATTACATCTACCAAGTTTATAATGACCTGATTATATTTAAATATATCTTATCAGGAGGAAAGCGAACCTTTATTAATTTCGTAAAAACAAAAGACTCTCGAGAGAAGTTCAAGAGATGCAAGTCTCTTTGTTTGTCATTCAAAATGAAACTTGTCTTATGAAGTTTATATTAAATCTTTTCTTCTCTTCTTCATCCTTATCTCGACGTCCAAACATTTCCGATGCTTTAAAGGAAGGACATTTCAAGAAGATAGTTAGCGTGGAAGGGCAAAGTGGATTCAACATTAATTATCTTGCTGTGATTCATATTCTGATTTCTAGTCATAATTGTCAATAATAATAATACAATATTATTCCAGTTGCTTCATTTCGGATGAATCTATAGTGAAATTATATATATGTTAATAAATTTCATTTCCTTATTTTCCAAAAGACATAAATCCAAGATCCAGCAATCTATGACCCATGATTTATGTAAGACTCAATCAGTCATGATTTGTTCCAAATAAATGATAATTTAGATAATGATTAACTCCAACAACAGATTCCTCTGCATTCATTTCCTGTCCATATTATCAATCACTGTTAATTACAGTCAATTTCTCCCCAATTATTCAGGACACTGACTTCGTAATGGGGAGCTAAATCTTTTTCTTGAAACACAAAGACGAGATATGTTTTGGATCCTTTGACTGGTTACGGTTAATTTTTCCTTTTGTCTACAGATACACCACAGTGTGGCCTATTCTTTCCCCATTGTTCTGTCCTCATACACATGACACCACTGAGATTACCAAACGATTCTGTAATTGTTAAGTGGCTACTTTTCCTCTCGGTAAGGGTAGAAAAGATTCTTTAGCTATGGTAAGCAGCTCTTCTAGGAAAAAGACACTCCAAAATCAAACCATTGTTCTTTATTCTTGAGTAGTGCCATAGCCTCTTTACCATGGTTTTCCAGTGTCTTGGGGTAGAGTTCTCTTGCTTGAGGGTCCACTCAGACACAATATTCTATCTGTACCCTTATCTCCTCCCTTCTCTTGGCTATTTTCCCAGTTTGAACCCTTTGGGCTTAATGCATCCTGCTTTTTCTGGTAGGGTTGTAGTTTAGCTAGTAATAGAAAAATTAGCATAGGGAGGAACATTGTCAGCAAGAAATGGAGTATAAAGATTATGAAGGAAAAATATCCGTAAAAATTATGATATAAGGAGTAAAGAGTAACATTGTCTGCAAAGAATGAAATATATGGTGTATAGAGGAACTTGTCACTGAAGAAAAAGGTTTAAGGATAAAAATGAACAGAATGAACATATAAACAAAGAAATTATCAAGGTAGAATATACAACAGAAAAGGAAAATATGATAAAATGACAATTTCTAGGTTAATTGTATTTTTCCTAGAATACCACGTCCCAATAGTAGGAATACTCTCTATATAGGTCTCTACCGACCAGAGATTTCCCTCCCTTCAAGCGCCCCCCCCCTGACCCCCAAGACCCGCTCGCACCTGCGAGACCTGACCTCCATTTGTTTCCTTGGAATGTCCCAAGGGTATGCTAGGCCTAGCCTTTATGTCAACACCAGCCTTTATCCTCTGGTTTCGGGAAAAGTGACATATGATACAAAAGGTCTATAGAGGGAAAGGAGGGGGGGGGGGGGGCGGTTACCCTATTCGGACCTGGTAAGTATGTTAGGAAAATTACACTTTACCTAGAAATTGTCATTATTTCAACCACGATTACTTCCCACGTCCAAATAGTGTGAGCCTCAGAATTAGGAGGCGGGCAGATATACCCTGATGAAAGGCTATACCCAGGTGCCCTACCACTTTCTGCCACTTCTTCAGTGACGCCGGCGTTCCCCTGGGGAAGGGTTCTGCCATGCTCTCAAAGTTGCCGATCCTCTCCCTTGCTGTGAAGGCTTTTACCTGCACGGAGCTAATTTCCATTCCCGGGTACACTGTCCTTGTGGTAGGGGAGGGTTTCGACTTCTCCCAGTTCAACTCCACCCCCAGTTCCACAAAGAATGACACTAATTTTTCCCTTTGTTCCGACAACTGCTCCCTGGATTCCGAGAGGAGCAACCAATCGTCGAGGTATATCAACAGTCTTATTCCTCTCTTGTGGGCCCACTTGGGGACCAGGGAAAAGACTCTCATAAAGACCCGAGGAGCGGTCAACAGACCAAAGCAAAGAGTGTAGAGCTGGAAGACTTCTCCCCATTTGAACTTGAGGAACCTCCTGCTGAACGGGTGCACTGGGATTTGAAAATATGCGTTTTTGAGGTCCAGGGATAGCATAAACCCCTTCCCTGATGGCTGCTTAGACCGTTCTGGCCGTTTCCATCTTGATTGTGGTCTTGGCGACAAAACGGTTGAGGGCCGAGAGGCTTATCCCTGGTCGCCACCCACCTAAGGCTTTTTCCACCAGGAATGGTAGACGAAGAAGCCCAGCAGTTCTGGGGGTACCGCCTGGATAGCATTTTTGGAGAGGAGGTCCTGAACCTCC
This sequence comes from Palaemon carinicauda, assembly GCF_036898095.1. Taxonomy (NCBI): domain Eukaryota; kingdom Metazoa; phylum Arthropoda; class Malacostraca; order Decapoda; family Palaemonidae; genus Palaemon; species Palaemon carinicauda. The sequence goes on along the minus strand of NC_090749.1, from coordinate 97,023,010 downwards.
CCTCCCAGGTTCTCGCCGTGCTTCATCCTTGGGGTGAAGGGAGGAGACCTCAAGTCCTGAGACCAAATGAGGTGTAGGGCCCTTGAAGGGGATGTGGTAGCCATCCCTCAACACTTGAACTATCCAGTAGTCCGCCCTTCCTTTGCCCAATTTCTCCACCTTGCATTGAGGCATCCCCTTACCCCTGTAAAGCGCTGGGGAGAGGGGCCTCATCCCCTACTGCCTTTTGAAGAATTGGGAGCCAGGTGCCTCTCGGTTGCTGGTCTCTGTCCTCCTAAGGGGGGCTGCGACGGAGGGGGGGGGGGGGGGGGACTGGACCGAGGAAGGGTTCAGGACGAGAGCCATCGTAGGACGCCTACCTGGCTGGGCTTTGGGCTTGTGCTGCTCCTGGGGGCGGTATGAAGGGTTTGCTGAGGTCCACAACGCCAAAGAGGGTCCCCCAAGGAGCATGGCATCATGCCTTTCCATTCTCCATTTCTCCAAGGCCTATTCCAACGTGCCCTCTGGGAAGAGGGCCTCTTTGACAAATGGGGCATCCCTCAAAGCTCTTAAGTTTCCCGTCCGGGTGTTTCCTTGGCAACTTCCTACGTCCCTCCTTTGAAGGACCCAGTTCGACGTCACAGAAACTGCCAGATTTAGGAACTGCTCCCTGGCCTGGTTGTTTCCTACGTCGTTTTCTAAGGTGAATGACACTAGGGCCGTAGACCAGAGGTCCAACCATGAAACCACGTCCTCCACAGCCCAAGGCTGGGGAGTTCAGAACATGCCTTCGCACTCTTATGTTCAAGCCCACGGTTCCTCCCAAGACTGTGGCACCCCTAATTACTTCATTCTGTATTTTATCTCTTTTTGTCACCCCACACAACTAATTTATGATATAAATGTGCTCTAGAAATCATATAGGTAAAATCAGCAATGAAATTATGTGGGAAAATGAGCAAAGAAACTTTTTGAAGGAAAAAATCATCAAGGAAAATAACAGGAAAACCTAATAATAAACTAGAAGTGCACTCAGTTGAGAGCATGCCTTCGCCACGCCAAGCACTCTTATGTTCAAAGTACTTATGCGTACTTGTGCTTTGATATACTTTAGCGAAAATGTTACAGATTCATCCTTAGATTATACCAAACACGACTATAAAGTTTGGTCAAAACCGGTGCAGTAGTTTTTGATAAAAGCTTCTCACGAGCAAATAATCTTTGCAAAATCTTCGATAATCAGGCAATTAGAAAATCACGTAATAGTTAAAAAAACGGATTACTTATTATCACTATTATTGTTACCATCTAAGCTACAACGCCAGTTGGAAAAGCAAGATGATCTGAGCCTAACGGCTTCGACAAGGAAAATAGCCCAGTGAGGAAATGAAATAAGAATAAGTAAACGACAAGAGAAGTAATGAACAATTGAAGTAAAGTAAGAAAAGTAATTGAAATAAGTAGGTAATGGAGATAAAACTAACAGGGAACAACACAAAAAGAATGAATAATTTTTGAGTAAATTAAAAGAAGTTAATAAAGACAAGATTATAAAAAGTAACAAGAGGAAAAAACACGATTGTGAGGCAATACAAAAAAGTAAATAAGCAGTATTAATAGCAAATATAAAGAGTTACCAAAGAACTGAAAATAAAAATCCGAAAAGTAATTGTAAAAATCAACAAAAGATATAAAATAAACAATTAGAAATATAAAAATCACTTGAATTCACGGAAAGGTAAACAAAAAAGGACTGTAAGAAAGAAAAGGTAAACAATGGTGATAAACAAGAAAGTTAAATGAGTTGATTTACTGTTGTTTACAAACTGTTTTTCTCCTTAGCTTTATAGATTTATCATTTCTCTATTCTTCATCAAAATAATAATAGTAATACCAACAATTACTTATAATGTACTAACAGAGATTATGTGAATAAAGTCATATTAATATATGCAATCATAGAATTGTCAGTTGAATGAGAATCAATACTAATAAAATGATAACTAGTTCATCATCAAAACCTCTCTTCTATTTAACATAACAACGACATAATCGTATATTACCATTTAAGCACAATGATTTCCCTGGCCTAAGTAGCAATGAAGCCAAATTAATTAGCTTTCAAAATTCCCTAATGAGAAAATGATTAATTTTGTCGAACTAATTTCACTGGACGCGTTCAATCTGGTGATTACATCCGCGAAATATAATGCCATCTAAACTGCACTTTCTGCAAAATACGAAACAGCAATAACCCAGAGCTCCTTCACTTTGCAATTTGGTAATAAGTAGATATTTGCAGAACCGTTCAAGTGTTGAAGGAAGCCGAGAATCCCTACTCAAAGTAAGTACTGTCAAGCGAACCGCTTCGGTCGAGAATCAATACCAATTTACGCTATGCAATTTCTACCGCTCAGCACCTGCTTGGAGATCGCATATCGAGGCTGTGCTGACGGTAGCCTTTAATTACGGTATTAATTCTACAAACAGAGAGAGAGAGAGAGAGAGAGAGAGAGAGAGAGAGAGAGAGAGAGAGAGAGAGAGGAAGTAATACAGAAAATAAAGGCTTAATTTCCCTTTAAACAACTAATATATTCACAAACATGTATTTCCCACTTACCCACATCTCTTCAAATCAACTGTAACCCCAAACCTGATTTCACTAAGATTATAAATCATGATATTGGTCCGATTGTAAAATGTCATAGAGACTTTCCCGATCAATGCTTTGACTAGAGATGAACACATGTACTCCTAAATGAAACTACATAATTAGGTCAGCATGTCATTAAATTAGAGTTGAGGATCATAGAGTAATTAGATGAAAATATTAGAGATCTGACTGTAATCATTAATAGAGGGGAGAGGTGAGGTATAGCTGGTGGATGTTCGATTAGTATTTATTAAGTTAATGTTAATTATATTATGGTAATTATTAATTATGTATATGCCTTCGAATTTCATACAAAAGTTAAGGTTTTTATTCTCATTTTTTTTATTAAAATATAAATCATTACAAATTGATTCATGTCTCCAGATGTTTTATTGAGAGTAAAGAGGAAAATAAGATAATTAGTGAATTTGTTTTGATTATACATGTTATACTTATATATATATATATATATATATATATATACAATATATATATTTATATAATATATATATGCAGTATATATATATATATATATATATATATATATATATATATATATATACAATATATATATTTATATAATATATATATGCAGTATATATATATATATTTATATATATATATATATATATATATATATATATATACAATATATATATTTATATAATATATATATGCAGTATATATATATATATATATATATATATATATATATATATATATATATATACTGTATATGTGTGTGTATAAACATATACATATATATATATATATATATATATATATATATATATATTATATATATATATATATATATACATATATATATATATATATGCATATATACATATATATCCATATATATGTATATATATTATATATATACAGACACATATATATATGTGTAAGTGTAAGTGTGTTTGTGTGTGTCATTGCAGACACCCACAAACTCACACACGCACACACATATGCCTATTTTATATAATCCTATATATGCATAAGATACATATACTTTATATATGTGTGTGCATATACAGTATAAATCCCCCAACCATTATACAATAAAAAAAAATGTTCATGATTAAGATATCATATTACATATAACGCTTCCCTCTTCACCCCCCCCCCAAAAAAAAAATATTCAATGAACTTTCCACTCAGCAAAAAGAAAAAAAAATATGAGGGACACCTCCCTAACAGTAATGGCTGAACTCACAAATTGAATGAATCATATCAATGATTATATCAATTAGATTAATATTTCCACTATCATTGTCTAACCCTTTTTTCATTGTAAATAATTAATTAAACTTTTCTATCACGTTTCACCAATTGACCTAAAAACCCATCCACAAAAGTGGAGCCAAAAATTTGAAGTTAGAAAGAGTTTAACTTTGGAAATGTTCATCTGTTGGCTAAATGTGACTTCGTGTTAAGGAGAATATATCATTCAAAAGTTGGTTTCAATTTTAGAATACGAATCGAAAAAATTGTGGAAACGCCTTTCCTTATTTGTCTATTCAATGGAGAATAAATTCATAGAAAATGTGGAATCTTTATTCATGTCTCTCGTATGTCCTTTATTTATTTCTCTTTATGCACAGACGCTCATGTTAACAAAAAAAAATAGAAAATAAAAAAACACAATTATATCTATATAAGTTCATGCTGAAACAAATAAGTATATATATATATATATATATATATATATATATATATATATATCTCTAGGAATATATATGTATATATATATATTTTTGGGCTCAAGCCATGTCGTCCTGATGGAAGTTCCTATAGGGTAGCTTCCTAGGGTATATTACAACTACGGCGATATTCCCAGAGAATTTACCTTAAAGTACCAGGATTCTAACTCCTGGAGCAAATATCCCTCCTGAAAGGGATATCGCGACATATCAGAGGACGTATTCTTGACACGCCACATGGCAATCTGCACCCTGACAGAGATTTCGTCTCGCAAGGGGCAATTGGCAAGAAACGAATTCGGGAAAGAAAAAGGGGGAGCCGCTCCCAAGGCTCCCTATCTCCCGTTTCGTAAGCGTGCCTGGCGCCAATCCTGGCGCCAATCCTGGCGCCATCTGTATTCCTTTTTGCGTAGCTTAACAACTCGGTGTTTTTTCCTGTGTTTCTCGCAAATCTTGGATTTATTCTGCTTTTCATGACTTCTCCGTCTTCGTCGGCCTCTGATAAGTTGAGTACCATGTCTTTTATGTATAAATGTAGGCTCTTGGTAAATTTTTGAGTGATTAATAGGATTAATCTTTGTTACAAGAGCCGTAGCCTACCGGAGGCGTGATGGACGCTGTCGCTCGCTAGGTATAAGTTTAGTTAGTCAGAGCGACATTCCCGGTTGTTTTGCTTTAATAAATTTTAGCTATTTAGCATTACATAGGATTTCCTTTCGTGCTTGGTATTATTTTGGCGAAGTATTCGCCATTCTGGCCTACGCTAGGCCATGTAGCCTAGTCGTTTGGTCCTAGTACTTCATGCATGATTTTGGTTTTTCCGAGTGTATTAAAATTTTATTGAAGCTTTAGGCTATGTTTTATACATTTAAGATTGTGTGGAATATTTCCAAGATAGTATACGAGTGAGTTTCGGTGATTTAGGTAATCGATTCTCTTGGTGCCTAGGCTAAGTTGCTTATGGAGCCTTAGTATACTTTTTCATACTCCCCGGTTGCTTTCTTTTCTTCGGAGAAGGTATGCAATCCCTTTCCCTCTGTTTAAGCCTTGGGCTTATCCCTAAGCGGTTTATCTGAATTAATTTTCGATAAAACTATACTGGGGTGTTACTGTACCTTCCTGTTCCAGTAAGTCTGGTTCAAAGAGGGACAGAACAACAGAGTTTTTTAGTCTGAGTCTGTGTTTGTCTGGCTTGGGGTAGAGTCTCCCTCGCTGGCCTGACACAGACAAAGGTGGCTTAGCCTCCTTAGGTCACTACCGAAGGTTTCTGTGGATATGATTCCTTCTTTTGTGATCTACCAGACTAGTCCTTGTTGCTGTTCTCGGGGGAAGATAAGTTTCTTTCCCTGGGAGTAGCAACACCTTCCTTGCTTTGGTGCTCTGGGAGCTGGCAAGCATTGCTGGCCTCCCCCCTTGGATCTCCCTTAGGCTAAGATAAGTTTCTTGGCTGCGGGTGATCCGTCACTAAAGCAAGGTTGGTAGGACCCTCTTTTGTCCCTTCCCCCTCTATCTCCGTAATGGCCTAGCCATTACAGTACTGTACGTCGTTCTACATCTGGACCTAGAATAGGTTAGGATGTGGAATTGACTCAGCCCCTTGCCGACCGGCAGAGCTGCCGGCCGGCAAGGGTCTTATATTTCGAGTGCTGCCCGGACCTCCCTTGGTCCCTCATCCATGCCTGCCTGTAGAGCCAGACGGCATTGGTCAGGAAGCCTGAATTAGATTCTCCCCTTCCTTATATGCACTCTTTCGGATTGCCGGGCTTGGAGGTAGTGTACACTCTTATCCCGGCATCCATCCTGTTTTTCTTCTAGTGCTGTACCCGACCCGGCTGCCGGCCTATGAGGCCGGCAGCCGGGCGGGTGTAGTCCTCTGGTTCTTTTGCTGCCGGCTGGCATCGGTCCTGTACCTTTGCCGGCCGGCTAATGTCAGCCCTTGTCTGCCGGTCACCAAGAGTGTGGCCGGCAGCTGGGTACTACCTTGTGTAGTTGCCGGCCGACATTGGCTGTTGCCGGCCGGCACATGCATTTGAACCAGAGTTCTGCCGCCTTATAGCTGTTAAGTAGTATACTTTAAAGCTAGTTATGGTGTGTGCCGGCCGACAAGTGCCGGCCGGCACGTATCCTCCTATACTGTACTAGTATTCTTCAGTATAACATATACAGTAAGAAGAAAACTATAGTATGGGTTTTGGTACAGCACTGTGTGTTCTAACACTTGTGTTTTCTTGCACAGTCCTTTGCTGTTGCCCTACAGATAGGAAAGTGAGTTCTTTCCTGTCTACTATCCAGGATTTTAAAATCATTGCTTAGGTGTGAGCTTCACCTGTTTCCTCTGGAAACTTTGCATTGGTTACTCTAGAAGAGATTAACCAATTGATTTTATTATCTGGAAGGCTGCAACAATGGGTTGTGAGGGAAACACAAGTGTGTGTCTTTCCTTTCTGAATTGTTATGCTATACTATGCATATCCAGTGATACATAGTTCACTTGATACTCATGGAAATTTCTTCTCTTCACAGGAGGACCCTCCGAAGTGCGGAAATGTTTTCTGTTCTGCAACATCCGCAGCAAGAACCTCTGCGGACATGAGTGTTGTAGGAGACACGCAGCATGCGCTGTCTCCAAGGATGATCTCCAGTATTGGGACCCTCAGGTATGTACTGTGTGCACTAACCTGATTACTGAGGCCTTTGATTCCCCTAGGACGGCGGAATCAAGGGATATAGCAAGGGAGAAGCTTCGTACCTGGGTAAGGGGCTTCCAAAAGAACACCTCTGGCCCTTATCTTCCAAGTGAGAAGATGAGGGCGTATCTTTTCCCTAAGGCATCAGCTGATGCAGTGATTCCCCAGCCTCAAGAGGAGATCCCCCAAAGTCAGATCCAGGTGGATGCTGAAGTCGCGGTCGCGATGCAAGACATCCAGTTAGATGACAGGATGTCTGACGTGGACGAGCGTTTGGAAGAAGACCTCCTGGCAGAAGGCCAGGATGAAGTTCAAGCCCCGGACGTCGTAGAGGAAGAGGTCGACGAGGTGTCAGCTACTCCGGTTCAGATTCCGGAGCCTATTCCCTCAACATCGGCCGGTCTCCCAGTAGAGCTGGGACAGGCCCTCTCTTCGATTGTTGGAATGATCCAACAAATGCAGAAGGAGAATCAGGAGAAGGCGGCTGCTATGGAACTGCGGATGCAGGGCCTTGCAGAATCGCATGGGCCCCAGAAAAGGCTCAATGTGAAAGACCTTCCCTTGTGCTCAGATGCTAACCCATGGAGGTATGCTGAGCACATGCCGATGACGACTGGAAAGATCGTCATCTCGGATAAGCTGGGCTCAGTTCCCCTAGAGGAGTTGGAATTCTGGCCCAGCAAGGCATCATATCCGGACTGTTATGTCCGGCTGAGAAAGGAACCAGCTTCAAAGGAGGAGACAGAGCCGAAGGAGGTCATAGTGATGGACCATGCTAAGGCTCAAGCTCTACTTTCATCCTCGATGAAGGAGAGGGGCTTCTCTAACTCGAAGGTAGCTGCATTGAGCAAGAAGCTCCCTTCCTTTGTGTCCTCTCCTGCTAGAGCCTTCCCCTTTTTACAGAAAGGGTTTGCGGCTGTCCTAAAAGCAGTCGAGGCCGGGAAGCCTTGCCCCTCCCTGGAGGAGTGTAAACCTTTGTCGCTGGCCCTGCCTATGGACCACAAAGACTGGAAGGACGTCCATCTGACGTTCTCAGTGGGAAAGATGGAGGCTGATATTGCCGGACGGCAATTCGGCGAGGACCTCCCCAAGCTGTCTGACTTTCTTTTGCGAAGAGAGTTCGAGACAAAAGAAAGACTGGCTGCCTCAATGTCTCTTCAGACTACTCTTGAGACGATGGCAAGTGACCCCAAGGTCCATGAAATGTTCATGGTGTTGGCTAAGACTCACCTGGCCACGGTGACGAAGGACCTTTATGGCTTCGTCAAGGCGAGGAGAGCTTGTAGGGAGTTCGTGTTCACCGGGGCTACGGTGAGGCACGAGCCAAGGAAATTAATCTCCTCCAACATTTGGGGAAAAGACCTTTTCCCTACCGATGTGGTCAAAGAAGTTGTTGATAAGGCCGCCGTGGAGAATAGAAACCTTCTCCAGAAGTGGGGCCTGGCTATCAAAAGAAAGTCTTCCCCGGTTGAGGGTCCTCAACCAAAGAGGAAGACTATGAGGACTAGGCTACCGTCTCGGCCAGCCAAGCCCTCTAGACAGCAACAGCAACTGCAATTGCCATTGCCTCAAGTGCCCCAGATGGTGGCACAAACCCTGACCACTTTTCAGTGGGTACCCCAGGCTGTGTCGACTCAGTCCACGGCATTCACCCCAACGTTCGAAGGACAGTCTTCTTCCTTTTGAGCAAAGCCTAGAGGAGCAGCCAGAGGCTCGTCTAGGCGCCCCTCAAGGGGAAGGGGATTCAGGGGTGGTCGTGGTCAGGGAGGCAAGACCTCAGGACGGCAGTCCAAGTGAAATGATACCGGTAGGAGGGAGACTGCTGAAATTTTAGGATCGATGGACCTTCGATCCCTGGGCCCACAGCCTACTCAAGAATGGACTGGGCTGGAGCTGGTACAGCACTCCACCCCCGTGCCTTCGGTTTTTCCAACACTCCACCCCCGTTCTGGAGGAGTACGTTCAAGAACTGTTGGAGAAAAATGTGATCCGAAAGGTGAAGTCCATCAAATTCCAAGGGACGCTGTTTTGTGGTCCCAAGAAAGACTCGGAAAAGCTCAGAGTCATTCTGGACTTGTCGCCACTCAACAAGTTCATAGTGAATTGCAAGTTCAAAATGCTAACACTGCAACACATAAGGACCTTACTGCCCAAGAGGGCATACTCAGTCTCTATAGACTTGTCAGACGCCTATTGGCACATTCCAATCAGCCGCCGACTCTCCCCCTACCTAGGGTTCAGGCTACAACGGAGACTATACGCCTTCAGAGCCATGCCATTCGGGCTAAACATAGCCCCAAGGATTTTCACGAAGCTTGCGAGCGCAGCTCTCAAACAATTACGCCTAAAGGGAATTCAGGTAGTAGCCTACCTGGACGACTGGCTGGTGTGGGCAGCATCCGAGACAGAATGCTTGCAAGCTTCCAGTCAAGTGATCCAGTTCCTAGAGTACCTAGGCTTCAAGATCAACAGAAAAAAAGTCTCGACTTTCTCCATCTCAAAAGTTCCAGTGGCTGGGAATCCACTGGGACCTTTTGTCACACCGTTTCTCCATCCCGGCGAAGAAAAGGAAGGAGATAGCGGGTTCTGTCAAGAGACTTCTAGATTCCGAAAGGATATCAAGACGCAAACAGGAGAGGGTACTAGGCTCTCTCCAGTTTGCTTCGGTGACAGACCCAGTGCTAAGAGCACAGCTAAAGGATGCAACCGGAGTTTTGAGAAGGTATGCATCAAACGCGCGAAGAGATCTGAGAAGACCAGTGCCGCCTCGGCTACGTACTCTTCTCAGGCCTTGGTCCCAAGCCAGACATCTAAAGAAGTCGGTTCTTCTTCAGCCACCTCCCCCGTCGATGACGATTCACTCAGACGCCTCAAAGGAGGGATGGGGAGGTCACTCTCATCGGAAAAAAGTCCAGGGGACTTGGTCCAAGCTATTCAGGACCTTTCACATAAACTTTCTAGAAGCTATGGCAGTGCTCCTTACCTTAAAAAAAGTCTCCCCGCGTCACTCGATCCACATAAGATTGGTGACGGACAGCGAGGTAGTTGTGAGATGCTTGAATCGACAAGGGTCGAGGTCACCACCTCTCAACCAGGTGATGTTGGCCATTTTCCGAATGGCGGAAAAGAAGAAGTGGTACCTGTCGGCAGTTCACCTTCAAGGAGTCCGCAACGTGACAGCGGACGCTCTATCCAGGTTCACACCGATAGAGTCGGAATGGTCCTTAGACGCAGGATCATTCTCCTTCATTCTGAATCAAGTCCCAGAACTGCAGATAGACCTCTTTGCGACGAAAGACAACAAGAAGTTGCCCCTGTACGTGTCCCCGTACGAGGACCCCTTAGCGGAAGCAGTGGACGCGATGTCCCCCGACTGGAACAGATGGTCCAGGATTTATCTGTTCCCCCCTCACAACCTTCTGTTGAGGGTCCTCAACAAACTGAGATCCTTCAAGGGGGTAGCGGCAATAGTGGCCCACAAGTGGCCGAACAGCGTGTGGTTCCCCTTGGCGTTGGAACTACAGCTGAAGTTTGTACCGCTACCACATCCAGTTCTGACCCAGCGAGTCCAGAAGTCGACTGTCTGCGCTTCATTACAGAAAACCCGGACCCTGCAGCTCATGATTTTCTCTCCCTTGCGGTGAGAAAGTGTTTCGGGATTTCGAAAGCCAGCATAGACTTCCTAGAGGAATATAAGTGCAAATCTACTAGAAGGCAATATGAGTCATCTTGGAGAAAATGGGTGGCCTTTGTCAAGGCGAAGAGTCCGCAGGAGATCTCGACAGACTTCTGCTTATCTCTCTTCATCCACCTTCATGGTCAAGGGTTGGCAGCTAACACGATTTCAGTGTGTAAGTCTGCTTTGACGAGACCCATTCTATATGCCTTCCAGGTCGACCTAGGTAACGAGATCTTTAATAAAGTTCCGAAAGCCTGCGCTAGGATCAGACCTTCAGCACCTCCAAAGCCCATTTCATGGTCTTTAGACAAAGTTCTTCATTTCGCTTCTCTGTTGAGCAATGAAGAATGTGCGTTAAAGGATTTGACACAAAAAGTTATTTTCCTATTTGCACTCGCGTCCGGGGCCAGGGTTAGTGAGATCGTAGCCCTCTCGAGAGAGGCAGGTCGTGTTCAGTTCCTGGATGGGGGGGAACTGAACCTGTTTCCGGATCCTACGTTTCTCGCCAAGAATGAGTTACCCACCAACAGGTGGGGTCCCTGGAGAATCTGCCCTCTGAAAGAAGATGCATCTCTATGTCCAGTAGAATGCCTAAAGGTCTATCTTCGTAGAACTTCAGACTTCAAGGGTGGTCAACTATTCAGGGGAGAAACATCAGGCTCAAATTTATCTCTGAATCAACTCAGAGCGAAAATCACATATTTTATTCGCAGAGCGGATCCTGACAGTACACCCGCAGGTCACGATCCGAGGAAAGTTGCCTCATCCTTAAATTTCTTTAATTGTATGGACTTTGAACATCTCCGTTCATACACTGGCTGGAAGTCTTCCAGAGTGTTCTTTCGCCACTATGCGAAGCAAGTAGAGGAACTAAAGAGATCTGTGGTAGCAGTGGGTCGTGTTGTTAACCCTACTGTTTAACTCTGCGAGGAACAGTGGTCTTAATTGGGACGATTAAGTCCAGGGTGAGTGTGTAGGTACATACTGTACTTCAAACTAAATGAGGGCACTGAGTGCCCACATAGACTGTTCCTTTTCCAAAGGGGAACCTAGCATAAGTGCAGACATGTGTGCCGAGCGTTTCTAACGCTAATGTGATTGATTTGTAATACAGACTTTTATGACTTGATACCTCGGTATCTTAAAAAAGTGGCATTTGATGTTTTTTCTTTCAGATAAACAAGTTCTGTTTACTATCATACTTATGCTTAAAGTTTTGGGTTATTCTCTTTTTATATACATATATATAATTGTTGTTAACCTGTCTATTTATTGTCTGTCAATAAACTTGTTCTTGAGAACCTTGCGTCTCTTTCACCTGTGTCAATTTATTGGTATAATTGAGCATTTATTCTATGTACCTTATCTGGGATAATTCTAATAGAATTGTTTCTTTATGCAAGCTATGTTGCATTGGTTTATGATTCCCTTAACGGGAGGACTCCGTCCCATAAAAGGACGAGGGCGGTTTTACTAGTTTCTTCCTATGCGGATATAAACCTTTGTCCAATACAAGTATTGTGCGGATAACTGGTCGATATTTCATATTGACGCAGTGGTTCTTTACAAACTATGCTTTACTTAATATAGGGTGAGACCACTATATTAGCTTGCTTGGTAGTCATACATAGGTATATATACTCTTCGAGACCTTCCCAGAGTCTAGTAGGACTCTTCCCTGTAGGGGGCAGGAAGCTCTAAGATGGTTTATAGTTAGTTGAAAAGATGTATAACGGTAACATCTTAGGTCTCTAGGTCTAGTCGACCGGGAAAAATTACTTCCGGGGAGTACGGCACGTTCTGAGAATCCACAGATACAGTAATGCTCTGGTATACTTCCATCAGGACGACATGGCTTGAGCCCAAAAAACGGATTTTGAGCGAAGCGAAAAATCTATTTTTGGGTGAGATGGCCATGTCGTCCTGATGGACCCACCCTTGCCTTTCTAAGAAAGGGGTGTAGGACCCCTCCCTACATACAGTATCTGTAGCACCTCGTGTACGCTACAAGGAATACAGATGGTGCCAGGATTGGCGCCAGGCACGCTTACGAAACGGGAGATAGGGAGCCTTGGGAGCGGCTCCCCCTTTTTCTTTCCCGAATTCGTTTCTTGCCAATTGCCCCTTGCGAGACGAAATCTCTGTCAAGGTGCAGATTGCCATGTGGCGTGTCAAGAATACATCCTCTGATATGTCGCGATATCCCTTTCAGGAGGGATAATCGCTCCAGGAGTTAGAATTCTGGTACCTTAAGGTAAATTCTCTGGGAATATCGCTGTAGTTGTAATATACCCTAGGAAGCTACCCTATAGGAACTTCCATCAGGACGACATGGCCATCTCACCCAAAAATAGATTTTTCGCTTCGCTCAAAATCCGATATATATATATATATATCTATATATATATATATATATGTATATATATATATATATATATATATTTATATATACATTCTATGTATTAATCTTATATATATCAATTCCTATCTAACTATATATCTTCATAAATAACTCAAAGTCATTAAAAACAAATTTTAACTCTAAGCATCATAGAACTTTACACTTAAGTCAAGGTTTAGCTCTGATGCTAAGAGAAGACAGGTGGAAAAGTGATTATCCTCTTTTAATATCAATAAAATAGAGGTTGAATTTATTTATTTATTTATATATATATATAAATATATATATATATATATATATATGCATATATGTATACATATGTATATATATAGCATTTATTTATACATACACATACAACAACAAACGCGGCCGTTTCTAGTTAACTGCAGGACAAAAGCCTTAGTCATGTCTTTCAACACGCATCTTTTACGGGCTTTCCATTTCAGTATAAACAGCATTAATCCTTTCATCCTTTTTTCTTAGGAACCCATTCTGTTTACATATATATTATATTCATATATATATATATATATATATATATATATTCATATAAAATTTTTTATATATACACACATGTTATCCACTTTAAACACTTACTAACTGGGAATATTATTAGAGATAAATGAATTAAGAATCCTGGATAAATGTACAAATGAGATAGTTACTATCATTATACAGTAAATGTTTTTGAATAAAATAACTTCATTGTGTAAATACTGTAGAGTTTTACAAATAATTAAGTAAGT
>NC_090749.1:96999162-97006662 GCF_036898095.1 Palaemon carinicauda | reverse complement strand
CTTGCTTGAGGTTACATTTGGATACACTACCTATCTTAATTTTTCTCTAATTTTGTTAAATTTTCAGAGTTTATATAGAAAATATTTATTTCAATGTTACTGTTCTTGAAATATTTTATTTTTCCCTGTTTTCTTTCCTCAATGGGCTATATCCCCTATTGGGTCCCCTGGCCTCATAACATCCAGCTTTTTCAACTAGGATTGTAGCTTAGCAGGTAATAATAATAATAATAATAATAATAATAATAATAATAATAATAATAATATATATATATATAATATATATATATATATATATATATTATATAAATCCCCCAACATTTTACAACAAAAGGTTTATTCACAATCGAAATAATATATACCAAATAACACTAAAAAAATTAGTAAACTACTCAGAAAAAAAATACATGATACACCCCACAAGCAGTAATGGCTGAACTCACAAATTGAATGAATCATATCAATGATTATATCAATTACATCAATAGTTCCACTATCATTGTCTACCCCTATTTTGATTGTAAATAATTCGTTAAACTTTTATATCACGTTGCGCCAATTGACCTAAAAACCCATCCATAAAACTGGAGACAAAAATTGAAGGTAAATAGAGTTTAACTGCAGAAATGTTTATCTGTTTTCTAAATGTGGCTTCGTGTTAAGGAAAATATCTCATTCATAAGTTGGTTTCATTTTTTGGGGTACGGATAGAAAGATTTGGGGATACGTCGTTACTTATTTGTCAATTGAATTGAGAATAATTTGACAGAAAATGTAGGATTCTACGAACTCTCTTGATAGCTCAGTTGGTAGAGTCCTCGCAGGCATGGTTTCGGCTGAAAAGGCAGGGTTCGAATTTATGCCTGGCCAAGAGCTATTACCATAAAAAGAATTACAGTAGATATATATTCCCAAGATAGAATATGGTATTAAATGCCAAATTTATATATATATATATATATATATATAGATAGATAGATAAATATCAACACAACATTGTGCTCAAATAGAGATAAATTTCTATCTCATTCTTGGGATCGAACCCTAGCCCCTTCTAATGAAAGGCCAGGTCGGTTCTAAACCATGCCACCGGAAGCCATAAAAGAAGTCGGAACCTAACAGCTAATCTGCAGTTCAGGATTTACCTGGCGAGACATCAGTCTCTTACCAGCGAGTTTTCCCAGACTTCCCGGCCCTCCACGTGACACAATTGATAATAATTCATTCAAATTACCCCTAATGAATCAATATGGATAAATATCAACACAACATCGTGCTCAAATAGAAATATATATACACTTTGGACATTCATCAATAGGAAATATAATCAATTGAAAATGAATTAAGAACCCTTGATATATGTTGCATATGAAAAAGTTGTTATCATTATACAGTATACTGTATAGTATTTTTGAGTAAGGGAACTTCACTGTGTAAATGTCCTGAGTTTTACAATAATTGAGTAAGTAAAACCTTGAGTTTTAACACCTTAGAGTTATGATCATTTAAGTACACTGCGTATTATTTATGTTCCTGCCCTTCAAGGCGCTTTCAGACAACCTCCTAGCTGCAGTCGCTCTTTGTTACAGATCTAACTCCTGCTGAATAATGAATCCTACTGTGGAGCATTAATCCTACCGGGCTACAGCAGGATATGTCAGAAGGACTCATTTATTCCACAGAAGTTACAAGCTTTGATCTATAATTCCTTGTCTGGAGCTTTCTTCCAATTGAAATTCATAACAGCGTATAATCTTACGAGAGGCTTGGGAGTATGCGCTCTCTCTCTCTCTCTCTCTCTCTCTCTCTCTCTCTCTGAGGAAGTAAGAGAGAAAGATTTATCCTCTATCTCTCTCTCTCTCTCTCTGGGGGAGTAAGAGTGAAAGATTTAATTCCCCCCCCCCCTCTCTCTCTCTCTCTCTCTCTCTCTCTCAGGATGTAAGTGAAAGATTTATTCTCTCTCTCTCTCTCTCTCTCTCTCTCTCTCTGAGGAAGAGTGAAAGATTTATTCTCTCTCTCTCTCTCTCTGAGGAAGTAAGAGTGAAAGATTTAAATTCCTCTCTCTCTCTCTCTCTCTCTCTCTCTCTCTGAGGAAGTAAGAGTGAAATATTTATTCTCTCTCTCTCTCTCTCTCTCTCTCTCTCTGGTGAAGTAAGAGTGAAAGATTTTAATTTCCCCCCCCCCCCCCTCTCTCTCTCTCTCTCTCTCTCTCTCTCTCTCTCTCAGAGAAAGTGAGAGAGATAGATTTATTTAATTAATCCACAATAAGTGAAAATATTGATACCATTCTAGTCTGTTTCATGTATACACTAGCTAAGAGAGAGAGAGAGAGAGAGAGGAGAGAGAGAGAGAGAGAGCTGATAAGTGTGACATTCTTAAGGCGAGAAAGAGATAAATGAGTTGGTTGAACTTTCGGTTAAGAAAAAAAAATCTTTTTCTTAAGACAATCTTTTGTCTCCCAAGACAATATATTTTCTATTTTCTTTCTGGAATTTTCTAATCATGAAAAAAAAATGGTTATGATCGTTTCATTCCATAGTCACCATCATTTTGCTTGTTGGTTTATGTCTTTTCGACCAAAATAATAATAATAATAATATAATAATAATAATAATAATAATAATAGTAATAATAATGATAATAATAATAATAATACTAATAATAATAATAATAATAATAATAAATCGTAATTGATTCAATTTTAAATATGAAGAACAAATGTATTAGAATAGTCTTAAGTAGCTCCTTTCCTTTTTACCATAACAATAAATCTAAGATAAAAATCCCAAAATTATATTCACATATTGAATCTTGAATTACTTAAATATATTTTTCTTTATCCTGACCTAATTATATGAAGAGGCGGGGGGGAGGGGGGGGGTAAGTCTATCATTTCGAAATAAAAAATCGTTATTTTCTAAATATTTATGCTAAATACTCTTTTGTTCTACTGACTTTTCTAGAAAAAAAACAATATTTTAAGAAGATTTTAACGTAAGATGATTCATCTATGAATGATGTTTTTCATTTTATCTTTGATATATTTATTTCATTGTTTATTTTCATATATAGAAAAATGTCGGGCTAGAAATGTATGAGATTTATGATTAAATTAATTAACAATAAACCACTTCAGGCCTGTTCTTTAGAAATAATCAAGAAAAACAAAGGAAATTTTAGGGTCCTGATTGACTGTTAGTTCAGCCAATGATAACACTAGTCAAGGGACTTTGTCTATCTTTGCCTTATTCAATTGTTAGAAGAAGAATATGATTCAATGAATTATTTTACCTTAACTAGTGTGTTTGGTTTGGAAAGTTAAACTACTTCTGATTTCACGAGTAATAAATCTCAACTCTTTTTATTTGCTTTCATTTTCTTTTATTCCTTTATTGATTTAACAACTGCATTTTTAATTTCACATAATCTGTAGTGTTTCCTTTGACATATTAGTTTCCTAAATCTACCGCCTCTCTTCCCTATTAAAACCGTAACATAAGCTATTGCAATATCAAAAATTTTCGGTAAAGAACGGTAAAAATCCTGGAATAAATGTTGCCAGGCATTTGCCGTTTTAAAATCGCATATATTGACGTTAAAGTGTGATATTACGGTCAACAACCCGTAAAAGATAATAGCAAAGTTGGGTAAATTCACGGTCGCCTGTATTTTACTGAAATACGGCTGAGAACAGTATATATATTTTTACGGAGAATTTCCGATTAGAATTACGTATTTTTAACAGTGTAGAAAAGTTGACTTTATACTTTACTGTTATTTATAGAAACTTAATTCTTCCATCTCTTTTTCTCAGTCTTCGAGCATAAGGTTGTTATGGACGGGACATTTTGGTGGCTAAAACCAACCAGGGCACCTAACCTAACCTGACCTAACCTTAGGCATTGGTTCGCAATATTAAGTAAAGGAAAGTTCGAATATTGCATAGTTGTCCTTCACTGAAGTATAGTGTTCAAATGTGTACATATAATCATCTTCATATACGTAGGTATATATGTAAATATAAGGTCTATATATATATTATATATATACATATATATATATATATATATATACATATATATATGTATATATATATATATATATATATATATATATATATATACATATATATATATATATATATATATATATATATATATGTGTGTGTGTGTGTGTGTGTGTGTGTGGATGGGTGTGTGTAAACAAACACTCACAAATACCTATATCATTAAAATTATCATTATTATGAAATCATGTATATGTATATATATATATATATATATATATATATATATATATATATGTATACATATACTGTATATTCATATATATATATATATATATATATACTTATATTTATATATAAATATATATATATATGCCCATATATATATATATGTATATATATATATATATATACTGTATATATATATATATATATATATATATATATATATATTTATATATACATATATGAATCAATTACCATTATAACCCAAAGTGTTCTAACTAATTACCGTTTGGTCATGAATTACTCTCGATCAACTAATCTTGATAATGAATATTCTTGTGAAATAACTCACAGTTGATAATTCATAATACGGAAAAATCTCTAAGATTAATTACAAATGTCTTCAGTCATAGATTATAAGCATCAAGTAAATAAAACATTTTTGTAGCTATTTATATGAATACTAACTATTATTATTATTATTATTATTATTATTATTATTATTATTTTCATTACTATTATTATTATTATCATTATTAGTATCATTAGGTATATATTAATACGATAGTGTGTGTGTTATTTATTTTGCGTGCCATGCTTTAAAGAAAACGGAAATAATTTCATGGTATACTCTTACAAATTCAGGCTTTAAAGAAAACGGAAATAATTTCATGGTATGCTTTTACAAATTCATGCTTTAAAGAAAACAGAAATAATTTCATGGTATACTCTTACAAATTCACATTAGATTTTGATTACTTAACTAAAGCACATCTTATATAGTTTTCCAAATTTTGTCCTTTTTTTTTTAAATATTAAACACAAAATTGTGTTTTATCAATTTCCGTAACCTAGATTATAAAATTAATCTCGGAATATTTTATTCAAACATGAACAGGTTAGGAACAAGATAACTAGTATTGAAAATATCATTTCGTGTAATTTACACGAGTTCCGCTATTTACTATTATTATCATTATTATTACTGGCTAAGCTACAACCTTAGTTGGATAAGCAGGATGCCACAAGCTTAAGTGCTCCGACAGGGAAAACTAAGATAGGATAAGAAACAATGAAATAGATAAATGTTCATACTTGAAACCCCATTTCTATTATAACATATGATGATCAACTTAAATATTACATCTACCACGTATATAATGACCTGATTATATTTCCATACATCTTATCAGGAGGGAGGACAAACCTTTATTAATTTCGTAAAAACAAAAGTGTCTCGAGAGAAGTTCAAGAGATGCAAGTCTCTTTGTTTGTCATTCAAAATGAAACTTGTCTTATGAAGTTTATATTAAATGTTTTATTCTCTGCTTCATCCTTATCTCAACGTCCAAACATTTCCGATGCTCTAAAAGAAGGACATTTCAAGAAGATAGTTATCGTGGAAGGGCAAAGTGGATTCAACATTAATTATCTTGCTGTGATTCATATTATGATTGCGAGTCATAATTGTCAATAATGATAATACTCTATAATTCTAGTTGCTTCATTTCACATGAAGTTATAGTAAAATTATATATATGGTAATAATTTCCATTTCCCTTTTTCCACGAATTCAAGATCCAGCAATCTATGACTCATGATTTATGTAAGACTCAATCAGTCATGATTTGTACAAAATTAATGATAATTTAGATAATAATTAACTCCAACGACAAACTCGTCTGCATTCATTATTAATCACTGTTAATTACAGTCAATTTCTCTCCAATTATTCAGGACACTGACTTCGTAATGGGGAGCTAAATCTTTTTCTTGAGAGACAAAGACAGGATATATTTTGCATTCGACGTTTTGGAAAGAAGGAAATACTTAAGACTATTTCCCCCGAGAGAAATATCAGGAAGGATTAATTATATCTTGTGATGGAAGAAAACATTGCCAGGTAGTTGGTTGGCCAAGGCACCAGCCACCCGTTTGGATTCTACTGCTAGAGAGTTATTGGATCCTTTGACTGGTTACGGTTAATTTTTCCTTTTGTCTACACATACACCGAAAAGTCTGGCTTATTCTCTCCACATTCTCCTCTGTCCTCATACACCTGACAACACTGAGATTATCAAAGGATTCCGTAATTGTTCAATGGCAATTCTCCTCTCGGTAAGGGTAAAAGAGACTCTTTAGCTATGACAAGCAACTCCTCCAAGAGAACGACACCTAAAAATCAAACCATTGTTCTCTAGTCTTGGGTAGTGCCATAACATTGTAGACTGGTGCTCTACTGTCATGGGGTTTAGTTATTTTGCTAGCGGGCATACTCGGGCACACTATTCTATCTGTACCCTCTTTTCCTCTATTCACTTGGCTATTTTCCCTGTTGGAACCCTTGGGCTTATAGCATCCTGCTAAAAAAAATGAGGAGGGTATGGAGGAACATTGTCAGCAAGAAACGGAATATAAAGAATATGAAGGAAAAATATCAGTAAAGATTATGATAAAAGGAATAAAGAGGAACATTGTCTGCAAGGAATGGAATTAATGATGTATAGAGAAACTTGTCCCTGAAGAAAAATATTTAAGGAAAAAACTAAAAGAATATATATATAAGCAAGGAAATAATCTAGGTAGAATAGGCAACAGAGAAGGAAAATATATTATACTAATGATATAAAGTGCACTAGAAATCATAGAGGTAAAATCAACAAGGAAATTATTAAGGAAAATAAGCAAAGAAAATTTTTGAAGGGAAAAATCATCAAAGAAAATGAGAGAAAAATCGATAATAAACTAGAAGGGCACTCAGGGGAGAGCATGCCTTCGCCACGCTAAGCAGTCTTATGTTTAAAGTATCAATGCGTACTTGTACTTACACTTTGATATACTTTATCGAAAATGTTACAGATTCATCATTGGGTCATACCCAACACGACTATAAAGTTGGTCAAAATTGGTCGAATATTTTTTTTTTCTTTTTTTTTTAATAAAAGTTGCTCACAAAGAAATAAATAAACAGACAGAGGTGAATACATACCCTTTGCAAAATCAGGTAATGCATAAAAAAGGGTTAATTATTATTACTTTTATTGTTACTATCTAAGCTACAACCCTAGTTGGGAAAACAAGTTGGAAAATAGCCCAATGAGGAAAAGAAATTAGAAAAATAAATAAATGATAAGGGAAGTAATGAACAATTAAAATAACTTAAGAACAGTAATTGAGATAAATAGGCAATGAATATAAAACTGAAGAGGAACAACACAAAAAGAATAGATAATTTTTAGGAAAATTCAAAATTGAATAAAACAAGAAGG
>NC_090749.1:96961662-96991662 GCF_036898095.1 Palaemon carinicauda | reverse complement strand
CACACTTACGTCAGTTGTCATGAAAATATATAGTATGCTCATTCTTAAGAGACTAGAGAGAAAGATTGATGAAAAGCTGAGAGATGATCTACCAGGATTTATAAAAGGTAAAAGTTGCACAGACCAAATGTTCATTTTGAGACATGTGGTACAGCAATGTGTAGAATACAGAAATTCACTTTTAATGACATTTTATTATTATTATTATTACTATCCAAGCTACAACACTAGTTGGAAAAGCAAGATGCTACAAGCCCAGGGGCTCCAACAGGGAAAAATAGCCCAGTGAGGAAAGGAAACAAGGAAATAAACAAATGAAGAGAACAAATTAACAATAAATCATTCTAAAATAAGCAACAACGTCAAAACAGACATGTCATATATAAACTATTAACAACATCAAAAACAAATATGTCATAAATAAACTATAAAAAGACTCATGTCCGACTGGTCAACAAAAAAGCATTTGCTCCAACTTTGAACTTTTGAAGTTCTACTGATTCAACCACCCGATTAGGAAGATCATTCCACAACTTGGTAACAGCTGGAATAAAACTTCTAGAGTACTGCGTAGTATTGAGCCTCATGATGGAGAAGGCCTGGCTATTAGAATTAACTGCCTGCCTAGTATTACGAACAGGATAGAATTGTCCAGGGAGATCTGAATGTAAAGGATGGTCAGAGTTATGAAAAATCTTATGCAACATGCATAATGAACTAATTGAACGACGGTGCCAGAGATTAATATCTAGATCAGGAATAAGAAATTTAATAGACCCTAAGTTTCTGTCCAATAATTTAAGATGAGAATCAGCAGCTGAAGACCAGACAGGAGAACAATACTCAAAACAAGGTAGAATGAAAGAATTAAAACACTTCTTCAGAATAGATTGATCACCGAAAATCTTGAAAGACTTTCTCAATAAGCCTATTTTTTTGTGCAATTGAAGAAGACACAGACCTTATATGTTTCTCAAAAGTAAATTTACTGTCGAGAATCACACCTAAAATTTTGAAAGAGTCATACATATTCAAAGAAACATTATCAATACTGAGATCCGGATGTTGAGGACCCACCGTCCTTGACCTACTTACAATCATACTTTGAGTTTTGTTAGGATTCAACTTCATACCCTATAATTTGCACCATGCACTAATTCTAGCTAAATCTCTATTAAGGGATTCACCAACCCTAGATCTACATTCAGGGGATGGAATTGATGCAAAGAGAGTAGCATCATCTGCATATGCAACAAGCTTGTTTTCTAGGCCAAACCACATGTCATGTGTTTATGTAATAGTTAGAATAGTAATATTACATGTTTAAAACAAATGACGTAATATGTCATGTTGGTTGGAAGAGCTAACCCTGAGATTTGCTGTAGTCATTCAAATTGTAAACAGGATGTATAATGCAAAGACGGCAAATTGACATTCTTTCTTAACGTCAACACATTGTCTCCTCGTGTGAAAGTTTGTGACGTCACCGGATGCAGGTGTCTTCCGATTCCGTCACTTGGCTAAATTAAAGCAAGCATACGATATTTGTGATATCGATAATTTATTCAGTTCATATCTAAACTTCACCAGAATTGGTCATGTGGACCAACACAGCTTCCTCCAGTGATGGAGATGTTTAACTCTGTTGTTTATTAAAAATAAAACTTAAAAACCATTAAGATGTATTCAGTAAACCATTTAAATACATCTGAAAACAACTCATACTCAAATGTGTGCTTAAGACAGTAGCACACCAATAAATGGTGGCAGCGGTTAAACTCTAAGACAGCGATTAAACTCTAAGAATTAGAGAAATATCTTCAAGACTTCAAAATAAATAGCTGTAAAACCAGAGAAATATCTTCAAGACTTCAACATAAAAGCTGTAAAACCAGAGAATGATCTTCAAGACTTCAAAATAAAAGCTGTAATACCTGATAAAGATCTTCAAGAACTCAAAACTATCTACAAGAATCTACAATTTTGACTAAGTCCAACGGAAAAGCTAACATCAACATATGTTAGTATACAACTTGAATCTTCAATCAACATCCTAGGAAACCCAAGGACTGGCGTTCAACAATTGCAAGACATATCCAGGAAGAACTACATTCAACAAGAAACTAGAACGAGACATCGCTAACAAAACATCAAGAGAGAGAGAGAGAGAGAGAGAGAGAGAGGACGTGTCGACTTCATATAAAGCTAAGTACAGAGATTTTGTATTCATTTCAGTTTGGGCAGTGAAGTGTAGTTATCACAAGTCGTTAGTCAATTATTACTGGGGTGAGTGAATTCCTAAACTTTGTTATAAGAAACTCCGAATTCTCATTTAGAATTTTTCTTTCTTTGTGCTAATTCCTTTTTCTTTCATAAACTCTTGGGGGGAAATGTATTGGGATTAGTAACATTGTTGGGGGAATTTTATTATACATATGCGTTTACGCAGTGGGCGTCTGTACTCATATAGATATTTTGATAGGATTGAAAGGGGTCAAAGAGATAGAAAAAAAAAATACAGCAGTCATGGCTCCTCCTGTCAGCCCTACCCCTGGACCTAGTGGTGTAGGCCAGGCTAATCCTCCTCCAATTGTGACGCTTGTAAATGCCAGGTCAGCAATCCTTCCTTTTCAAGGTCGTGTCAACGGGTTCTTGCCACAAAATGTGGAGTCATGGATTTCATCCGTTGATGCCCATTTAAATGCCAAACAAATCGTAGATCCTTTTGTACAATTACAAGAAGCTAAAAGTTTTATAGATTTTTCTAAAGGGGATGCGAGTGCGTATTTAAGAGGTGTTTCATTTCAGGAAGCAGTTACTTGGGATGATTTCAAAGTTAGGTTACGTGCGATTTATGGGGGTGAGGAAGCTTTGGATGTAGTGTTAACGTTACGAAATACACTTAATCAAGCCACTGTGAATCGGCTTAATGTTGTTGAGAGAGCAGCTCTCATAGCTGATAGGCTTAACGAATATCAGGACATTTTAGGTAATTCCACTTGGGTTACTAACGATAACATCTCCGTGAAAGATTTTTTACGATTAATGTATTTAACTTGCATGACACTTATGTTGCCTGAAGCTTTAGTGCGGTGCTTTGATAAGAAGTTAATGCCTGCAAGTACGGAATTGGATGTCTATAAACAGATAAAGAAACACATGTCCAAGTGTCCAGATCTCGATCCCGTGTTAACTCAAGTTTTTGCTAAGAATGAAACAAAACCACAAACAGTGAACGTAATTAACAATCCAGTAGCGGGAGTGACGTGTTACAACTGCAAACGTCAAGGTCACATAAGCGCAGACTGTAGAACGAAATTTTGTTCAGTTCACAACACAGCATCACATTCTTATAGTCAATGTTACGCGCGTAAGACACAACAATATCCTAGAAATACACAGTCAATTCCACAGTCAGTTCCATATGGAAATAAAAAGAAAAATCCTCATTTTAACAATAAGAAGAAACAACAAAATGTCAATGCAGTTCAGAGTCCGAAACAAACAAACACTTCTTCAAATATCGCTGAGCCTGGGCCGTCAAACCAGACCTCGCAAAGTCAGCCTAATTTTCAGAATGTGCAGAGCAAAGCAAATACCACATAGTTAACTCTAGAGGGGAAGAGAGTGATGTTGGGTCAAGGTCATTTATGTCAACATCAATAGTATTGAATAATCAATTTAATGTTTTATCAGATAATTGTGAGACAATAGATTTTCCTATGAAACACACGGCCGAATTAAGTAAAACAGTGCATGCTCCCGTAGATTTGCAACGAATTCATACAATAATAAGCCAAAATGAGTTACGGCTAACCTTATATGCTGTAAATTTAGAACACAAATCCTTTACGTTATTTTTTGACTCTGGTAGTCCACGTAATATTATGGATTTGAAGACGCATCATTTGTTGTTTTCGAACTTTCCGATTGAAAAATCAGGAATTAGACTTTCAGGTATAGGAAATGATGAATTAAACGTCATAGGCATAACTCATATTCAGTTCAGAGTCGGTAATCGCACGTTTGCCGATACATTTGTTGTTGTGAAAAACATTAATATGTATCCAGCTGTAATTATAGGATACCCATCTATGGGAAATCAAAACATTATCTTAGCTCCTGCAAAGCACGGCATGTATATCAAAGGGAAATTCTAAAAGTCTTCTAATACTTTAAAGTCAGTTTTGGATAAAAAGGAGACGACAAATGTAACCGTAACGTACGTTGAAGAACCAATAACTTGTCTCACTAATAAAGAAATAATATACGCGACCCAGCAGAATTCTCGTTCACCCGTAATATCATCTTGCACGCAATATATTGAACCAAACATACCTTCGAATTTAATAGTGCAAATAAAGAAAACACTACCGGGATCTGAAATATTAATCCTTTCCGATACTTTGAAAACTAACGGATTGTCTGTCACACAAGCTATTTATACAGTAGGCTCACATCAGCAATGTAATATCGAAGTCTGTAATCATTTAAATAACACTTTAGTAATTCACAAAAATCAACATATCTTGGATGTAGAAGTTTATAAACATCGTATTCTTACCGTTGCTGAAATCAATCACTCTCAATCAGTTGCGGATGAATCCCTTTTACGATCTATTAAAAATAAAATCAGTAAGGACATTCAAGACGAAGAAATTCAGCAGAAAATTTTTGAGCTTTTAACTAAATATACAGATGTCTTTTCCACTACGGATGGATCCTTAGGAAAAACAGATGTGATCGAGCATCAAATAAGGTTAAAAGACAAGAAAAAAATTATATATGTACCCTCGTACAGACTCCCTATGAAATTCCAGAATGAAATAAATGATGAAGTAGGTAAAATGTTAGAGGAAGGAGTCATTAGAAAATCAAATAGCCCTTATAATTTTCCTTTAATAGTTGTACCGAAAAAAGATCGAACATGGCGTATCTGCGTCGACTTTCGTCGTCTAAACGAGGAAACGATCCCTGATCGATTCCCAGTGCCATGTACTGACGATATTTTGTCTTTGTTAGGTCAGAATAAATATTTTACCAGTTTGGACTTACTTAAAGGCTTTCACCAGATATCATTAGAAGAAGATAGTATCCCATACACAGCCTTCAGCACAGCCAGGGGACATTACGAATTTTTACGGATGCCTTTTGGTTTACGTTGTGCTCCTATAACATTTACAAGAATGATTAACATAGTGTTTGGAGACTTGTTAGGGGATATATTGCATGCCTATATGGATGATCTTGTAATCTTTTCCAACACCTTAGAAGAACATCTACGTAAGTTAGAACTAGTACTACAGAGATTAAGACAACATAACTTAAGGGTAAAGATTAGTAAGTGTGAATTTTTCAAAACAGAATTAATATATTTGGGTTTCATGGTGTCAAGCCAAGGTCTTAAAGTAGTCCATGATAAGGTGTCGGCTATACGTAATTTTCCCATACCTACTAATGTCAAGGGAATACAGCAATTTCTGGGTTGTAGTGGATATTACAGGCGTTTTATACGCAACTATTCAATAATAGCCGCTCCTTTAACTGATCTCACGAAGAAGGGCGTAGATTTCATATGGTCTGAGCAACATCAACAGGCGTTTAATACTTTGAAAGATGAACTGTGTAGTTCTCCTATCTTAAAATTTCCTGACTTCGGTAAGGAATTCTTCATTGCAACAGACGCCTCAGACTTAGGAGTAGGAGGGGTATTGCTTCAGCAATATGATAAACAGTTTTTCCCGATAGCTTTCTATTCTCGAAAATTGAGAACTTCCGAAAGTAAGTATGCAGTAATAGACAAGGAAGGACTAGCTATTGTTAATTCGCTAGTGCATTTTAAGTTCATAATTTACGGTTATCCCGTTAAGGTTCTTACTGACCATAAACCACTAACAGAGTTCTTTAAAGGCTTCAATCACAGCCCTAAACGAACTCGGTGGCATTTAATCATTCAAGATTTTGGCGCAAGAATCGGGTATTTACCTGGGAAAGCAAATATCATTGCGGATGCATTATCACGCAACCCCGTGTCATCTTGTACGGAGTCTTTAGCTGAATTAATAGATATATCAACATCCATGCCTATTGTAAAAACAATATCTGAACAAGAAGATTTAGGCTGGAGTGCTGAATTGTTACAGACTGAGCAAAGAAAAGATCAGAAAATAGAAACAATTATAAATGCTTTGAAAGGCAATCATAAAGAAAAGGAATATATAAAGTATAAGCAGCAGAATTATATAATCAAAGATAATATTCTGTGTAGGACTGTGACAAGGAAAACCCGCAATACACCACATGTAACTAACGACCAGGTAGTAGTACCAATCTCACTTATTTCCACTGTCCTGAATTGGTTGCATTCAAATCCATTACATGGACACCCTGGGTTCTCATTAATGTCACAGAAAGCCAAATCATTGTTTTATTGGCATACAATGCTTACAGATATAAAAAGACACATAGCTAATTGTCGCACATGTCAGGAAAACAAAGGGCATACGAAAACACCTGTCAGCCTAGGAGCTTATCCTGTTCCCAATCAACCCTTTGAAAGAATACATTTAGATTTGTTAACAGGATTTTACGAGTCAGACAGAGGAAATAAGCACCTCTTAGTAATTATAGATGCTTTAACTCGATATACAGAACTAATAGCGCTTAAAACTAAAACTGCGATTGAATGCGCTAGGAAGTTTTACGAGTGTTACATTTGTAAACATGGAATTCCACACATGATAATCTCAGACTCGGGTGGTGAATTTAATAATCACTTTCTTACCTCATTGTGTGAATTCCTCAACATAAAGAAGATTAATACCATGATATATCACCCAGAGTCGAATGGGCTAGTGGAAAGAGCAAATAGGAAGATATTAAATATATTGAGGGTAACACTAGGGGGATCAGACCCCAACTGGGATATTGCAATACCGGCGGCACTGAGTACTCTGAATCATTCATATCATATATCAATTAAAATGTCACCGCATGAAGCATTGTATGGTACCCCAGTTAGAACACCTTTCCATGTATTAACGCCTACAACTAATCTATCAAATCCTTTAAAAGAATGTATAAATGCAAGTATAAGTCGATATGATATCCTTCGAAAGAATTTAGAAGAATCACAAATCATAATGAAAAGGAATCATGATAAAATAGCGAAACCAACTAAAACATATACCGTGGGTGATAACATCTATATTCAAATCAATGTCAGAAAAGGGCTCAACTATAAACTAACACCTAAGTTTGAAGGCCCATTTAACATTTTGGAAACATTAACGGCCAATAGGTTTAGAATTCAAAACGTAGCCCAACCCACGGATGAGAGAATAGTACCATTGTCTCACATAAGAAATTAAAAAGAAAAGAGAGGAAAAGAAGTGAGGAAAAATTTTATTTTGTGTGACTAAAAGTTTTCTTTTTAATACAGGAGTAATTACATATATTTTTTCTCGTTACAGGTTTCCAAGATGAATTTTTTGTTGTTGGGAGTGATATTGTTCGCTCAGACATTTTTCTCGTATGGGATGAGTTCTAAGACTAAGAATATATATTTTAAATATGGCAATATAGTTGAAAGACAAGAAGACATTTTTATTACATCAACCAACGTAATTGTCGAAGTGCATATGCAAGCAATTTTTCTTCAAGAGAATGATGTCACTAGCTTAAGAACCGCCATTTCAAGGTTTTCTGCATCATTGGATGAGTTGCATAGGAGACATTTTCATTTGACTACTAAGAGTTTGCTTGGATCAACATTAAAAGTTGCAGAGATGCTATCTGATGACTTGAAAAATAAGACTGGCGAGACAGGATCTTTGGCTTATGACCTTTTGATGTGGACTGTAGGACACGAACATAAAGAAAGACGGAATCCGTTCATTTATGCTGCATTAAGCATCTTTGGGTCTGTTGCAGGTTTAGGTTTAGGACTTTCCAATCGTCTTAAAATTAGTAATCAAAATAAGAAAATTGAGTTCTTGACTCATAAAGATGAATTGATTATGTCAGAACTAAGGGATCAGTTAGCTTCAATCAATAAAATTATGGATTTGTTAAATGAACATTCAGATAATATCGTTCAAATTATGGAAGTACAGGATTTGTTGGCAACATTAACGTATTATGATTCAAAGATAGATCACATACATAACAGAATTGCACATTTCATTGAGAAATCCAAGGATTATGTAGAAGCTATCACGTTAGCAACTAAAGGTGTATTGTCGCCCCATTTGTTGCCTATACGTTACTTAAAATTAGTTCTGGAGAACGGAAGGGATAAACTAGGCTATGTTCCTTTGTTAGACGAACATAGGTTAGAATTTTATTACAGCCTAATTACAGTAAACGTAGATAATAACAAGATTAGGATTACAATTCCCTTTGATTCTTCTGATGCCTGGCAATCTTACAGGATATCACCATTTCCGACTTTCATGACGAATCACTCAAATCCAGTAATATCCAGTTTGACAGGACACGTATTGATTTCCCCAGACAAGGAAACATATACAGTCATTAAAGACTTAAATCAATTAACTCACTGTTCAGACGCAATGGATAGAAAAATATGTACAGCTGACTCATTTGAATTCCGTAAAAACTTAATGGATTCATGCGAGTTAGGTATAGTGCTAGACGGTGCTCTCTCCCATACAAGTGAAAATTGTCTGGATAGGCTTTATCCCTTTGACAATAAAGAATTCAATTGCAGACTAAATAATGGCTCGTGGATACGATACGACAAGGACGGCTTCAATGTATCATGCCCTGACGGATCCACATCCTTCAACCACATCTTCGTCGCAGCAGATGGCTGTATCGGGACTTCCCCGAATTCCATGGTGACTGGCCTACGGACAATCATCAGAGAACGAGCCTACTTCGCGAACTTCACGTGGACCTCTACAATGCCAGCACTTCCTCTCCCTTACAACGGCCGTGTGGCAAAGCAGTTGATGAAACTTACCGAAAAGGACCACCTGTCACCGACTTATGAAGAAATTCTTCACCCCATAATACTGGCTAGTTTGTGTGTCACGGCGATGATATTTATTGCACAGCACAGCAAGCAGCTACAAAGGAACGAGTTGCATAGCCCTGACAATACCCCCTACCTGATCCAGTTCAAAGCTGTATGAGTGGCCACCTCATTCGCTAAGGGAGTAATTTGTCGGGAAGATGTTTGTATGAAAAGCTGAATAGTACGCTAGTAATATGTAATTAAAGAAATTCTCTACATTTGCATTGTTAAAAATACATTTAAAACAACATTTAAAAAATAAATAAAATAAAAAGGATATAAATCATTTTTTTCTCTCGGCATCTAATAAAAGTATATAAGCCGGAATGTTAAAAAAAAAAAAAGAGAAAAAAAAAATATAATAAAATATATAACAGAATCTATGGGCATCTAATAAAATATATCAGCCCTATATATAAATATATATATATATATGTACGAAACCGTGGTACGTGTACGTACCAGGAATTCGTATTTGTGCACTAAAAATTGAGTATCTTGTTTCTGACAAAGGTAACAATTATTCTTTATCAAGTTACCGAATCATTTGTAAGTCAGAATTTATTTTGTTTTTTGGTACCATGTAATCATTTGCTAGCAATGTACCATATATATGATCTTGGTTTTATCATGCATTTTTCTTTTTGCTTTGGTAATATCTTTTTTGTATGCATTATTGTTATTATTTTTTGGTGTGCCTGTTTGGACATTCGTCCTCAGTTGGTTATGGCTAATGTTAAACAAAGAATAATACGTATGTCCAGTCACACCTAATAACCATGTTTCGGCTTGTTAAATTTTTGTAAAAAAAAATTGAGATAGCTGGCCGAGCTTATGTAATAGTTAGAATAGTAATATTACATGTTTAAAACAAATGACGTAATATGTCATGTTGGTTGGAAGAGCTAACCCTGAGATTTGCTGTAGTCATTCAAATTGTAAACAGGATGTATAATGCAAAGACGGCAAATTGACATTCTTTCTTAACGTCAACACATTGTCTCCTCGTGTGAAAGTTTGTGACGTCACCGGATGCAGGTGTCTTCCGATTCCGTCACTTGGCTAAATTAAAGCAAGCATACGATATTTGTGATATCGATAATTTATTCAGTTCATATCTAAACTTCACCAGAATTGGTCATGTGGACCAACACAGCTTCCTCCAGTGATGGAGATGTTTAACTCTGTTGTTTATTAAAAATAAAACTTAAAAACCATTAAGATGTATTCAGTAAACCATTTAAATACATCTGAAAACAACTCATACTCAAATGTGTGCTTAAGACAGTAGCACACCAATATATATAGTACGAAAAGTAATGGGCCAAAAACACTACCCTGTGGAACACCGGATATCACATTCCTATAATCACTATGGTGCCCATCAACAACAACTCTTTCAGATCTATTACTTAAAAAATCAATAATAATGCTACGAAACGACCCACCCACTCCCAGCTGTTTCAGTTTGAAAACAAGGGCCTCATGATTAACACGGTCAAAGGCAGCACTAAAATCAAGGCCAATCATACGAACTTCCCGACCACAATCAAGGGATTTCTGTACAGCATTGGAGATTGTGAGAAGGGCATCACATGCTCCAAGGCCTTTACTAAAACCAAATTGCAAACTAGGGAGTAGATGATTACCTTCAGCAAACCTATTAAGACGTTTTGCCAGAAGACGTTCAAAAACTTTAGATAATATGGGAGTTATGGAAATTGGGCGGTAATCAGTGGGATTTGAGCTACCACAAACACATTTACATAGAGGAGTAACATTACCAATTCTCCAGCTAGTGCTAAAAGCTCCTCTTCTTGCTAACTTGCGCAAAATAACAGATAACTTTGGAGCTAAGAAATCTGCTGTCTTTATAAAAAACAAAGGAAAAATACCATTTGGGTCTACACCTCCATAAGCATCAAGGTCCACCAACAGAGCTTTAATCTCACGAGATCAAAAAGCTAAACTAGTTAGTTTAGCCTCAGGAAAACAGGAATGAGGAAGTTCAAGTTTTTTATTACTCTGTTTACTGTCAAAAACATCAGCCAAAAGGGTTGCCTTTTCCTTTGGACAGTGAGTGACTGAGCCATCTGGTTTAAGTAAAGGAGGAACTGTTGCATCTACACCAAAGAGTGCAGATTTAAGGGTAGACCACCATTTATGTTCCTGAGTTGTACCAGAAATTGTTTCTTTTATGGTTAAATTGTACTCCTTTTCAGTTGAGGCATAAACTCTCTGAGCAAAAGCTCGAAGCTGAGTATAGTTGTTCCAGGTCAAATCTGATCTGTTACCCTTCCAAAGATGATAGGCCTCTTGTTTCTCCAAATTTGTGGACTATGAAAAAGTCTTTGATAGTGTACACCGGCCAATTTTGTTGATAGTCCATAATAAATTCATAAATTCTAATGAAAATGATGAATTTCAATTATAATAATAATTTTGATACAACGTGGATCTTGATCAAAATGGAAATAGCGGCGTTAGCTTTCTCGATAGAAATTACATAAGATTCGATCATTAGATATTCTAGAAGTACATACAGCAAGCAATGTTTCACTTTTTGAATAAGGAAGTTTCCCAAGCCAAAACAGCCAGTTTCACTGCTCGGCTTGTGGGTCGATGAAGACCGCAGTAAAATGCGTGTCGGGATGTGAATCGCAAGATTATGAGATGCATCGACCAGTTGAACGTACATTGTGGCGAGGGCACTAACCAGTGTCTCCGCCTCTTGCAAAGTTTAAATCACATTTACATTGGATAAAAAAAACTTACGTAAAATTTAGCGCAGAACTCAGGGCTCTGAGGATGGTATGCACGCGCGTATCACCTCGGCTGACATAGCCATCCTCGAGCTCCCGATGTCTGGTTTGGAAGCATCACAATTCATTAAAACCCTGAATGTCTATATTGAATCGAATGATGTTTAAAGTGAACTCAAGCATGATAAAGAGAATATTCGAAGCATGATAATGATTAACTTAAAAATATTACACCGTTATAATGGAGTTTCTCTTAAATATGTAAATTTAATTAAGTCTGTTCATGAGCATAGCAAGTGCAAATTTAATGTTAATGGAGTCCTATCAAACGAGTTTTCAGTGAACAGTGGAGTACTCCATCTGTTGGATATTGCTTCAATGTTATGGATTTTGTAATGCATGGAACAGTTGGGGATGTTGAAGAAGGATTGGACTGGATTGGTAACAGGAATTTAGTTGACCTAGAGTATGTTGATGACGCGGTCCTTATTAGCAGAACACCACAGGACTTGCAAAGCCTACTCACCAGAATGCATGAAATATCACATGAGGTTTGACTCAAGATAAATAGAAGAAAGCTAGAGATGATCAGAAAAGAATATGCAATTGAAGATAAAATATCATTGGAAGGAGAAAGGATTAGTGAGATAGAATCATTTAAATATTTAGGAACTTTGATCTCTACTGGAGGATCTTTAGAATTTGAGTTTAATAAAAGATCGAAAACAGCAAATCAGACAATGACTAGGTTAAGTAAAATTTGGAAATCAAATCACCTGAAATTAAATATAAAAATTAGGCTATATATCAGTTTAGTGAGATCGCTGTTACTGTATCGACGAATCGTGGTATAAGAATGATGCAATATCCAACAGATTTTATAGATTTGAGAACATAGCCCTCAAAAGAATATTGGGAGTTAAATGGCAGGACAGGACTAGAAATGAAACTGTAAGAGAGATAACTAGAATGCCATATATTGATGACATCATGGTGAGGGGTATATAGAGATGGTTTGGTCATGCTCTTCGCACTCCCCAAGAGAGATTAGTTCACCAAACTTTCAACTGGGCTCCAAAGGTACTGGAAGAGTTGGAAGACCCAGACCTACATTGCTGAGGCTATGAAACGTGAAGTAGGGGATGATGAATGGAGAAGTATTGATTCAAAAGCTCAAGATAGAGATGATTGGCGAAATCAATCTAAATGGATATAGTGAGTTTTTGAATATCCATTTCTAAAGCCTGCCTGCTCTCTTGATTGATTGAAGTATACTTTAGCTGTCTTTCTATTCGCCCTAATATAACCTTTTTGTAAGAAATGAGTTAGCAGCTAGAGTGGATATGAATGTGTTGAGGTGGTTTGGCCATGTTGAGAGAATGGAAAATGGCTGTTTGCTAAAGAAGGTGATGAATGCAAGCGTTGATGGGAGAAGTACAAGAGGAAGGCCAAAGTTTGGGTTGATGGATGGAGTGAAGAAAGCTCTGGGTGATAGGAGGATAGATGTGAGAGAGGCAAGAGAGCGTGCTAGAAATAGGAATGAATGGCGAGCGATTGTGACGCAGTTCCAGTAGGCCCTGCTGCTTCCTCCGGTGCCTTAGATGACCGCGGAGGTAGTAGCAGTAGGGGATTTGGCATTATGAAGCTTCATCTGTGGTGGATAACGGGGGAGGGTGGTCTGTAGCACCCTAGCAGTACCAGCTGAACTCGGTTGAGTCCCTTGTCAGGCTGGGAGGAACGTAGAGAGTAGAGGTCCCCTTTTTGTTTTGTTTCATTTGTTGATGTCGGCTACCCCCCAAAATTGGGCGAAGTGCCTTGGTATATGTATGTATGTATAACCTTTGTAAATATTTTATATATTACGGAGAGTAAACTTGCTGGGCGAAAATGTTTTAGGTCTTTTGTGTCTCCGGTTTTGAGAATTATTATAATTTAAAAATTTTCCAGGTTGTAGGTAAAGAGCATTTTTGCAGACATTTGATGTGAAATTCACTGAGTTTTCAACTATGAAATCTTCTCCATCTATTATTAAATCAATCGTTAGGCCATCTCCTGCTGTTTTACCTCTTTCATGCCTTATAATGCTTTCTTTACTTTCTACTGTTACAGTTGATACCTACTCAGGTGTTTCATTATTTCTATTGGCAAAGTTATTTCTTATATCACTATTGTACACTATTGTATATAAATCCTCTGCAATTTCTATCGCTTTATTGTTGATAATATTTCCATTTTCATCCTTTAAAACAATAGTTCTGCTAATTCGAGTTCATTTCTCTTGGATTTTATCTTCATTTCCAATCTTATCTGTATTAGATTTTTTTTCATAGTTTTATAGTTCTGCTAATTCGAGTTCATTTCTCTTGGATTTTATCTTCTTTTCGAATCTTATCAGTATTACACCTTTTTTATTTATTTATTTATTTTTTTGGTCTCTTCTTATAGCTTTCCTTGATCTTCTTTAGGAACTTTTCCACCTATCTCCTGTGCTGATTTCAATACAAATTTACTTAAAATACAGTCCATTTCTTCTCTACCTGCTTCCATTTCATCATGTAGCTGGGGGTATCTACATTGTATTGCTAATATAAACTCATCAGATTTTTTCACTTAATAAAATCTCTTTCTTAAAACTATTTTTCTCTCTCTCCCTCTTTCCTTATATCTAAACAAATCTTACATCTCACCATTCTATAACTTCTTTAACTAAATTAACTTTTTCACTGACATATTTAACGAAATTAACTTTTTCCATGAGAATAAAAACTCTATTTAATTTTTCGTTTCCCAGTGTTCATTTTCTATGTTCCTTTTTATAAAGGATGTTCATGATTTTAGGATTGTTTTTTCTCAGCATATTCTACAAACATGTCTCCTCTGTCATTCCTTTTACCTACTGTTAAGTCTCCTCTCTTCTTTGGACCTTCTTCAGTTGAAATCACCTAAAACAAATGTAAATTGAGCCTTATGTTTTTTCCATAGACATTTCCAGATCTTCATAAAAAGTCTCTATTTCTTCCTCTACATGGAAAGTTGTTGGTGTATACCATTGAATGATCATCAGTTTATATTTCTTATTTAGTTTGATAATTAATCCTGTAGTTCTATAATTAGTGCTACAAAATTCTATATTTCCTGCAATATTTGTAATAATAAGAAAACCACTTCATTTTCTTTGTTCTTTTCATTACTTTCTAAAGCAAAAGATATGACTCTCTTTTAACTCTATATGATATTCCCAAGTTTTTCTAATTTCACTCAATCCTATTATATCCTAATTTATTTCTTTCATCTCTTTTAGTAACAGCAAGATTTTCTTCCTTACACAGGATCCTGGCATAGTTTGTTGCAAGGTTTAGTTTACAAAGATGGCCTTTTCTAGTACAGAGATTTTTAGATCCCACAGCAGTGGGATGTAGCAGCCCGCCGCCTTGGGCAGTTGATCCACTGCCGCGGGGGACTGGGGCCCAAGACTGGTTTGTGATATACGTGTCTGGGTTTTGGCCAGTTTTCATCACCATGCTGGCCAATGTGGATTGTTGATGGTGGGAGATTTTTGTCTTATCACTCATAGCAAACCCTCTTAGTATGGGTGGCCTTGACGAGTATAGCTTTGCTGATTATTGTGATGTGCAAATCCTTTTACCACGTTAAGATATCCCCACTAAGAAGGGGATATATATACATAATGTATGTATATATATATATATATATATATATATATATATATATATATATATATATATATATATGTATATATATGTATGTATATATATATGTATATGTATAGATATAAATATATATATATATATATATATATATATATATATATATATATATATATATATATATATATATATATATATATCATCATCATCTCCTATGCCTATTGATGCGAAGGGCCTCAATTAGATTTCACCAGTTGTCTCTATATTGACCTTTTAATTCAACACTTCTCCATTCATCATCTTCCACTTCGCCCTTCACAGTCCTGAGAACCTATAGGCCTGGGTCTTCCAACTTTTCTAGTTCCTTGTGGAGCCCAGCTGAACGTTTAGTGAACTAATCTCTCTTGGGGAGTGCGAAGAGCATGCCCAAACCATCTCCATCTACCCCTCATCACGATCTCATCCACATATGGTACTTGAGTAATCTCTCTTATAGTTTCATTCCTAATCCTGTCCTGCCATTTAGCTCTGACACTCATAAGCATCCTTTAAATCTCTTGCCTGGCCCTCCAGGGTCCTGGTGTCGGTGGAAATAGGGATTGGGCTTAATCCTTTGTGTCTATGGTCATTCTCTAGGGCACTGTCATGCTTAGTAGGCTCTCCCTACCTTTCCTCTGCCACTCGTGAGTGGCATATATACCGTGTATATATATATATATATATATATATATATATATATATGTATATATATATATATATATATATATATATATATATATATATATATATATACACATATAATAGGATATAGAATTGAAACCACAATTACTGGAGCTAGATATATTTCCATACTCTGAATTATTGTACCCAAGTCTAATGCTTCATCTAACAATCTTTTTTTTTAATACATTATATTTCCCTATACATTACATGGCTATTATTATTTACCAATAATTTTGTGTCATTTTCAATCTTATGCAAAAACAGATCTTGCGTTGAACATTATTGTCCCAAATATCAAATGTCATACAAAATTAATATTTATTTTATATTCATTTCTATATATTTTTCTCTCCAGCTCCTCCGTCATCAATGATTGATATGAATATGAAGATTCTGTATTTTTCTTTATTTATTTATGTTACGTAGTAACTACACATCTTCTAATACGGCTAAGAGAAGAAATATTCGTTAATATTAATATTAATTTACGTCAATATTAATATTATTCAGATTGGTTCACAGCGTCAGCGAAAACGTTGGTTCCACTGTATATATATATATATATATATATATATATATATATATATATATATATATATATATATATATATATATATATATACATACATACATAGCGCATGTACATGTGTATGTGCATGTGTGTGTAATTGCGTAACTGGCAAATGACGGAGGAGAGAACAGAAACAATATTATCCATAATTTCCATAAACTGTAATTCCTCACCGATGTAATCCACATATCCAAACTTTTTTATATATATATTTTTGCGATTACATCTCTCGCTCTCTGTTCGAGAAATTCCTTGGGAAAAGTGCACGGTTCCTCTTTTTTTTTTATAATAAGCAAATATTTATCACATGGGTTTTTTGCTAATCGAAGGAAATAATCAAACAAAAGACTCTCAACATGTTTCGTGTATCCTAATGTAAACACAAGGACAGGTGAGTCTAGTCAAAAGAGAACTAATAAGCATAATATCATCACGAGAAGTCAAATGAGTGTTTATATAAATGATCATAAACCATTAATAATTATTATTATATATCATTAAGGCAATGTACCTTCCCCCTTAAATTGATATTATAAGGTTTTATGCACTGGAAAGAAAAAAACAAGCAACAGGTAAGTCAACACACAGTGATTTTTTTTTTACTCTAATTTTATCTGTACAATACACCCGAACTGTGGTAAGGCACTTTCATTTTACGATAGGATGAGATTTGAAAATAAAAAAAAACTAAAAAAAATCTTTATACATTGATCATGAATATCCGAAGAGAGCTGTGTCTACACAAGAGGAAGCTCTCTTCAGATATTTCCTTTCTTTATCATACAAACCTACACCATCGGTATATTTATATATTTATATATATTTATGTATTATAAATATTTCATGTAAAGATCTGTAAACTTATGGGAACGACATAGTTATTTATTTTCCCCCACACAGAAAAAGAAATCATAAAACTACTTTCTTTTAAACAAAATAGAGTTTCATTTTATTTAAGGATGCAATTACATTATATGCAACAACTTCAACAATATTTTTTTTTTAATATATTTCCATTAGACTACACATTGTTTATTGTATTCTAAAAAAAGGTATTATTATGAGCAGCGTTTAACGAGTATAAACTATACACCATATGTACAATATTTCTCTCTTCCTTATAGCTTATGTAATATATCTATATCATATGACATTCACATCATAAAAGATTTTAAAAAACAGTAATACACAGTAGGAGTGGTTTAGAAGTGGTTTTAGGAGTTTCCGAGTTTAGCGTCCTACAATAAGCTGTCTACACATTGACCATTAGTTTCATCATTCACGCTATCCAAATATATATATATGTATATATATATATATATATATATATATATATATATATATATATATATATATATATATATATATATATACATATATATATGACAGTATATGTATATATTGCAAAAAAGTTAGGACCTCGACACTAGTTTCAAACAAACCACACAAAGAAAAAAAGAAAAACAATTAGACAAAGACACAAACAAAAACATTGCATTGGCAGTGACCTGGTTTTTCTACCAGGAAAAGGAGTTATCATTTGCCCTTCTCGGTTGTCATCTTGGATAAAAAAGGTGATGTTTAGAGGCTTGGGAGAGACTGATATACCAGCCGGCCCGCCGGTTGGAAGAGAAAGGTACTACGGAAACCTAGCAGGTCGGAGATTCTCCAAGACGTCGGTAGCCAATGATCTGAGCTCCTGACCTCTTAGAGCTGTTGGAAGGTGGTCAAATAGGGGTTCTAACTGTCATCACGGGGAAAGTTCTGTAACCTGTTTTCATGATGACCCTAGAACCACGGGGAGGGACAGAGACGATCGGCCAATCCAAGTTCTTCAACCTCATGACTTCTGAAGTTGAAAAGCTCAGATGGTCGTGGTCTGAAGACTACAGGAATACAGAAAATGAATTTTTAGTAGGTTAAAGTTTTAAAACCTCAGCATATAAGTTCCATTGTCTTAATGCTTCTAGGATCTGAAAGTTTACCTAGCAAGGACTGTTGCCCATTAGATTTCTAATATTCAAAATTTTCCAAAGAATTTTTTCATTTTTTTCCCATATTGTCATAATCAATTCGATTGTAACTGTAGGTTCACAGGAGGTAATATATTAATATTTCCATTTTATTTTGCCATTCTAGCTTCATTTAAGATAAAAGAAGTTTACCTCATCCGATTTTTTATTCTTCTGAAAGGAGACTCATCAGGAAAAGTTCTCTCTCCTTTTTTTTAAATTCTATAGAATTTTACACTTGTACAAATCTGGTAATTGTATTAACATTCAATTCTTCACACCTCTTTAAAATGATTTCATGTTAAAAGTTTTCATGTGTTTATTAACAATTAATAGTTGGCCATTGATAATTGATAACCAGTGTAAGATATAATTAGTAACCTATTGGATAGAACTGGTCTTGAAAACAAAGACTGTCAAAAAGATGAAGGACGTACCTCTGTCCAATGATTTTCGAAGAATATTCACTAATTCATTATTTGTCATCTTATACAAAAAATATATATTAACACCAGACTTTATCAATAAAGTTTGAATAAATAAATAACAACTTACTTTACTTCTTTTTCTTTGGTTATAAATCTTTAACTTTTCATTCTGTTTTAAATTCGGTATTTCATTTGTTTAAATTTCTTACATCCGCATTTCTTTATAAACATGTAAAAGAGTTGGCATCACACTTTTTAGGGTTTCAAAAATATTTCTAATGTTAATTATTTCATCAGATATAGCAATTCTCTCAAATTTAAATAGATCTTAGGACGATTGTTAGTAAATGATAAATGGATATACATTATTTCAATAGATAAATTGATACCTCATCTTATTCTGCCTTTAAATAATCCTCGTTTGGTACATCTCGAAACTAAAACTGATTTCTAACAAGCACTAACAAATCATGACTGTTGTACTTCTAAAAACAAAAGAAGTATATATAGGTATGTTTATACTTATACACAAACAATCGATTTAACATACAAGGCACTTCTGATTAAATGGAGATAGAAGAGGAATTCTGAGGTATTCCATATTTGTGCTCGTTTGTAAATAAGAAAAAAAATATTGGCATGTGACCAGATATTTCACGCGGGTTAAAAAGCTGTTGGTTTTTTAAATAGCATTCAGATATTATTTTCTCCATTCAGACTTAGCCACAGTGCGTTCGAGACTCGTAGTTATCCGCTGTAAATTCAAGATTATTAGTAATCTGCGGTCCGTTCTTGACTCGGTCTTATCTACAGTACATTCGAGATTGAGAGTTATCCGTAGTCTGTGTGAGATTCATAGCTATCTACAGTCCAATCGTGATTAAGAATGACCCGCAATAAGTATGAGGTTCAGAGTTTTCCATAGCACATTCGAGATTGAGAGTTATCCGTAGTCTGTTCAAAACTCAAGAGTTATCTGCAGCACATTTGAGATTTAAGAGTTATCCGTAGTCCGTTCGAAACTCAAAGTTATCTGCAGCACATTCGAGATTAAGAGTTATCTGCAGTTTATTCGAAACTCAGAGTTATCTGCAGCAAAATCAAGATTAAGAGTTATCCATAGTCCGTTCAAAACTCAAGGTTATCT
Organism: Palaemon carinicauda; assembly: GCF_036898095.1. Lineage (NCBI taxonomy): Eukaryota > Metazoa > Arthropoda > Malacostraca > Decapoda > Palaemonidae > Palaemon > Palaemon carinicauda. The sequence goes on along the minus strand of NC_090749.1, from coordinate 96,971,311 downwards.
GCAGTACATTCAAGACTGAGAGTTGTCCGTAGTCCGTTTGAAACTCCGAGTTATCTACAGCACATTCGAGATTAAGAGTTATCTGTAGTCCATTCGAAACTCAAAGTTATCTGCAGCATATTCAAGATTAGGAGTTATCCGTAGTCCGTTCGAAACTCAGAATTATTTGCAGCATATTCGAGATTAAGAGTTATCCGTAGTCCATTCTAAACTCAGAGTTATCTGCAACACATTCGAGTTTATGAGTTATCTGCTGTGTTCGAGGCTTCCATTAAGCTACAAATGTTAGTAGTGGACCAAATTGCTTAGTAGACATTTCTGAAACCCTCCATCCTTCGTGTTATGATTATCGAGTCAATGAACAGATAAATTACTTTTTATATGGTTGATGCTACTAAGTAATTCCTCAAGCATAATCAATATTTGATAGATTCTCATTAGGTTCAAAATCCTTTATTAGAACCAACTTTCTCTAAAACTGAATTTAGTAATAATCTTATTTACTTTACACAGTTACTTTGGGGAAAAACATGATTTGAATCAGAACTGGCTTCTGGTAGGAATAGATCTTTGCTCAGATGTTACTAAGGAAGTGGATCAACCAAATTCCTTGCACAATAATTAGTCTTTCTAAAAAAATGTATAGTTTTAAAGATATGAATAGCGTTTCTGATTAATGTTTAACCCTTTCACTGCGAGTGGGGAATTCAACAAAGCCTCTGATATAGCAGTCTTTCAAGACTGTACAAACTCTAGTTTGTTAATATTTATGGAAAAGTTCTTTTCAAGAGCTTTCCAATGAATAGCAACTTTCTATGATTTGAGTGATTTAAGAAGATATCAAATTTTGACAGTCATCAATGGCAGTGAAAGGGTTAAGAAGAAACACGGGTTCTTTCGTGATGATAGACGAACATTCGAAGCTTGCAAATATTTATGAAATTCCTAAGTAAAGCATTTCCATTTACATCATTATTATGTTGTAAAATAAATGTTTATCGATCTTTCATGGCATGAAATCAATATTTATCAAATCGTCAATTTATAAAATCAATATTCATCAAATCTTCATATTGAGAAATCAATATCCTCAAATCCTCAAATTGCAAAACAGTAATATTTATCGACATTCCACTCTCAGATACCAAACTCTCGTGTTTCGATATTAATATTTATCACAAAATAAAATTCAGAAGTTTTAACATACAACAAACCCTTAGGTGAAGACAGTACCATTAACCATTAGGAAAATGGAAGTTTTCATATCCTTAACTGTTGTTAAAATACTTTGAAAGATACATTAGGGGTCGAGCTCAACCCACCACACCTATTCAGGGTATAAATATATTACCTATCTGTGAACCTACAGTACTTATTATATTACTCCTTCCTCATGTATTGAGGCTCTGAAATCGAAAATGGGTAGATTCGAAAAAACTTTCCTTGCTGGATATAAACGATCAGTAAAATGATGATGTGAATAGATACTCAGTACTGCCTATAGGTAACCGTTTAAGCAATCCCCTTGAGCAGTTTTCTTAGGGTCTTGAAGACCCGAGATAACTACATATTGCGCAAATGATCTTAAGAGATCCGATGACCTTCAAGAAGTACTGGAGAAGAGATAATCCTACTTAGATCTACTGGTCTATGTCATGGAAATTCATCTTTCCTGAAATTCTCCTCCAGGAAATCGAAGAATCTGACCTACAATTCTTACTGGCTCTTTCTTCGAACCGGTTGCCCCAAACCCAACAACGAGACACCTCCTTTCTTTTTTAGCTCAAACCTGAAGGGCAAATGAATAGTAGCTGATTTTTTGTTAAATTAAAAATAAAGCAGAAAATGCTCATGCATGCATGCAAGATAATCAATACATACTTCGCAACATACATACGTACATGCATCCGCACATATACACACATATGTATGACAGAGGACGTAATAAAGACATTTGAAATGGTGCCGAGGTCAGCTTGATGTTTGCACATGATTGTCTAAGGATTCAGAATTTCATTCACTTAGGTAGAAACGAAAGCAAAGACCTTACAGAAGATTTGAAATGCAGCAAAGATCTCCTGATCCCCTCCATTGGACTTAGATTGGACTGAACATTTCTAGATTCTTTTTCATTCCAAGTCCCTTACCAAGTGTTTGTGTGCCTGTTCTGTGTGTTCTGTAAATCTATTGGATATCCTAATGAATGTTAATTTTATATGATTCATTTTCAGTTTCTTTGAAGTTATAGTTAGCAAATTCTGACCTGATCAGTTATTGCGTGGAAACGTTACCACATGCATGATTTTTTTTTTTTACTTTTGTTTGAGATTACATTTCAGCTGATTATTTTCGAAACAATGCTTGACATTTTTTAAAACTTTCATATAATTTTCCTTGACGTTATTAGAGTGAATTTCTCCCCAGGAGCCAAATCAAATTCCCAAAACGAAGACGAAGCCAAGCAAAACAAGATCGAACGAAACCAAGAGCTTTCTAGCACACGAACAATTTCAATTCTAACGATTGTCATATAAAATATATATCGAGATTTCCATATATCTGTAGATATTTACAGCATCTTTGTAAAGTCAAATGATTGTTTTTCTCATTTCCCTAAATGTCGAAAGAGGAAGCACTTCGATGGGTCTCTTCCCCCTTTGAAGCCCACTGAAGCCGCAGCGTTTCTTTCAAACGTTTCGAACATAAACACAGAGGGGGGAGGGAACGTTCAGTATGATTCTAAAGGAAGATCGGTTTGGCGTAGCGCTAACGCGCCATCGACAATAACAGGTTGCTGTTAGCAAGCCGCTTATTGTTTATTCTTTATCTTTATTTGGTAACTTGGTAAGTTGCTAAACTGACTAATGACTAATAGATGATTATGTTTATTGACGTTTAATCGTTTGGCTACGCAAAACGTTTTCTTGCATATCTTAGAATGCTATAATGAACGTATCACCCCTCTGAGATTCCTCAGAATAATCGAACCAAAAGTCATCCTTTAATGTCTGTCTAGAAACCGAGGGACACGATTGTAATAATTGTTGTTGTTGTTTTTTTTTAATCTCTACATCATAACAAGACTCGCACACAGGCACATATATGTATTTACTAACATTCCTGCACATATACAAATGCTTGCATACCCAAAAAGAATCCTACGTTTGTCACGACGAAGAAAAGAAAATAGATGGACCATTAGTAAATTCCTTTTTTTCAGTAAAAGTCGTGACAATCACAATCAACAAAGCACTGCTGGTTGTACATTTCTACTGAAACATGATTGACCCCCATTAAGGTCTATCAATGTTCTTTTTTTTTTAATTAACTGGAAAAAAAGATTCATTAGGAATTTTCAAAGTTCATGATAAGATGAACAGATTTTCTTTGTATTCATTTGACAAAATTCACTAATGAATCAGCCTAATTGGGTTCAACGATCATGACACTTCACTATTTTTAACATTTCCAAGGAACCAAAGAGAGTTGGTTCCCAAGAAAGGAGTTTTTAGAAAACCGTAAAAAATAGTTCTTTGTCAAAGAGTATTTTTAATCGGTTTTAAAATCTGCAATATCCAAAAATATTTGTCACAAGATCCTAATAAAATATCTGCTCAGATATCTAGATAAAATGTTCTTGTTTCTTACATAAGATTAACAAAATTTCGATGAAAATTTCCATTTACAGATGATTAAGAAGTAATAATGTAAACCTGTGTTACGAAAGGTTGATGCGATGTCCCTGTTTGTTAAAAAATCTTTGAAGCTGATTCTTGTTACAAAATATTTAACAATATGTTGACGTCACAAAATCTTACTAAAATAATGATGTTTGTTTGTGGCCATTCTAAAGGCATCTATTAAAAGTCAAAAAATACATTGGCACTGACGAGGACCACATATAATATACCTCCTACAGGTTTTCTGTAGAAGAATGCCCAGGCCTCAAGAAGGGATTCCTGTTGGTGCTTCGAAGAGACGCTCCTCCTCGGTGAGAAGAAACTTCTTAGTCTTCTCTCGAGGATTTCAAATATATTTCGGGTCGATTATGCACATATATACACTACGCTTTCTCTTACAAACAGTGGCAAACTCCATCCATAAAATGTCTTTGATAGCAATGTAGTGATCTCAGGACTCCACAGACGGAGCCGAGACTCCCAGCGAGAATCCCCCAACTGGTTTGGGGCGCGTGAGGAATCCTGGAGCTGAGAGCTCCCGGAGCAAAGGATTCCTGGAGCCTTAAAGGGGCCCCCGGAGCAGCGGAATAGAAGGATGAAGGTGATTTGGTACAGATGTTAAATCCCTTAGGCATTTACAAAAACCAATAGTATTAGGTTACTAATAAAACATGAGCAAAGTTTTGTGTGCGTTAGGTATTCCTCAGAGCTTTGTGGTGGAGCTCGGATTCTCCCTTTTGACGAGTTGTAAAGCTCTAACAAACGAACGAACGAGTCAAACACCTCACTGATTTGGTTTCGAACAAACGTTCAAGCACTGATATCACAAGCAACTCTGAATGACTCGACTGTAATATTCAGTTGATCAAATCAAAATAAACTTCTGTATGATTCGATCCACGAGAGAATGTCCTTATCTCTTCAGTTGATGCGGGAAAAAAAGATCTGCTTTTATCAAGGAGTCAATTCATCTAAGATAAAACGTTGTTATTTTCTTTGTCTTACATTCCAACAATAAAGATTTTAGAGTTTTATTAACTGTATCTTTGGCACAGCGTGTAGCACCGATATATTGTTATCATCATCATCATCATCACGAAGATTCATTGACAAAATCGCATCGAAAATCCTCCGTTGAAAACAATGTGACGCCCAAAGAGATTCTTCTTTGTTTCTGTTATCTCTTGGAGGCTGGAGAAAGATGGTGTACCGTGGAAATATGGCTGTCAAAAATTTCTAGTCAAAGAAATAAGTACAATTCGTTTTGCCCCGAAGGTATTCCGGGTGAATTTCTTCCTCCACAGGTTCGACTCCCTTGGCCAGCAAGTCATCTCGTACCTGCAAAAAGGGAGAGTAGATAATATGATGGAGTCATTTCGCACCTACATAATGGGAAGTGACATCGTACCTAAACAAAGGAATTGATGTACAATTGGCTTTTGAAATTGTCTTTCTATTCTATACCTGAAAGAGGCAAGAAAGATTATCTGACAGAAATAGCGATCAGGTCCAAGTGCTATCTTATATAAAAAAAATGTTGATCGATTATTCATTTTTCTCTCAATACATTGTTTATACAACTTAATGCAATCATGTTGCGCTAACATGAATATACTGTCCTTTTTCCACATTTGATAATTTTTTTTAGATCCTAAATTACACAAAGAAAATAATTAATATTTGATAGAATATTTAACATTCTATAATAATTTTTATTAATTATCATCTATATACATTTTTTGCACAGTTTTGTTGAAACATCAGAATATGAAATTATGTTAAGGATTGAGCTCTGTGAAAACCACTGAGCTTAGTTTATATAGAAGCTTTGGCCTTGCTTGAATTCTGTACCTTTAATTTACGTTGCATTGAAAAGCTGATTTGTGACTTCAAAGTCCCTAGAATTAGTTTGGATAGAATTTCCCATCATCTTTTTGTTTATTATCCTTAGAGCCTTACAGAACTCTGTAAAAAAAACAACCAGTAAGTTCCCGCTCTGTAAATATATCTAATGCAACTTACGCTTTATATTGTAAAACATTCTCGTTTCATGGCTTGCATGCAAGTTCCAGGGCATATTTATTTCATTTTGTTTCTTTGACCTTCACAAGATAAGAAGAGCATGAAAAAGGCTTTTATGTAAGCTTCTGGCCTTGAGAGAAATGTAACCCTAAATTCCACATTTGGGACATATATCACGCTTAGCAACAACACGCATCGTTGTGCTACAGCATGCGGCAATGTGCTACAATTTGCGACTATACGTTATGATGCACTACAATGCACGATAATGCATTACAATGTGTGACAATGCACTACAATGTACAACATTGCACTACAATGCGCAACAATGGACTACATACGGTATCTCGCTAAAACGAGTGACAATTAGTTACCACGTGCGACAACGTGCTACAATGTGAAACATCCCGCTACAATACTTGATAATGCACGACATTGTGCAACAACGTATTACAATGCACAATATCATGCTACAATGAGCAATAATGTGCTACAATGTACGCTATCTCACTACAACACGCGACAATGTCTTACAAAGCACGACATTGCGCAACAACGCGTTACCACGCGCGACAACGCGCTACAATGCGAAACAACGTGTTACCAAACACAACAACGCGCTACAATGCGAAACGACGCGTTACCACACACGACAACGGGCTACAATGCAAAACAACGCGTTACCACACACGACAACGCGCTACAATGCGAAACGACGCGTTACCACACACGACAACGCGCTACAATGCGAAACAACGCGTTACCACACACGACAACGCGCTACAATGCGAAACAACGCGTTACCACACACGACAACACTCTACAATATGTATCAACGCATTACCACGCACGACAACGCGCTACAATGTGAAACAACGCGTTACCACACACGACAACGCGCTACAATGCGAAACAACGCGTTACCACACACGACAACGCGCTACAATACGAAACAACGCAATACCACGCGCGACAACGTACTACAATGCTAAACAATGCGCTCTATAACGTGACTTGCAGACTGAACTCACCCTCTCGACTTCTGAGAAGACTCTTATGATGTTGCCTCCCACCAGCTTCCTAATATCCTCGACGGTCCAGCCTGGATCTCGTAGCAGCTCGGCCAAGAGGACCGGGTATTTGCTTACGTCCTCCAGACCCTCAGGCGTCCTGCACGAAAAACAGCCGATGTCAGCAAAGAAGATTAGGGAAAGAGGATTTGGGGAAACTACTCTTGGGATCCTGGAGAAATACAGATGGCTATCATGAGGCTTTTAGGGTAATGCTCTAAAGTCTCCCGAGGAGAGAGTTGGCTTCATGATGTTATTACTTATAGTTGGTTACATTTTTTTTAGGAAAAGATATTTTATTTTTTAATGCTTTGTTTTTTTTCAGTTTTTTAATATCTTATTTGTTATTGGTGATTGTTTATCGTTGATTCATAAATGGAAATTATATGTAATGGTATATTTGTGACCCAGATTACAAAATAAGATAATATTCCTGAATATGCAATTTCTTTGCTCATATATTTTTTATATATTATGTATAGCTGAAATTTCCCCTTATTACTTGTTTTGAAAAACAATTCTAAAATTTTCACTTTCATTGCATATCTTATATTTTGGACTTTATATGGAAATATTAACTATTGAATATCATATTGTTTTTGTTACGCATATGATCTTTCAACAAAATTGGCTTCTATTAATCTATAGTTTTTCATCGCATATACCTATGGGTTAAATTTACATTAAAAGTAATTCGATTATTTTCTATTAAATTTATAGAATATTGGCCTTTTAGCCCAGTGTTGGGGTTAAGGAGGCCAATCTGCGTAGAAGATCGAGAGTTAGGTGTATCTAGGAACCGATGAGAGATGATGCAAGGATTCTTTAAGATTGCCTACAGTGGACCTGCTGAGGTGTAATGAAAGCAATATCCTCTTCCAGGAAATCTCTTGTAAATAATCTCTGCTTGAATAGATTTCTACCAAAATCGATTCATGGATTGAAGTAATTAACAATGAATAATTCTATGAATGTATGCAAAATAGATACATTGAATAATTTATTATTTTCTTCTGTTTCGACCACAGATATGTTTATGACCCATATCTGAATAGTGCTTCATTCATTCGGATCAAATGATGTTCCAATAATGATCTAAGTAGAATTTTCAATTCATAAAATATTGAGTCTAGCCAATACTATAACATTATATATTCTTATAAGTCTCTCACCACTACTACAGTATTACGTTTTATCATCTTACAAATAAAATTATCAAATCTTTTAAATGAAGCCTATAAAATCATTGACGTCTTTCGATTAAATTTGTGGTGTTTCAACCTATAAATTTTCGCGGAAATCTAAAGTCTTCTGAAAATCACTTACTTGTTTATGCCATCAAAATCTGCCCCTATTCCGACGTGGTCGATACCGGCCACCTGACGAATATAGTTGATGTGCTCTGAAAAAAAGAAGGAAGACATATAGCAGACTTCTTGTTTATAATCTGAAATAGAAACAGGAAGACTTGGGAAATTAGTAAAAGCCTTATTGTTCGATATCTCCAAATTGACATTTTAGTTTTAGAACGATATGAAGATATCGTCAGAAAATCATATAGTGTTCCAATATTATTCTCTGAACCAAAGCCTGAACTCGTGTTTTGTAATGCGCATATTCAGGGGTCTTTGAACAGTATAAATATGCGATATAGACATTTTTAAAAGTATATTTGTTTGTTTATTTTCATAATTATTGTTTATTCTGCTTACCAGCGACGTTGGACACGTTGGCTTGGTCTGAACAACTAATATGATCAGCGAAGAAGCTGACCATGACGATTCCTCGGTTCCGTTTCTGAGGAAAAGAAAGTAAGAAGAAGAATAAGTAAGAAGTATTTTGTAGCTTAGTAAAATAGCTGAGATGATTGAATCTTGTGGGGGAAAATGGAGGAAGTGGAGATATTATACATGTCCATTTCATGGAATAATGATACAAAATTATAATGTATTTTCATGGAAAAATACATACGAAGACGCCCTTATACAAGCAAACACGCATTTATACAAGCATACACACAAACACACACATACACACACACACATATATATATATATATATATATATATATATATATATATATACACAGTATATATATATGTATATATATATATATATATATATATATATATACAGTATATATATATATATATGTATATATATACATACAAACATATATATATATATATATATATATATATATATATATGTCTTGGGATAGAACTCTCTTGCTTGAGGATACACTCGGGCTCACTGCTCTATCTTATTTCTCCTCTTCTTGTTTTGTTAAAGATTTTATAGTTTATATGGGAGATATTTATTTTAATGTTCTTACTCTTCTTAAAATATTCTATTTTTCCTTAATTCCTTCCCTCACTGGGCTATTTTCCCTGTTGGAGCTTCTGGGCTTATAGTAATATATATATATATATATATATATATATATATATATATATGTATATATATATATATATATATATATATATATATATATATATATATATATATACATATATATATATGTATATATATATATATATATATATATATATATATATATATATATATATATATATATATATATGATCTTTATCATGTTTTTGATGGAAGTCATATTACAATAATAATGAAACTCCTATAATAAAAACGAAAGATCCTTTCACCTTTCAATATATCTCTACAAAAAGACAAAATTAGATTAAGCATTTTTTGTAACAAAAGTCAAAGATGAGAGACACTAAACATACCATATTCTAGAAGTTATTAAATTTATATTTCAAAGGTTTGATGATACTTTTATATATATGAAAACTAATGATTCAGAGGTAGTCTTTTCATTGTCCAAATATTTTTGCTGATTAAATTTTCATTTGAACA
>NC_090749.1:96936662-96956662 GCF_036898095.1 Palaemon carinicauda | reverse complement strand
CTTGTGGAGCCCATCTGAACGTTTGGTGAACTAAACTCTCTTGGGGAGTGCGAAGAGCATACCCAAACCCTCTCCACCTACCCCTCATCATATAATAATAATTAAAATACATTATTTCCTTTTAAATTTAAACACACCTCAGCATTTGTAATCTGAGTGAGCAGCCTTCCCAACCAAAGTCCAGAGCAATTACGTAATCAGAGAAGCATTACTTCCTCCCCCAATAAAAGTTTCTCTCTCTCCCTGCTATTCTGGAAGGCCAAACTTGGCACGGAGCGACTCCAAACTTGAAAGAGAATGATTCCCTTAAGTGCGATGAAGGGATGCAATGATTCCATAACTTTTGTTATGGCTGTCTTGATGTTCAGCCTCTTGGAAAGAGACTTTTGTTCGAGGGGAATTTGAATATCATTATTAACTTTTTAATTGGAATTTTTTTTTCGTTAAGGCTTGTAGTGGTGGTTTTGTGTGTGGGTTTGTTCTACTTTGGTTTATAAAAGTTTTATTGATATATTGGTTTTATGGGGGAGATATCTTTCTTGTTCTTTATTAGTTTTTAAAAAAAATTCTCTCTCTCTCTCTCTCTCTCTCTCTCTCTCTCTCTCTGTTATTCTTGGGCATGTAGACACACATACATACACACATATATATGTATATATAAACATACATATATATATATATATATATATATGTGTGTGTGTGTGTGTGTGTATGTATATATTTATTTGTATCTAAAATTATCTTTACACATATGTATGCATGTATAAAGTATATATTATTTTATATGCTATCTCTCTCTCTCTCTCTCTCTCTCTCTCTCTCTTTCTATATATATATATATGTATATATATATATATATATATATATACATAATGTCTGTACATGAGTGTATAACGTCAATTGTTTGACTTATAGCAAATATTTTCAGATTCAGCTCTCAGCTTATGTCCTTCTGCAACCCAATCCCTACAGCAACAGTCAACCAACTACCCTACACAAATATGAGGACCACTTAGGCCAGCCCAAACTTACCCATAAACAATCATTTAAAGCTAAGAAAACCTAAGTAAAGAAACTATCTCTACAACCAAAACAACCTGCGGACGAAATCCTAGATCCTCCTTACCACTTGTTTGAGGACATCGTCGGGCACATTTCTAGGATTATCACAAAGCGCCCTGGCCGACGAGTGTGAGAAGATGATGGGGGCTTTGGTGGCCTCGAGTGTGTCCCGCATTGTCTGCGGTCGACACGTGGGGAGAGGTCCACCATCATCCCCAGACGGTTCATCTCTTGCACTACTTTCTGTGGGGATTAGAAAGAAGGTGAGTTAGAAACAGGGAGACGGAGGAGGAGAAACATATGTATATTAGGATGATAAGAAGAAGAAGTAGAAGCATATGAATATGAGGATGATGAATAAGAAGAAAGATAATGTGTAAGATCACATGGGGACATTGATGCGAAAGCGTCTAGTTGCGCTTACGTTATTTCTGTTACTTGGGGACATGAATGCAAAAGTTTTTACTTGTGTTTACATTACTCTCTGCAGGATTAGAAAGAATATGAATTAGGAATACATAGAAGAAGAAGAAGAAGAAGAAGAAGAAGAAGAAGTAAAAAGCATATGAATATGAGGATGATGAATAAGAAGAAAAATAATGTGTAAGATTACTTGGGGACATTGATGCGAAAGCGTTTAGTTACGTTTATGTTTTTTCTGTTACTTGGGGATATGAATGCAAAAGTTTTCAATTGCATTTACATTACTCTCTGCAGAATTAGAACCAAAGGAAATAAAGAAGGAAAAAGAAGCATATGAATATGAGGATGATAAAGAAGAAGGAGAAGCATATGAATAGATAGATGAAAAATGTGTAAGATTACTTGGGGACGTTAATGCGAAAGTGTTTAGTTGCGTTTACGTTCTTTCTGCAAGATTAGAACCAAAGGAAATAAAGAAGAAAAAAGAAGCATCTGACTATGGGGATGATGAAGAAGAAGGAGAAGCATATGAATAGATAGATGAATAAGAAGGTGAGTAATGTGTAAGATTACTTGAGGACATTAATGCGAAAGTTTTAGTTGCATTTACGATCTTTCAGCAGGATTAGAACAAAAAGAAATAAAGAAGATAAAAAAAAAAAGCATATCAATATGAGGATGATGAAGAAGAAGGAGAAGCATATGAATAGATAAATGAATAAGAAGGTGAGTAATGTGTAAGATTACTTGGGGACATTAATGCGAAAGTGTTTAGTTGCGTTTACCTTCTTTCAGCAGGGTTAGAATACATATGAATTAGAAAAACAGATGAAGAAGAAGACATAGAAGCACGTGAATATGAGGATGATGAATAAGAAGAGAAAGAATTATGTGTAAGTTTACTTGGGGACATTGATGCGAAAGCGTTTAGTTGCGCTTACGTTATTTTCGTTACTTGGGGATATGAATGCAAAAGTTTTTACTTGTGTTTACATTACTCTCTGCAGGATTAGAAAAAATATGAATTAGGAATACATAGAAGAAGAAGAAGAAGAAGAAGTAAAAGCATATGAATATGAGGATGATGAATAAGAAGAAAAATAATGTGTAAGATTACTTGGGGACATTAATGCGAAAGTGTGTAGTTGCATTTATGTTTGGTTACTTACCTTCCCAAAATCCGTTAGCCCAGAATGACCTAGGCTATTTCCTTTAGATTCTACGACAGAGGAAGTCGCCCTGAAAAGAAAGATAACGATTATAATCACATTGATGACAACATAATAACCAATTATAATCATAATGATAGTTACTGGTTATGATAGATACTTCTGAAATTCTTAAACGATTTAGTAATATTCAACAATCCAGAAGTGTTATGTTGTATCTTATTTGATTATTCAGATTTTCTTTAATATCTCTCTCATATTCATTCTTTCTTGAGATTTATGTACCATATTGTTAGTCGACTATTGTGGGTTGCAGCAGCCTCGGGGGGAGAGCAAGGAGAAGGAAACCAAAGAGCAAAAAAACACTTAGACACAAAGACTGTATATCATTAAAGCATGACGTCTTGTCATGGTAATCCTTACCCTATTTGGGTAAAATTATTCTCTCTCTCTCTCTCTCTCTCTCTCTCTCTCTCTCTCTCTCTCTCATTGAAAGGATATACACCGTTTTCATGGAAATTGTGATCCTTAAGAATTGATACTCAAATAATTGATGAAATTAATTATGAATTGTTGTTGGCTGACCAGGGTGTGGAATTCACATCTAGAGAGAGGATAGGTTCCAAGGAATGAATGAGGGGAGGTATTGTTCGATTGTGAGGTCGCTAATATGAGTTACTCATGAGTCTTGTGTGTGAATGATGTAGGGATTATTCTATTTTCGTGTCTTAAGAGCCAACCCCTGTTATAGAAAAAATCGATTGTTGAATGATTTGTATAGTAGCCTCAATTAACTGATTAATAAAGAAAAATCTAGTTTAGAAAACTTAGATTACGAGTGAATCAAGACTTCGTCTTCCAAGCAAAGAGAATCAGTAACGTGGAAGGTAATCAAACAAGGAAAAGTTTGTTGGAAGTTAAATTAACTTCTGAATTTGAATTGGCTCAAAATGAACATCTAACAGTGTAGAAAATGCATTACTATCTGGTGAACCGAGTAGGAGGTCCTCGTATTCTTGATTCCAGGAATCAACTCTGGAAATGCAGATCTCATGCATCATTCTTTGTCCTGGAATTATTGATTTAAAGTGTATTGTCTCCGGACTGGAGTACTGAGGAGGGTTTGTCTGGGAGATGAGGGAGAGTTTATTTCTTTTTCCTTTTTCTTTTAGTTGCTATAAAATGATGAATATAATATACTTAGTAAATCTAAAATTGAGGAATTAGGTAGAAATAACAACATTTAAGTCTGGTCACTTGGAGAAACTAGAGCAGTGGTTCTCAAACTTTTGGTAATTGCCCCAATAATAAAGAACATACTAAAAGTAATAGTTCTTTGAAATAATTATAGATAAACGAATAAAGAAATAGACAATGAAGCATCAAATAGATTTATATCTTGAGCAGCATTTGCTATTTTCAATCTCAAAAGAGAAAAGAAATCTATGTGATATAAGTAAATTGACAAACACTTTTGTTGATTGCTTCGTGTCTCTACCGTATTCAGTTCTGCAGTTGATGAGGTAATTTTTGCCTCTTGATTTTCCTCTATTGACTGCAATACTAAGTAGAAAGGCATATGCTGGTTAGCTCTGGAGGAGAATCGAGGAATGGATAATGTAGACTCGGTAGAGCAGAGAGAGAGAGATGAAGAGACCCAAGAGACCTTGGCTCGCTAAACCTATTTACTGTTGACGGGAGGTTATTGAGGACAGTGACACAGCAGCAGCAAAGAGTGGATAAAACTCGGCAAGTTGATTACCAGAATGAAGAGTCGAGTCATTTTTGCGTCAAACTCTGAATGGAATATTGGAAACGTCCCTGAATGGTGATCTGGTGAACTGGGGTTCAGGAGCCGCTCAAACTCAGTAGTTTCTTGCAGTGTCTGCAACCTCACCATCCTTGTGAACTAAGGATGGGGGGGGGGGGGGTTTGGGAAGCCTATAAGTTTACCAGCTGAGTCATCAGCAGCCATTGCCTGGGCCTTCCTGGTCCCAGCCTGTATGGAGATAGTGCTTTGGTGTAGATCACATGTATTTATGGTCAGTCTCTATGACATTGTCCTGCTAGGGGATTGTTACTGTCAATTGCCGCTGCTAATTATGAGATTCATAAGTGACCTTTTAACCTTTAGAGACAGGTTCCCGACTTAAGTTCATCTTAAAACCAAAGTTTGGAATATCCAGATGAAAGAGTGTTTATCCTGATAAGCGATATGAACTTCATAAATAATATAACATCAATATCTTTACATTAATCATCAAAGAAAAAATTCTTTAAATAATTTTTTTTTTCTATAAAATGACCAATGCTTTTATTTTGATTTTTTTTTTGTCCTACGAATAATGTCTAATATCTAAATTCATTATTCCTTAAGACGAGTAAAAGTAAGATTAATTTCTTAAATATGAATACATTAGAAATTAAGTATTTCAATAGTTTTTCTTTTGTATTATAACTTCACATAACTACCGGGTGTAACGATACCAAAAAGTTTGTGAACAACTGGTCCTAGAGGATGACACCTTTGTGGTAAGTTTACTAAGGTGGTTAAACAAGTAGAGAAAATAGGAAGCTAATATCTGCGTAAGGTATTATGAGATGATCTGATACCATGGGTAGAATCAAAGATGCTAAAGAGAGAATTGAAGACTTGTTTAAAGAATTAAAGGCCACTCATGAATGGCAGGGGCAAGGGACAGTGTACAATGCCCTAGCTAGCAGAACAATGCCCTAGAGACTGACCATATATACATATGATCAGCGCCCAAGCCCTCTCCACTTAAGCTAGGACCACGGAGGGCCAGACAATGGCTGCAGATAACTAAGCAGGTAGACCTGTAGGCTCCCCAAAATCCCTTCTTAGCTCACAAGGATGGTGAGGTTGCAAAGACTACAGGAAACTATAGAGCTTGAGTGAGACTCGAACCCAAGTCCAACGATCGCCAGGTGTTTGTTAGCTTGTTGAAAACGGGTGACTGTACGTTTCTGTATAGTTAGCAGGTTTAGGAGCTTAAACGGATAGGTAGTGAGACAGGTTTAGGATATTTTGACAGCAAGGAACACAGGAGGTGTTTGAACAAAACTGCCTTAGCGTCCAAAAGATGTGAGAGGCTTTAATAGTTTCCATAGTTAAAGGATGAATAGGACAGCTACCATCATTATAACATTTGAAGCCAACCCCTCATGTAAAAATAAAGGATGACAAGCTTGTTAGTAGAAATTATGAGGTTAAGAGATGATGATGGGAAACACAAGAGTTGTGGAAGATACTAGTGAATTGCAAGGAAGTGTGTAGAGGCTAGATGAACGGCTGAGGAGCAGTCGTTGGAACCTTAAAATGTGACTGATGATGTGGAAGTTTTACTACACACAAGGTTCATCCATGAATGAGTTGTTGAATAAGTGGGGCTTTTGAGTGTTTTTTTTTTTTTCCTGGAGCGATCTCCTTTTGTGTGAAATGGTTTTAATACACACAGTTATCCATATACACAAGTAAATATTATAAATATATCAAACTATATGAATATATATGTATGTATATATATATGTATATATATAAAATTATATTTACATAGATATACATATATGCAGGTAGATAGATAAATAGATATATACAAACACACATACACACATATATATTCCTCTTGTATACCTATCTATACACATAACACACACATATATTTATAATATACATATGTATATGTATGTATATATATATGTGTGTGTATAAATATTATATATATACATATACATGTATATATATACATATATATATATATATATATATATATATATATATATACACATACTACCTGTGCATATGTAAATCATGAATGCACATATGTCGAAGTAAAACAATGACTCAGATAATCTTCAAATCCAAAAAAAAAAAAGCAATTTCAACTTAATTCATCTTTAAAATCTTTTTTAACTGACTACTGATTACTCTCTATGATTGATGAGTTGACGTTGCAATATCAAGGGTCACTGCTTCGCACCTTCATAAATATCAAAGCTTGGAGGATTTCTTTGTCCGTGATAAATGAGAGACGTCAGTTTTGGCGATATTTCAGAAGGTGTTAATTAAGGAGAGAATTAACAGAGGGGTATTAAAACGTGTATTAATGATTCGTTAATCTTTTTATAGAATGAATTATATGGAGGTTTAAAAACCTGTTTGGGCATGCTTATGTGTGTATGCTTATATATACTGTATATATATATATATATATATATATATATATATATATGTAATATATGTATATATGTATATATATATATATATATATATATATATATATATATATATGTGTGTGTGTGTGTGTATATATATAGGCGTATAAATATAAAATTTCATATGGATATATATACAGCATATACACACCACACACACACACACACACATATATATATATATATATATATATATATATATATATATATATATAATATATATATATATATATATACACATTATAGATAAACACTCATATATACTTATACACATTAATATATATAGTTCATATACATATGTATGTATTATAAATTATATTTGCATGTTGTAAGGATGATTGGGGCAGGAGTCCTAAGTGTAGTTTTTCATAATAATAATAATAATAATAATAATAATAATAATAATAATAATAATAACAAACAACCTTACCATGGCGTATTACAGGCGTGAGTAAGAGTGAGGTACCTAACCCCTAATTCGTACATCATCCGCAGCGTGCCCAGGCTGTTACTGATGCCATGTCCTCCCTCGATGGCTATAAGGCTGGCGATCTTCCCCTTTTTGAACACTGTTGTGATATCTGTGGAAGGGGAGACACGGAAGAGGGGAGAAGCATTACTTCCTGTTCTAGAGATAGTCACAGATATGAGGGGTTCTGGATTCGGAAGTAAGAAACATTACTTCAGATCCGGGAGATGGGAATAGACGAAAGAGGTTGTTATACGTCGATTAGAAATATCAATATTATGTTTTAGGAACTGTGAGGAAGGTTATATCTATATATTAAATATTACGGTTAAGATTGAAGCATTGTAAAGGAGAGAAGCATTACTTGCTGTTCTAGAGGTAGTCACAGATATGAGGGTTCTGGCCTCGGAAGTAAGAAACATTACTTTCAGATCCGGGAGATGGGAATAGACGAAAGAGGTTGTTATACGTCGATTGAATTTATCAATAATATGTTTTAGGAACTGTGAGGAAGGTTATATCTATATATTAAATATTACTGTTAAGATTGAAGCATGGTAAAGGAGAGAAGCATTACTTGCTGTTCGAGAGATAGTCACAGATATGAGGGTTCTGGCTTCGGAAGTAAGAAACATTACTTCAGATCCGGGAGATGGGAATAGACGAAAGAGGTTTGTATACGTCGATTAAAATTATCAATAATATGTTTTAGGAACTGTGAGGAAGGTTATATCTATATATTAATATTACTGTTAAGATTGAAGCATTGTAAAGGAGAGAAGCATTACTTGCTGTTCGAGAGATAGGTCACAGATATGGTAGGTTCTGGATTCGGAAGTAAGAAACATTACTTCAGATCCGGGAGACAAAAGGTATTGTTGAATGTCGAATAGAAATATCAGTATTATGTTTTAGGCCATGTGAGGAAGGTTATTTCTATATATTATACGTTAATGTTAAGATTAAAGCATTGCAATGATTTGTACTGTATCTTAAATATGTCGTTGTATTCTGGAACAATCTAGATTCCATTATGTACTTTCGGAGAAAATGTCTATAGCGCATTTTACAGTAAGAGCATATTTAATGCTTTAGGAGACGATTTTTTGGTGACATAATTTGTGACACATGCACTAAATTGTATACCTCATTTATAACGCTATTATATTTTATATACACAACCAAGGAGATCCTGGAAGATCGAATATCATCATAAGCTGTGTTACTGATTATCATCTTCGACATTTGAAACTACGTTTTGGGAAACTCCTTCCAAATCCGGAGCCGAGTTTTCTTCATCATCTGAGTTCTCACATCATTGATATTTATAAATTTAGGCCTCGTAGACCATTACGGTGAATTTAAGTAATTTATGATTCTTTTAGAATATTGAAAATACTATTCTTCTTAGATATAGTTATTGTTATCTTTTCTAGCTATTATTTTTTTGGCTGTTTACTTTTTTGCTATTTTCTATCGCTGTAATTAATTACTAAGGTAGTAAAACATCTGATGTACATTTTAGAATCTACGATTTGATGTAGCTGACCGTAAAATGTGTCTAACTTAAATGTTAGAAACATTACTTCAGATGCTGGAGATAGAAACAAATATTGAGGTGTCTAGCTTATGATGAAAGAAACATTACTTTAAATCCTAATGTAGTAAATACTGAAACAATATACCAGAACCATGGGAGTAAGAATACACATAAAAGACGAGAGAGAGAGAGAGAGAGAGAGAGAGGAGAGAGAGAGAGAGAGAGAGAGAGAGAGAGAGAGAGAGAAAACATTACTCCAGAATCTAGGGTTGAAACTATATATGAGTAGGCCAGTTTGTATATAAGCTCTATAATAAGCCATAGCTTACGATCCTATTTCGAAGTAGAACTGAGAAACAATATAAGTAATATTTACTTCTTGACAGTAATGTCAGTTTATTGTTGGTCCAGCCTGGGGCTAAAATCACACTCTTGTACCGAATTAGGAAGATATAAAAATTACTACCAATACTTCAGATATAGATACTACTATTTTTAAAGATATTAAAGGTGACACTGTGAAAGATAATTATTAAGAAAACGGAAGTAAAGTAGGTATTGGCAAAAGAAATGAAAGAGAACATATATTCATTCGTGGTTTTATAGTATCAATTTGTAGAATTTGACACCTAATATAGCAAAACAAACATTATAACCGAGAATCTATGTTAGGAAAATATGATTATGAGAAGTATATCTATATAATGTAGCTATATATATATATATATATATAATATATATATATAGTATATATATATATATATATATATATATATATATATATATATATCTGTGGAAGATAGGAAGAATATTATATTGACGATACAGATGAAGCTGAATGAGACTTAAAAAATTAACAAATTTTGTAACATTTTGAATTTTAGGTTAAAAAATTGTCAATGTATCTTATAGTGAATCTTTGTGAGAGAGAGGAGAGAGAGAGAGAGAGAGAGAGAGAGGAGAGGAGAGAGAGGAGAGAGAGAGAGAGAGAGAGAGAGCCACTCTGCATGTATATAAGGAGAGCTGTGTTGCTGTAGAATACTAGAAATAGATTTCACAGAAAGGAGGGTCACTAATGAGAGAGGAGAGAGAGAGAGAGAGAGAGAGAGAGAGAGGAGAGAGAGAGAGAGAGAGATGATTGTGAATGATTTACATATACGAATTTATTAAATGATTTATGATTATCTAATCAACACCGTTAAACTTTGAAAGAATTATTAGTTTTATTTCATTTACTGGAATAAAGTATATATTTTTTTTTATATTTCCAAAAGGATTTTAAAACTTATTTCTCCATCGTTTTCCATTTTCAACAATTCTCGACTTGAAAAATGAATATTTCCAAAAATATTACACTTGCAAACTGATTTTCAAACGGATATCTCCATCAATCCTCGAACATGCTATATCTAACTCCTTTTCAACAATTCTCAAACATGCTATCTCCTTTTCAACAATTCTCAATGTATTTCTCCAATCTTACTCATGCATTCACAACTCCCATAATTCTTAATCCTCCAATCCTTCTAACCCCATCCAAGAAGAGATTCCTGCACCGTATCACAAAATCAAATAGATTTCTCAAAGCCAGATAGCATCAAATCTCGAAGACGTTGGAACCGACGATAAGAAAAAATCGTGGTATTAATTACTGCTTCAGAGACGTTGCCCTGAACTAATGACTCTCTGCTTCTGAAGGCAATAGCTTTTCCCCCTCCTGACGTTATTTGTCTTCAGTGCTTTTGTCTTTCAACAACGTAAAGTACCTCTCTCTCTCTCTCTCTCTCTCTCTCTCTCTCTCCTCTCTCTCTCTCTTCTCTCTCTCTCTCTCTTTATTCTAGCATTCCCTTCTCCCCTCTCCGTTTCCAGTTACCAATAATTCATTTACTCTCTCCTGGCCGGCTGGTTATTGTCTTCTATTACATTCCCTTTCTCTTGGTTTTCAAACAATTCCCTCCGGGTTTCTAGTCTCGGTTTCAAACTCGAAGCTTCGATACCGGAGTTAATGATTAAGATGAGAATGTTGTCCTTTATACGCTATTTCTTTCTCTATGGGACATCTTTTATGGCTACTCGAAGACCATGCGCTATATTCTGGGCTACTGAGAGACAGGGTCGCCTTTTCGCTATTTTGTAGTTAAGCTGAGACCACCAGTCTCCATTGTTCTGTTTAACTGAGGATCTAGTAGCTGTCTTTCTAGTTCCTTTTTTTCTGGCTATGTAGAAGTCAAATTGTTATTTTTTCGCTATTAGAAGACCAAAATGCTATTTTCCTTATGAAGACTAAGCTTCACTTTTCAAAGAAATTTGGAACCCAATCACTATTTAGCTGGTCTCTCGATAGCCAATCAAAATTTTTTCTGGTCTTTTGATAGCTAATCACTATTTTCCTGGTCTTTTGATAGCCAATCACTATCTTTATGGTCTCTTGAAATCCAATGGACTATTTTTTCTGGTCTTTTGATAGCCAATCAAAATTTTTCTGGTCTTTTGATAGCTAATCACAATTTTCCTGGTCTTTGGATAACCAATCACTATTTTCTTGGTCTCTTGATAGCCAATCCCTGTTTTCCTGTCTCTTGATTGCAAACACCATTCCTTTGGTCTCTTGATAGCCAATCACTATTTTCCTGGTCTCTTGATAGCCACTCACTATTTTCCTGGTATTTTGATAGCCAACCACCATTTTTCTGGTCTCTTGATAGCTAATCATTATTTTCCTGGTCTCCTGATAGCCAATCACTATTGTTCTGGTCTCTTGATAGCCAATCACTATTTTCCTGGTCTCTTGATAGCCAATCACTATTTTTCCTGGTCTTTTGATAGCCAACCACCATTTTTCTGGTCTCTTGATAGCTAATCATTATTTTCCTGGTTTCCTGATAGCCAATCAACTATTGTTCTGGTCTCTTGATAGCCAATCACTATTTTCCTGGTCTCTTGATAGCCACTCACTATTTTCCTGGTCTTTGATAGCCAACCACCATTTTTCTGGTCTCTTGATAGCTAATCATTATTTTCCTGGTCTCCTGATAGCCAATCACTATTGTTCTGGTCTCTTGATAACCAATCACTATTTTCCTGGTCTCTTGATAGCCAATCACTATTTTCCTGGTCTTTTGATAGCCAACCACCATTTTTCTGGCCTCTTGATAGCTAATCATTATTTTCCTGGTCTCCTGATAGCCAATCATTATTTTCCTGCTTGGTCTCTTGATAGCCAATGACTATTTTCCTGGTCTCTTGATAGCCAATGACTCTTTTCCTGGTTTCTTGATAGCCAGTGACTATTTTCCTGGTCTCTTGATAGCCAATCACTATTTTCCTGGTCTCTTGACAGCTAATGACTATTTTCCTGGTTTCTTGATAGCCAGTGACTATTTTCCTGGTCTCTTGATAGCCATGACTATTTTCCTGGTCTCTCGATAGCCAACCACCATTTATCTAGTCTCTTGATAGCCAATCACAATTTTCCTGGTTCCTCGATAGCCAACAACCATTTATCTAGTCTCTCGATAGCCAACCACTATTTTCCTGGTCTCTTGATAGCCAATCACTATTTTCCTAGTCTCTTCAATAGCCAACCACTATTTTCCTGGTCTCTCGATAGCCAACCACTATTTTCCTGGTCTCTTGAGAGCCAATCACTATTTTCCTAGTCTCTCAATAGCCAACCACTATTTTCCTGGTCTCTTGATAGCCAACCACTATTTTCCTGGTCTCTTGATAGCCAATCACTATTTTCCTAGTCTCTCAATAGCCAACCACTATTTTCCTGGTCTCTCGATAGCCAACCACTATTTTCCTGGTCTCTTGATAGCCAATCACTATTTTCCTGGTCTCTCGATAGCCAACCACTATTTTCCTGGTCTCTTGATAGCCAACCACTATTTTCCTGGTCTCTTGATAGCCAACCACTATTTTCCTGGTCTCTTGATAGCCAATCACTATTTTCCTAGTCTCTCAATAGCAACCACTATTTTCCTGGTCTCTCGATAGCCAACCACTATTTTCCTGGTCTCTTGATAGCCAATCACTATTTTCCTGGTCTCTCGGATAGCCAACCACTATTTTCCTGGTCTCTTGATAGCCAACCACTATTTTCCTGGTCTCTTGATAGCCAATCACTATTTTCCTGGTCTCTCGATAGCCAACCACTATTTTCCTGGTTTCTTGATAGCCAATCACAATTTTTGCTGGCCTCTTGATAGCCAATCACCCTTTTACTGGCTATTTGGAGACCCAGTTGCTATTTTCCTCATTTTTCTGCACCCGATTTTATTTTCCTGGAGTACTCAGACACCCAGTCACCATTTTCCTGTTTTTTGGGGGGATCCAATTATTATTTTCCTGACTAAGAAACACGATCCCTCTTCTCTCTCTCTCTCTCTCTCTCTCTCTCTCTCTCTCTCTCATCTCTCTCTCTCTCTCTCTCTCTCGCTTTCACGACCCTTAATGGCTAAACATTAGGAAGTTGCCCCTTTCCCGTGTCGCCTTAATGCATTTCTTCTGAATTTATTCTTTCCTCCATTTCATCAAGAACTAATGCTTTCAACTTCCGTCTCTCCGACGGTATTTTTCCTTTATATGTATTTTAGCAATAACTCTCCCCCCCCCCCCTCTCTCTCTCTCTCTCTCTCTCTCTCCTCTCTCTCTCTCTCTCTCCCCCCTTCCTTCCTCTTACCATTTAACCTGTTTAATGTTTCCTGAACATTTAGGAGTTTAAGATATGCTCATTCATATGATTTTTTAATTTATTTTATGGGTGACTTTGTTTATTATTTTGGTTCTTATCTGAGTAATTGATAGTTTTTATTTATGAATAGTTTGTAGACTCTTATCTATTATCATTTATTAAAAAACCCCAATTTTTCTTAATCAAAATTTATAAAGTACTTATTGATAATTACACCTTCCACAGTATTGTTCATTGTATTATGATTTGAAAAGTATTCTATTGTTAATTACAGTACTAACTACATTTACCACTATTTTGAGATTTAGCTGTATATGGTAAGACAAAATTTTAAACCATGAACATTTTGAGATTTTTTTATGCTACAAACTAAAATTACGAGAAAAACCTTAATACCTTCAATATCCTGTCTTTGGATCTACCCCATTTCCTACTTTTATTTATTTCATCTTGAAGTCATTCAGGAAATATTTTATCAATATTAATTCTTTTTCAGAAAACTTCTAAAACTCAAAAATTACGAAAGCTGAAAAAAGTAAAGAGAACAGTCCTGTTTTTTCCTTCAACTCCCATAATTCTGATCCTTAGAAACACGCCCCTTGAATTAACCAGGTCCTACATGGCTTTTAAATTGGCCGTGGAAATAATGCTTAGACAACTGGAAACATTATGTCGTAAATACAGTCTTTTAGAACGTAGGTAATCAAGACCAATTCTTTTGAGTAGATTATAGGAAACCAGCCACCCGTTGAGAGTTATTGGGTCCTTTAACTGGCCAGACAGTACTACATTGAATCCTTCTCTCCTGGCTACGGCTCGTTTTCTCTTTGCTTACGCATACATCGAATATCTGGCCTGTTCTTTCTATATTCTCCTCTATCCTCTTTAACCTGACAGCAATGTGATTACCAAACAGTTCTTCTCCTTCAAGGGGATAACTACTGAACTGTGATTGTTCAGTGGTTACTTTCCTCCTGATAAGGGTAGAAGAGACTCTTTAGCTATGGTAAACAGCTCTTCTAGGAGAAGGACACTCCAAAATCAAACCATTGTTCTCTAGTGTATGGTAGTGCCATAGCCTCTGTATCTTGGTCTTACACTGTCTTGGGGTAAAGTTCTCTTGCTTGAGGGTACACTCGGTCATGCTTTGCTGTCTTATTTCTCTGTCTTGTTTATATAGTTTGTATGTGAAGGATTTAATTTAATGTTGTTAATGTTCTTCAAATATTTTATTTTGATTGTATATTCTTTGCTTGTATTTTACTTATTTCTTTGTTTCCTTTCCTCACTGGGTTATTTTGCCCCGTTGGTACCCTTCGGCTTATAGCATCTTGCTTTTCTAACTAGGGTTATAGCCTAGTATTTAATGATAATAATAATAATAATAATAATAATAATAATAATAATAATAATAATAATAATAATAATAATAATAATAATGATAATAATAATAATAATAATAATAATAATAATAATAATAATAATAATAATAATAATAATAATATCTGCTTAGTTTTACATTCATCACTATCTCTTTTTATCCACCATTTGCCAGAATTATGGGTGACATTATCTGTCCATTTTTTCCTTAAACTTAAACCATTCTTATGAATTATTTTCGTGTTTTTAATCAAAATTTCTTTCTCGTCTTCAGACAATTTTCCAAAGTGGTTTCTCGCATAAATTGGTTTCCTGACAAGGAATGATCAACATTTTTTTTATAAATATTTCCTTCGAGTTATATTTATTATTTTTATTTTCCCAAACGTTTTCCTTAAGTAATTGGATTTTATTTTTATTGGTTTTCCTTGGCATAAGAGTTAGTCTTCGGTACATCATTCTTGATAGTCTGTCAATCATTTTTAAGTTTTCCATTTCATTTAAAAAAAAAATAAAAATCCTGAACTTTTCAAAAACTTCCGTAAGCAAAGTGAATTATGTTTAATTTTCTTTACATAGAAGCTTATTCTATCAATCAATGTTTTTAAAAAAAGGTTGCCTATTTTCCAATTTTATTTCTAAAGACTTTTCGAAATATCATGCATCTGCCATTTTCTTTTCAAAATAGCATAATCTGATTTCCAATTTATTTCTAAATCAAAATTTTCGTCTGTATTTTAATTTCTTTAAAACCCAAGGCTGCGTATCCTTCTCAAAACATTACCTTCTATTCAGTATTTTCTTTCTAAAACAATATCTTCTGTCTTGTAATTTCTATTTTGAAGCATAATAGTCTATCTCCTAATTTCTATCAAAGGAATTATTTATTCTATACCAAAAATAATGATGTATATCATATCTCTCATTCTCTTTTAATCTATTTCCTAAAAAATACCTAAAATTTTTGTTCAGATTTCCTCATTTTAAACTTTTCCTACTAAAAACAACATAGGCTTATATCAGTTTATTCTGAAAAGAATGTTACATATCTTTCTTTTTTTCTTTTCAGAAGAACATTGTCCTTCCTCCCAGTCTTTTCAAAACAACATTGTCTTTATTCCAATTTCTTTCCAAAACAAACTTGTGTATCTTTAAATTTCTAATCAAAGCTAAATTGCATATCTCTTTTCTAAAATAATGTTATCTCTCATCAAAATCATTTAAAGAAAATAATAAAGTATTTCTTATTTCGTTTTAAAACAACGTTGTGTCTTTCTTTTCTTATTTATTAGAAAAATCTATATTTCATAATCTATTTATTAAACAGATGAACATTATAAATTTTATTTTCCAAAATAACATTCAATATGAATTTATTTCCATCAAAATCCCTGTTGAATATTTTCCTGTTGCTTTCAAAAAAAAAAAAAAAAAAAAAAAAAAAAAAAAAAAAAAAAAAAAAAAAAAAGAACAGGGTATCCTCTGAGTCCTTTCAAAGTGTGTCGTTTTTTCTTAAATTTCATATCAAAATAATATCACCTATCTTCTAGTTTTATCCTAAACAATGTAGTTCATCATTCAATTTCTTTCCCAAACAATATTGTATTCCTTTCTTTTACATCCTAACACAACAGCGACCAAATACCAATTTCTTTATAAAATCATATCGCTTGACTAATGTCTTTCCAAACCAACATTAACCATCTTCCAGCCTTTATTTTAATGTAAACAACGTCGTATATCTTCTAGTTACTTTCCAAAATATTTATATTACTTTTAAATTTCTGTACAAAACATCGCTTATCTTACAGTTTTATATATATCAAACTAGCATCACTTGGCTTCCATTTTTTTCTCCCTTATAATGTCTTCCCCATAAATACTAATTATCTTTAAGTTTCTTTCCAATCTATTCTAAAACAATTTCATAAATGTTTCTATTTTTTCTCAAAACAGCGTCATGTGTTTTACCATTTGTTTTTAAATCCGCATGTTTTATCTTGCGATTTCTTTCCAAAACAATGCCATCTATCTTCTACTGTTTTCCCAAAACCAGGCCATCTATCTTAGAATATCTTCAAAAGACCAATCTACATATCTACTAATATCTTTCCAAACCAAGGCCATTTAACTAATAATATCTTTCCAACCCAAGGCCATTTATCTTCCAATATCATCCCCCAAAAAAGGTCATCTGTCTTTCAGTATCTTAGTAAAATAAGGCCATCTACAAATATCTTTCCAAAACAATACTAATATCGTCTAAATACACAGACAGTTATACTTCCAATCTCTTCCCGAAACAAGGTCATTTATCCTCCAATACCTTCATGAAACAAGGACATATACCTTACAATATCTTTCCAAAAACAAAGGTTGTCTATATAACAATTATCTTCCTAAAACTAGGCCATTTTCTCCCAATATCTTCCCAAAACAGTAACATTTATCTTCCAATATCTTTCCGAAACTAGGCCATTTATCTTCCAATATCTTTCCGAAACTAGGCCATTTATCTTCCAATATCTAACCAAAACAAGGACATATACCTCACAATATCTTTATAAAAGAATTCATCTATATAACAATATCTTCCTAAAACTAGGCCATTTATCTCCCAATATCTTCCCAAAACAGTGACAGCTATCCTCAAATATCTTTCCAAAACAAGGTCATTCATCTCCCAATATCTAACAAAACAAGGCCATTCATTTTCCAAAATCTTTCCAAAACGAGGCCATTTACCTTACAATATTTTTTCCTCCAAAACAAAGCCCTTTATCTCCCATCTACTGTATATTCCAATATCCATCCAAAATAAGGCCATTAATTTCTCAATATCTTCCCAAGACATGGGCATTAATTTTCCAAAAAAATTTCAAAACAAGGCAATTTATCTAATATCTTCCCAAGAACCAGGCAATTCATCTTCCAATATCTTTCCAAAACAAGGCCATTTATCTTCCCATATCTCCCAAAGCAAGGCAATTTTTCTTCCAATATCTTCCCAAAACAAGGCCATTTATCTTCCCATATCTTTCAAAAACAAGACCATTCATCTTCTAATATCTTTCCTAAACAAGGCCCTCTATCTTCCCATATCTTTCCAAAACAAGGTCAATTATCTTCCCGTATCTTTCCAAAACATGGTCGTTTATCTTCCTATATCCTCCCAAAAACAAGGCCATTTTTCTTACAATATTTTTTTCAAAACAAGGTGATCTACATTCCAATATCTTCCCATAACAAGGCCATTTATCATCTAATATCTTTTAAAAAAGCAGGCCATTTATCTTCTAATATCTTTCTAAAACAAGGCCATTGATCTTCTAATATCTTCCTAGAACAAGTCTATTTATCTTTCAGTATCTTTCCATAACTAGGCCATCTACACCCAAATATCCCCTAAAAGCAAGACCATTTATCTTCTAATATCTATCCAAAATAAGGCAATTTATCTTCAAATACCTCTCCAAAACAAGGCCATTTTTATTCCAATATCTTTCTAAAGCAAGAATATTTACCATAAAATATCTTTCCAAAACGAGGGCCCTTTATCTTCCAATATCTACACAAAACAAAGCCATTTATCTTCCAGTATCTTTTCATAACAAGGCTATTTATCTACCAATATCTTTCCAAAACAAGTCCATTTAATTTCCAATATCTTTACTAAACAAGGCCATCTATATTCTGATATCTTTCATAAAAGAAGGCCATTTATCTTCTAATATCTTTCTAAAACAAGGCCATTAATCTTCCAATATCTTTCTAAAATAAGGCCATTTATCTTCCAATATCTTTCCAAAACCAGGCCATCTACATTCCAATATCGTACCATAACAAGGCCATTTATCTTCCAATATCTTTCCGAAAGAAGGCCATTTATCTTCAAATATCTTCCTAAAACAAGGCCATTTATCTTCAAATATCCTCTCAAAACAAGGCCATTTATCTTCCAATATTTCTCCAAAACAAGGCCATTTATCTTATAATATCTTTCCAAAACAAGGCCATTTATCTTTCATTATCTTCCCAAAATAAGGCCATTTATCTTCCAATATATTTTTAAAACAAGGCCACTTTTCCTCCAATATCTTTCCAAAACAAGGTCATCTACATTCCAATATCTTCCAACATATTCCCAAAACAAGGCCATTTATCTTCCAATATCTTTCCAAAACTAGGCCATTAATCTTTCAATTTCTTCCCAAAATAAGGTCATTTATCTTCCAATATCTTTCCAAAACTAGGCCATTAATCTTTCATTATCTTCCCAAAATAAGGTCATTTATCTTCCAATATCTTTTTAAAACAAGGCAATTTATCTTCCAATATCCTTCTAAAATAAGGCCATTTTTCTTCCAATATGTTTCCAAAACAAGGCCATCTACATTCAAATATCTTCCAATATCTTCCCCAAACAACGTCATTTATCTTCCAATGTATTTCCAAAACAAAGCCATTTACATTCCAATATCTTTCAATATCTTCCCAAAACACGGCCAATTATCTTCAAATGTCTTTCCCAAACAAGACAATCTGCATGCCAATATCTTCCCAAAGCAAGGGCATTTATATTCCAATAACTTTCTTAAACAATGCAATCTACATTACAATATCATTTAGTATCTTCCCAAAACAAGGCCATTTATCTTCCAATATCTTTCCGAAACAAGGCCATCTACATTCCAATATCTTCCCAAAACAAGGCTATTTATCTTCCAATATCTTTCCAAAAGAAGGCCATTTATCTTCAAATATCTTCCCAAAACAAGGCCATTTAGCTTCCAATATCTTTCCAAAACAAGGCCATCTACATTCCAATATCTTCCCAAAACAAGGCTATTTATCTTCCAATATCTTTCCAAAAGAAGGCCATTTATCTTCAAATATCTTCCCAAAACGAGGCCATTTTCTTTCAATATCTTCCAAAAATAAGGCCATTTATCTTCCAATATCTTTCCAAAACAAGGCCATTATCTTCCAATATTTCTCCAAAACAAGGCCATTTATCTTCCAATA
>NC_090749.1:96898718-96923718 GCF_036898095.1 Palaemon carinicauda | reverse complement strand
CCTTGTTTATGAGTGTTAAACATAAAAGAATGACAATAATAAACCCAATCATTTGTTTATATATAAAGAGAATGACAAGTCTAGGGCGTATGGAAACATACTATCTTTATAACCTAAAAGAATGACAAAGATAAGACATGTCAATGTTTAGAAACTGCTTAGCCTAATAGAATGATAATGATAAGACATGTTCAAGTCCAGAGTTTATACTCTAATAAAAAAAGACTAATTTTCTCTGATTTTGTCATACTTTCCAAGATAATGGTATATGAAGGTCATAACAATGTTTATTGATTTTATAACCTAAAAGAATGACAAGAGTCAAATATATCAATGTTTACAGAACTCTATATCCTAAAAGACAGATAATCCTCGCTAAATTAGTGATGTTTCTAATATAATCTGAATTATCATGTCATCCAGACTATTGAAAGAGTATTGTGAAAAAAAACAATAAATTAATCCTATTAATTAAATACAATCTATAATATACCTACAAGTTTTATATTGAATATCAATTTAAAAAGATAAAATTCTCCCCAACAGAACACAGTTTGACTTGACAGTTCTACCCACCGGAATAAGAAATAATTACTGATTTTGGAAGTCTATTCTCATGGGAGTTTAGCAATAGACCCAAACACAATTACTCTATAATTGGAGATCATTCCCTGGGCTGTTGCTGAGGCAGCATTCATTAGACAGATATGAACTCATGAGAGCATCACAATGGGGAGGATACTGGATGTAGTGGCATATACCCACTTCTGTCCAAATCATTAGACAACGAGGAGTACAAAGCTGAGTTGATAACTGTATATAAGAGTTTTGTTATAACTATCTAAATATAGTTTAAACTTGTCTTCACTGATATGTTTGACTTCCAAAATCAGTAATTATTTCTCATTCGGGTGGGTAGAACTGTCAAGTTAAACTGAGTTCTGTTTGGGGAGATATTTATCTTTTTAAATTAATTTTCAATATAAAACTTGTAGGTATAATATAGATTGTATTTAATTAATAACATTAATTCATTGTTTTTTTTTATTCTCAAAATACTCTTTCAGTAGTCTGGATATGAAACGATAATTCAGATTATATTAGAAACATCACTAATTTAGAAAGAATTTTATCATGCTCCTTTTCAACCATCTCTTATATTACGTCATATCTCTTTATAAAAGAAACTCTTTATTCTGCAAATGGAATGAGATTCTCATCTCTGAATTGGGAAATGATTAAGAAATAGTGGAATATCAGGTGATATGATAATGAATGATAAATTTCATCGTGTTTTGACTCTTCCAAAGAGGCAGTGGTGGGATATATCAGTGGTTTTTGGTCTTAGCTATCCAGCACTGAATGTGAAAATACGCTTTGCCTCGTATTCCATAGTGCAAAGCTTTTGAATAGTAAAACCCCATGAATTTTAAGTCCTTTTTAAAGGTGCAAAGGTCATAGCCACGTTAGAAAACGTCCTTTGAATACGAATAAGGCCAAGTTTAGGGCCAAACACAAAATGATTGTTATACTATGAGGGACAGTAACGTCGTGCTTGCCATCGAAAATTATCAGGACATGAGCAGTCTTCATCTTAATATGTATTTGTCAAGGGAAATTCAACAAGGCTATATGCAGTTTAATCCCACGTTTCATCTTGATAAAGCAATTATGTTATTTCAATTAATACTTTTATAATGCAACTCGATTAACTCTGAACATTTTTTAAACTACGTGCATAAGCAATGTCAGGTACAGCAAGAACAGATTTAACCTAAAATATACTTTAAATATATATAACAAAATAGTATGAAATCTCTATGACGGTTTCAGTTAGGAGCAATGTTATAGATAATGATATTATTTATATTCTTTGTGATAGAACGGTTGGACGCAGAAGTCGCTTTTTCACCTTGGTCCAAAGGAGTCCACCCTATCGCACCCTTACTTAACGGCAAGAGACCGAACAGATAGTATAGATAGAGCTGGCAGAGGTGGTAGGCTGGGCTAAACATTGGAACTCACTGCGTAGTAAGGGTGCGATCGAGCAGTTAAGTTGTAACTGAGAGGTGAGGTGAATGCAACTACCTTTATTTCAACAGTTAGCAAGCTTTTATACAAAAGTTACTGTGGAAGAAGGTCACAAAAATTCAAACTCATCAATTCATGAAAAGATAGGCTTGAGCCGGTTCTGTTAACAGTGAGGTGTAGATTTGAAATGTACAATAAAAAAGAAAATACCGTTACAGTGTATAGGTGTGTGTGTGTGTGTGCGTGAAAGACGTGCGGTATCATAGGCTCACTTTTTCAGAATGAGGTGTACCAGGAATTTCTGTATCCCATTGTATATTATATGTACTGTTTCTAATAAGGAAAGATAGTCGATTTTTGTGTGTGTATGTCTGAATATAATTAGGGGTTTCTGTATAAATTTCCTCTAGAATTTAATGGGTCAGGGCTGAATTATATTAATGGGTCCAGGGAGGCCAATCACGGCCAAGATACAAATGGAAGCTGGGTGAAACGTGCAGATACAATATGAAGTAAAGTTCAAGGAAGCTAAAAGGGGAAAACCCTCTGTAACGCCTACAGTACTCCACTTAGAGTTTACGTACGCTACAAACCCCAGCGCTGAATGTAATTTTGATGGTTTCTGGATTTTCAATATATATATATATATATATATATATATATATATATATATATATATATATATATATATATATACACTGTATATAACCTCTTCCGGAGTGGGGATACCTTAACGTAGTGAATGGGTATGTATATCGTGTATTGTGTGTGTTTGTTTGTTTTTAGTATTAAATCCTAATATGATATCTACAGTGCTTTGTTTTTGACAAATAATCCCAGAATAATTTATGGATTTTAATTTTATATAATGCTTTGCTATAGATCATATAACCCATAGGGAATACCAGCTTTGTTCTTACGTAAATCCTAAAAGAACGACAGGAATATGCAGTAATTCTATTAAGTTTACAATATCTATATGAGAAGACGCGAAAATGGGGCATTAAAATTGCCACATATTGATCCTAATATGTCTAGAAAGTTATTTATAATATCTATCAAATCGTTCTAATAAGATCACCAGAAACTATTTTCCACTTAGTTTCGTATCCCCCACAAAGACTTTTATGTTGGCAGCCCTGCCTAGGAAATAAACACCCATATTTGGAATATCTCAGAATTCAGAGGAAGGGAAGAATTAATCTATTAAAATTTATGTGACATTTTAATTATGCCATACATAATTTTATGATAAAAGGATGAATAATTATGCAACGAATAGAATGAGACATAACTGGAAATTATTATTTTGTAAAATAAGATAAAATTCCTGGTGGCAATAAATTTATTATCATTATTTTGTTACTGAAGATTTGTTTAATTAATTAATAGAAATTTATTTGCTATTATTATTATTATTATTATTATTATTATTATTATTATTATTATTATTGTGATCCTTAGTATTATTATTATTATTATTATTATTATTATTATTATTATTATAAAATAATTATTCTATTGCCATGACTACGTACCACAAAACGATCCAAAACGCCGGAAGTGTCTCCAACATACCTGAAGATCGTCCTCAGGAATCAAAAACTGCCTCGAGGAACTCACAGGAGCTCTTCATGGGCCATCCTCTGTTCTCTCGCATTTGGGAACAGCTCTTGTCAAATGAAATCCGGCCTGAGCTGGAATAAATCTCTGGAAGATTGGTAGTGAAGTATTATGCAGATTCTTAAAGAGAATTTATTTCAATACTGATTTATTCCAGATTATTTTAGGACTACTTGAAGGTTTTATCTTGCTTGTTGAGTAAGTATTGCATTTGCTCGGAGGAAATAAATCACTTGCTTTGTCGATATTTATTTTTTTCTATTTGTGAAGTAATTTTCATCTTGAAATAAAGAAAGAAATCACATAATGGGATTTTCGAAGCGCTGGGAATATCTATCCAAAATCCCATTGGCCATTTATTCCAAGCCCAGATACATTATATCATCTTCGACGGAATATTTATGATTCGTTGAAAAATTCAGAGAGGAATATATATGAGATTTTCGTTCAACTCCAGATGAGATTCAAGATAGGATTCTCAGATTTGTTTTTTTAGAAATATCTTTATTGAATCTATATGTGTGAGATGAATTGTTATGGCTCTCATTTATTTTTGTAAAAAAAAAAATTATAATATATTTACGAATATGCAAATACTCGTAAAATTTATCAGTTTGACGAGTCAGTTCCTGGATGGATGACGATTTCTGCACTTGAACCCTTTTCACTTAAATTAAGAGAGAGAGAGAGAGAGAGAGAGAGAGAGAGAGAGAGAGAGAGAGAGAGAGAGAGAGAGAGCAAACTTCTTCCTTTTATAGAACTGCTCACAACAAAGTCTTCCTCGTTCTAAATAAAACCGCATCATGACACCTAGGGACTCACCCCCGCCCCCCACCAATCTCAGCGTTGAGCCCTATTTATAATCCACAGGTTCGTGACTAATCGTTCACTCTCCTGCGGAGGGTTCTTTATAACTCCATCACTCCCTCCGCTACTCCCTTAATACTCCCTCCAGCCCTCCCTACTCCACCTGGACAATAGAGAAAAGATCTCCACCTTTAAGACAGATGATGGATGGCAAGTGCCAATGGGAGACGGAACAGGGAGGTCTTCGGGGAGCGTTGAAGACAGAACAGGAATCCCCCCACTCCCTCGTTCGGGGGGCCTTGGAAACAAGAGACAGCTTCGAGTGCTCGACTGAGAGTCTCCTAAGTTCGCCTGAGAGAGACGAAAAAGGATGCGGGGGCGGTTGGCTATGGCGAGAGGGGGTCGTTGAAAAGGAAGTTCTTCAAGTGCCACTTGGCCGAGGATCAATTCGCTCCTCCTCATAAAGGCCGGCCTCGAGGGCGTCCTCGTAACCGATGGAAACGGACTGATACGAGAATTGATCTATTAATGCGCCTTTCAAGATCATACCTCGGCCAGGGAGGATTCGTCAGTTGCCGGTCCTCTGCAGGGCGGGATCTCAAGGGCACCACGTCCATTGGACGCTCTTTGACTCCGTCTCCGATTCCAATCTTCAATTTGGGTGTCCAACCTCTTTAAGATTTCGATTCATGGTGTAGCTGTCGGGGTTTTCCCCATGGGATTTTTACCCGGGTTTTTTCCCCCTTGTTTCCATACCTAGTTTTCTCCCTGGGTTTTCCTCCCCCCTCCAGTTTTCCCATAGACTTTCCATACCTATTTTTCTCCCTGGGTTTTCCTCCCCGCTCCAGTTTTCCCATAGACTTTCCATACCTAGTTTTCTCCCTGGGTTTTCCTCCCCCCCTCCAGTTTTCCCATAGACTTTCCGTACCTAGTTTTCTCCCTGGGTTTTCCTCCCCCCTCCAGTTTTCCCATAGACTTTCCATACCTAGTTTTCTCCCTGGCTTTTCCTCCCCCCCTCCAGTTTTCCCATAGACTTTCCATACCTAGTTTTCTCCCTGGGTTTCCCTTCCTCCCCGAGTTTTCCTTTGGAGTTTTCCGAGGGTTTCCCTTAGGGTATTTCACCCTGAGGTTTCCCCCTGTTTTTTACCCTTGGTTTTTCTCAACCCGGCTTTTCACTTTTGGTTTTCCCCCAATTTTTTCCCTTATTTTTTCCCTTAGATTTTTACCCTAGGTTTTCCCAGCGCTTTTTCGACCTGGTTTTTCTTTTGTTTTCCCCACCCCCGGGTTTTCCCCCCAGGGTTTACCCTTTACTCCTTCCATGGGTTATATGACCAAATTTCCTAAATCCAGTTCCTGACCCATTTTCTTGAAGAGGTAAGGCAAGGTCAGGTCAACTCCCTAATATGCAGTTACTCCTGTTTCTTTATTTATCCATGATTTTTTACTCATTTTCCATAATTTATTATGTATTGCGGGTCTTCCTCGTTATTTAGTTTCTTTCATTCTTCCATGAATTATTCTCAATTTGAGTTATTTCTACATTCAGATGGGGTTGTGGTGGCATGGTGGTAGCGTCCTGGCTTGGTAGTAGAGTCCTTGCCTGGGGATTGCCAGACTGGGGTTCGAGTCCCGCTCAAATTCGTTAGTTCATTTGGTTGCTGAAACCTCACCATCATTGTGAGCTTAGAATGGGGGTTAAGGGGAGACTATAGGTCTATCTGCTGAGTCATCAGCAGCCATTACCTGGCCCTTGTTGGTCCTAGCTTAGGTGGAGAGGGGGCTTGGGCGCTGATCATATGTAATATGGGCAGTCTTTAGGGTATTGTCCTGCTGGATAGGGCAATGTCACTGTCCCTTGCCTCTGCCATTCATGAGCGGCCTTTAAACCCTTAAAGTAGTTTTCATAATATGTTACGGATTCGATTTGTTTCTGTTAATTTATATTTCATTTTCAGTCGATTCCTGTTATTATATATTTCTGTCTATTCAGTATTAATAGAAATGAGATTTCTGTTAAATTATTTTATTAAAGTTACCCTAAAGAAATCAGATTTTATTCATTTTGTCTCAAATATTTTAGCATAAAATCATCCATTTCTTTGTTCATTTATTCATACATTTATATCTCTTTCAAGTACTTCCGGTCCATGACTCATCCCAGCCATTTCCAGTCTCCTTAACTAATTCCAGCTCGTTCATCATCTGCACTTGCAGCCCTTTCCAGCTTCGGAATCTGTTCCCGCATTTTGTCCATCTCATCATAAATTCCATGAACCTCATTCCAGTTTCCTTTTGTCAATTCGACTCCTTGCCCCCCCCCCCCACCCCCACCCCACAACATGTTCCTGCCTCCAGACATTCCCTCGTAAGCACTTCCAGTCTTTGGCCCATTTTCGTCTCGAGTCCAAAATTTTCTTGATTTTCCTCCCATCTCATCATTTCGGTATTTCCTTTTTCCTTCCTTTCTTCGGGGGAAAAGTCGACCTCGCGTCTTTTTTAAATTCCTGTTTTTCTTGACAGTCATCGTTCGTCTTTTGTTTCAATCTGGGCAAAATCCGTTCTCGTAGGTTGCGTTCAGGAGGATATGTGATGACAGTCATCATCCGTCTTTTGTTTCACCGTTGCCATACACCTCTTCCGTAGGCTGCGTTCAAGAGAGACCTGATTCAGTCATCATCTGTCTTTTGTTCTACACTGAGCAAAAAACTGTTCTCGTAGGTTTTGTTCAGGAGGGACGTGATGACAGTCTTCGTCCTTCTTTTTTTTCACTCTAGCCACAAACCATTTTTGTAAAATGCATTCAGGAGGGTCGTAACTGTTTTTGTTTCTCTCAGGACGAAAACCTTTCTAGTAGGCAGCCTACTAGAAAGGTTTTCGTTCAGTGGGGACGTTACGTCAGTCATCAAATGATTTTTCTCTCTAGGCAAAACCTGTTCTCATAGGTTGCGTTCAGGAGCAACGTAATGAAAGTCAGTCTCCATCTTTTGTTTCACTCTAGCCAAAAACCGTTCCTGTAGGCTGCGTTCAGGAGGAACTCAAGTCTCAATCTAGCCACATACAGCTCTCGCAGGCTGCGTTCAGGAGGCACGTGACCTAACATCCTCAACTCCTCGAGGGGAAAGGAACGTTTTCCAGCACCCAATCTTTGACATCGGGAGTTCTTAATTCTCTCATTTTCCAGTACATTAGGCAAGGCTGAAGTAATCCCATCTCGCCCGATGGAATGGAATTGACTTCCGGTGAAATCATCTTATGTTTTCTGGATTTCCGATTTCAATTTAGCACCAGATTTGGCTACAAAAGGGGATTTGCTCCCAATTAGTTTTCGCTTCGGTAAGCGAAGGTTACTTGGAACTATAAATTCTATCACAGTCGTGCTTCGGAAGATGAAAGTATTCAGTTATTTTGGAAACTTTTAGATTTGGTCTGGAAATGAGGAGAAAAGGTAAAGTATATTTTTTGAATGGTTATATAAAGAGACGATTGAAGAAAAGACATCTAGAAATATATATCTATATCTATATATATATATATATATATATATATATATATATATTGCATTTATATATTATTTTAAACTCTCTCTCTCTCTCTCTCTCTCTCTCTCTCTCTCTCTCTCTCTCTCTCTCTGCATATATATATAAATAAATAAATATATATATATATATATATATATATATATATATATATATATATATATATATATATATATATATATATATATATATATATATTAAAGGGTTAGTCAACTCAAAGAGCTATGGAAAGAATAATGATGGAAATAACACTAACATTTATACGAGAGCAACCTAAAGTAGAGGATATTCTCACAAGAAAGGAAAAGAAATGGACATGAGCAGGACATATAATGAGAATGACAGACAATAGATGGACATTAAGAATAACAGAGTGGGTCCCTAGAGACTGCAAAAGAAGCAAGAGAAGGAAGAGAAGACGATGGATCGACGAACTAAGAAAGATTGCGGGTCGGGTGTGGACTGGCATACAAAGATCATAAACAGATGCGAGTGGAAGGACATGTCTGAGGCCTTTGTCCTGCAGTGGACTAGTAAAGGCTGATGATGATGATTATGATGACACATACATACCTTATTTGCGTGGTATATATATATATATATATATATATATATACTGTATATATATATATATATATATATATATATACTGTATATATATATATATATATATATATATATATATTAGTTCAACAAACGTTTAACTGGGCTCCGCCAAGCACTAGAAGAGTTGGAAAACCCAGGTCCACATGGATGAGAACTATGAAACGTGAAATGGGAGATGATGAATGGAGAATTATTGAATTAAAAGCTCAAGATAGAGACGACTGGTGAAATCTAACCGAGGCCCTTTACGTCAAAAGGAGTAGGAGGGGATGATGATATATGTATACTGTATATATTTGTGTGTGTGTTTATACATGTATGCATTGCCAGTGAGAGGAATACTTTATGCTTTGAAGTCAGTCTATCGAGTGAGTAATGAAATTTACATGAGTTCAAAAAATTTCATCCCGGAAATTTACTCAGAAATGCCAAAAAAAAAGTTATTTTTATTATTCATCAACAAAGTTCGGCCCCGAGTTTATTAATGAACTTTACGCTTTTTATTTCCTTTTTCTTTTTTTTACTTTTGAAACTGTGAAAGTTTTATTAGTTCATTCCGAATGAAAATTGCATATTTCATGTCTTAAGGAAACATAGAAATCGTTGAAGAGTTGCAGACTTTTACGCGGATTTTTTTATATTTTTTTTTCTTTAAGGTAACGATCAAAAACATTCTCTTGCGCCATTGGCTACTGGTTTCCGTTGCTCATTGCCGCTTGTCCAATACACCTATGGGCTGATGTAAGCTCCAATTAAGCTTGTATGTTGCATAAAGAGTTAGATTGACTTCTTTCTTGTTTCTTTCCTGTGTTTTATTTTTTTTTTGACGTTTTTAGAGTTTTTATATGAAAGATCTAATTTAAAGTTGTTACTGTTTTTAATATATTCAATTTCAATTATTTGTTATTTCTCTTGTAGTTTATTTCTTTGTTTCGGTTCCTCATTGGGCTATTTTTTCCTTGTTGAAGCCCCTGGGTTTATAGCATCTTGCTTTTTCAAATAGGGTTTTAACTTGGTTCATAATAATAATAATAATAATAATAATAATGATAATAATAATAATTATAATTGTAATGATACTACTACTACTAATAATAATAATTACAGTAATATTAATAATAATAATTATAATGATACTACTACTACTACTACTATACTACTACTACTACTACTACTACTAATAATAATAATAATAATAATGATAATAATAAAAATAATTGCAAAAATAATAAGTTAATCCCTTAAGCGAAGAAGAATGTGTAAGGAATAGGCCGGACTATTCGGTGTACGTGAATACAAAATGAAAATGCGCCGTAACCAGAGAGGGGTTCCTA
This sequence comes from Palaemon carinicauda, assembly GCF_036898095.1. NCBI lineage: Eukaryota > Metazoa > Arthropoda > Malacostraca > Decapoda > Palaemonidae > Palaemon > Palaemon carinicauda. The sequence continues at coordinate 96,913,781 of NC_090749.1, read as the reverse complement.
TGTAGTACTATCTAGCCAGCATGTGTAACACTGATCCATTATCCTGATTACGTTATGTTTAAATATTTAAACATCGACCGACGTTTCCAGGGGATCTTGGCCAAGTAAACAAACAGGCTGTTGTTGTTGTTGTTGTTCTTCTTCTTCTTCTTCTTCTTCTTCTTCAGCTGCTACTAACCGCTGGCACATTCTAACCTTTTTCATAGTATTCATAACACTAATAAATGATTTCAAATAGTGATGCCACTACTCTGGGAAGTTCATATATCCCTAGCAATGCTAAAACTATGCTCAGATAACCTCTATTAGGAAATTGGTCCGTTTTGAATGACTATGATAACATGGATACAAATTCCCCTACGGTTTTCAACCCTCTAGATATACCTGACCTAACATGACCCATCAGAGTTTCTGGTTAATTCAAAAGCGGACGATAGTGGGCCCATTTAGGGTTTAACCCTAAAGAGAGAGGCCCAGCTCCGTCTTTTCAGAAGGGTAAGGGAATCTTCAAACCTATCAAGAGACCAATTTCGGCATCTATCCAGTTGTAAGTGGCACTCCTTAGCCATTTTCATCCCTTCACGGCCTCTTTTTCTACATTTCTTCTCTCCATTAGAGAACTCGAGTTGAACACTTGAAGCTTTCTTTCCCCCCCTCAAGGGGACCCCAAGGAAGTGGGTCCTAGGTATCCCCATTCCCTTAGGCGCTCCAGGGAATCCTCCCGGGGCACCCTACCGAGGCTGCTTCAGCTAGAGGCTGATTAATCACGAACCTGTTCATTATAAATAGATCTCTCTCTATGGAGATGGCTGGAGGCCTGAGGGGCCGTGATGCTGTTTCTCTTCTCCTCTCCTTCTCTCTTAATTATCTGTAACCGTTTTCTAATCCCGGGTCATCACCCTGAAGTTCCTATTGAATTGAAAGGGTAACTACAGTTTTTAAGTCTCAAAATTCATGGGGTTGGGCTGACGAACAAGGAAGAGTTGTCGAGAAAGCGAAAAGTTGAACTCTTTTGGTGGCACTGATTTCAAAACATATATATATATATATATATATATATATATATATATATATATATATATATATATATATATATATATATATACATACATATATATACACACACACACACAACAAATGCAGCCATTTCTAGTCTACTGTAAGACAAAGGCCTCAGACATGCCCTGAGTCATGTCTGTTATTTGGCCATTTTCATCGTCACCCTGGCCACTATGTATTGGTGATGATGGGAGACTTTAGTCTGATCGCTCATAGAAAACCTACCTTGTGTAGATAGCCCTGACTAGTACAGTTTTGCTGATCATGGCAATGAACAAACCCTTTCACTACGTTAAGGTATTACCACTCAGCAAGGGTGTGTATATATATATATATATATATATATATATATATATATATATATATATATATATGTGTGTGTGTGTGTGTGTGTGTGTTTCTAACCGTAATCAGAAACATAAATCAAATACATTATAAATCCAGTTATTAATACACTAAAAAAAAAAAAAAAAAAAAAAAAAATAATAAGATCCAAAAATCTCTGGAAATTCTTATGAAAGTCGAGTTCTTTCTCCAGATGTCATATAAATTTCTTGTAAGTCAGGCGAATATATTCCATTTTTTCCCCCAAACTTCGTCCTTCCATCAACGAAACTTAAACATTTTACGCGGGATGCTATAATTTAAGATTTGGACAGTGACAAGGTAGATCCTGAAAAAGAATTCCTCTCTTTTTTTAACATCTTTCGTCTATAAGATATCTCTTGTCGTGGGTGTAGCTTTTTCCTATCATATTTTGCCTCTGTTTTATAAGTAATAAGAAACTCCATTGACCAGAAGCTATTTATATACATAGAATAAAAAAAATCATTGATAATCTATTTTCATAATTTTGATAACAAAAGCTAAAGTGGGTTATTATAATTTGATTGATAACTATTTTTTTTTTTTTTTTTTGCAATAAATAGCATCCCAATGACAAAGGTCATTTAGATTCTTAATGTTTGTACAAACTTTTTATATTCCATAGATTGAAAAAAAAGTATTGAACCGAAGAAACAAATTGATCGAAAAAGACTAAAACTTGAATATTCCTCTTAAATGATCTCTCAATATCATGTGATTCAGATATCTCTTGTATGATGAAGAAAAATAGTAAACCCATAACTTTATCTACACTTTCTTGGTTCTTCTATATATTTCATCTTCATATTCTGCTCCATTTTGATTCAACTCTCTCCCCTGAATTCATCTATTCATTTACTTCACCTTAATTTCAAGTACTCTCTGTCGGCTCCACTATCTTCACTAAGCCAATCTATTCCTTCCTGATCCTACTTTCTGACTAAGCTTCATCTACATTTTACCGGCTTCACTACCTGTCTCCTCTTCAACCATTTCCTCTTGTTTCCACTATCTACCTGTACATCATCTACTTCTATTTAGCTTCATTATCTACCAAACTTCACACTACTCTTTGTCTTTGCTTCTTCTATTTGGCTTCACTATCTTCCTGATCTACTTCCTCATGGCTCCAATGTCTGCCTTAACTTCATCTTCTGTATCTTGATTCTACTATCAGCCCCCATCCACTAACCTTGATTCAACTATCAGCCTTCATACACTAACCTTGATTCCACTATCAGCTTTCATACACTAACCTTGATTCCACTATCCCCCTTCATACACTAACCATGATTCCACTATCACTCTTCATCCACAAACCTTGATTCCACTATCAGCTTTCGTACACTAACCTTGACTCCACTATCACCTTTTATCCAATAACCTTCATTCCATTTTCAGCCTTCATCCACTAACCTTGATTCCACTGTCAGCCTTCATACACTAACCTTGACTCCACTATCAGCCTTCATCCACTAACCTTGACTCCACTATCACCCTTTATCCATTAGCCATGATTCCACTATCAGCCTTCATACACTAACCTCGACTCCACTATCACCCTTTATCCATTAACCATGATTTCATTATCACCCTTCATTCACTAACCTTGATTCCACTATTAGCTATCATCCACTAACCTTGATTCCACTATCAGCCTTAATACACTAACCTTGATTCCACTATCACCCTTTATCCACTAACCTTGATACCATTACCAGCCTTCATCCACTAACCTTGATTCCACTATTAGCCATCATCCACTAACATTGATTCCACTATCATCTTCATCCACTAAACTTGATTCCACTATCACCCTTTATACACTAACCTTGATTTCACTATGACTCTTCATCCACTAACCTTGATTCCACTATCACTCTTCATACACTAACCTTGATTCCATTATCAGCCTTCATACACTAACCTTGATTCCACTATTAGCCATCATCCACTAACCTTGAATCCACTATCACCCTTCATACACTAACCTTGATTCCACTATCAGCCTTCATCCACTAACCTTGATTCCACTATCATCTTCATCCACTAAACTTGATTCCACTATCACCCTTTATACACTAACCTTGATTTCACTATGACTCTTCATCCACTAACCTTGATTCCACTATCACTCTTCATACATTAACCTTGATTCCATTATCAGCCTTCATACACTAACCTTGATTCCACTATTAGCCATCATCCACTAACCTTGAATCCACTATCACCCTTCATACAATAACCTTGATTCCACTATCAGCCTTCATACACTAACCTTGATTCCACTATTAGCCATCATCCACTAACCTTGAATCCACTATCACCCTTCATACACTAACCTTGATTCCACCATCAGCCTTCATACACTAACCTTGATTCCACTAGCATCTTCATCCACTAAACTTGATTCCACTATCACCCTTTATACACTAACCTTGATTTCACTATCACTCTTCATACACTAACTTTGATTCCATTATCAGCCTTCATACACTGACCTTGAATCCACTATCACCCTTCATACACTAACCTTGATTCCACTATCACCCTTCATACACTAACCTTTAATCCACTATCACCCTTCATACACTAACCTTGATTCCACTATCACCCTTCATTCACTAACCTTGATTCCACTATCAGCCTTCATACACTAACCTTTATTTCACTATTACCCTTCATCCATTAACCTTGATTCCACCATCAGCCTTCATACACTATCCTTGATTCCACTCTCAGCCTTCATACACTAACCTTAATTTCACTATCAGCCTTCATACACTAACCTTGATTCCACTATCACCCTTCATCCATTAACCTTGATTCCACCATCAGCCTTCATACACTAACCTTGATTCCACTCTCAGCCTTCATATACTAATCTTAATTCCACTATCACTCTTCATTCACTAACCTTGATTTCACTATGAGCCTTCATCCACTAACCTTGATTCCGCTATCACCCTTCATCCATTAACCTTGATTCCACCATCAGCCTTCATACACTAACCTTGATTCCACTCTCAGCCTTCATCCACTAACCTTCATTCCACCATCACCCTTCATCCACTAACCTTGATTTCACTATCAGCCTTCATCCACTAACCTTGATTTCACTATCACCCTTCATCCACTAACCTTGATTCCACTATCACCCTTCATCCACTAACCTTGATTCAACTGTCAACCTTCATCCACTAACCTTAACTCCACTATCAGCCTCAAGGAATCTACTCCTGCTAAGATCCACCATCTCTCTAAAGTTCATCAACTCCCTAGCTTCATCTACTCCCTCCTTACTCCTCTGACATTCCATCAACTTCCACAACTAACTCCTAACTACACACACTTGCCATTAACTGCAAGTTTCCATTGTTTACATTATCTTTAAGTAAGAGTTGTCTATAACCTAGAGTATAGTCCAACTTTATTGAATCCAATATTACCTTCACATTTTCGTCCTTAATCCCTGTTATGTAACTAACTCTCCTTAAAGCCACTACTTCCTCTATCATCAATTATTACTACTTCCTCTATCATCAATTATTACTTTCCCATAAGCTTCATCAACTCATCTTCATTATTTCCAATGCTCCATATCTTCACAACCTCCCCAATTTGACCTCCTCCCAGCTCTCAGAAATTGAGGTTAAATTCTCCAGGTTTCTTTTTAAATCCACGAGCTTCCCATAAACCTCACCAACCTCTTGTAATTTCCCAAGCATCTCCAAACTTCACGGACGCCATTTAACTTCAAGAGCTCTGCCTGCTAACTTCCTCCGACCCCCCTTTAACTTCACAAACTTTCTCTATCTTCACCGGCTCAGCTCAAATGACACACGGGGATTCCAGCGCTGCTCTTGTATTAATATCCAGTGTTTACATTTTGCACCTTCCTCCTCTTCTTCTTCTTCTTCTTACCCAGAGGATGAAGGTGAACCTTTTGCTGAGATGAAATGACGATCTCACATTTGCATTCTTCTTGCGGATTTGCATCTGCTCGGGAATGCAATTCTTGTAATCTCTCTCTCTCTCTCTCTCTCTCTCTCTCTCTCTCTCTCTCTCTCTCTCTCTCTCTCTCTCAGCTTTAATGCAATTATGAATCATGGGACCAAGCATCAAGATTAAAACTTGAGCCTCTCTCTCTCTCTCTCCACAAGGATATCAACTAGGCAATGTTCCACCAATCTACAATAAGGGAACAAAAGAAGAACCTGGTAACTACAGACCTGTTTGTCAAACTGTCTTACAAAATACTTCAATCAATTATAGTCGATTCAATAGTAGTAGACTGGCCAAGGCACCAGCCATCCATTGAGATACTACAGCTAGAGAGTTATTGGGTCCTTTGACTGGCCAGACAGTCACTACATTGGATCCCACTCTCTGGCTCATTTTTCCTTTGCCTATACATACACCAAATAGTCTGGCCTATACTTTACACATTCTCCTCTGTCCTCATACACCTGACCACACTGAGATTACCAAACAATTCTTCTCCGCTCAAGGGGTTAGCTACTGCAATGTTGTTGTTCAGTGGCTACTTTCCTCTTGATAAAGGTAGAAGAGACTCTTTAGCTATGGAAAGCAGTTTTTCTAGGAGAAGGACTCTAAAAAATCAAACCATTGTTCTCTAGTCTTGGGTAGTGCCTTAACCTTTGTACCATGGTCTTCATCCACTGTTTTCTCTTGCCTGAGGGTACATTCGGACACTCTTTTCTATTTGATTTCTCTTCCTCTTGTTTTTTTTTTTATTTCAAGTTTCTATAGTCTGTATATGAAAGATGTAATTTAATTCAAAATTTTTATTTTGATAGTTATTCTTCTCTTGTAGTTTGTTTATTTCCTTGTTCCCTTTCCTCGATGGGCTATTTTTCTCTGTTGGGATTATAGTATCTTGCTTTTCCAACTAGGGTTATAACTTCATCATCTCCTCCTACGCCTATTGACGCAAAGGGCCTCGGTTAGATTTCGACAGTCGTCTCTATCTTGAGCTTTTAATTCAATAATTCTCCATTCATCATCTCCTTCTTCCCACTTCATAGTCCTCAGCCATGTAAGCCTGGGTCTTCCAACTCTTCTAGTGTCTTGTGGAGTTCAGCTGAACGTTTGGTGAACTAATCTTCTTGGGGAGTGCGAAGAGCATGCCCAAACCACCTCCATCTACCCCTCATCATGATCTCATTCACATATGGTACTCGAGTAATCTCTCATAAAGTTACATTTCTAATCCTCTCCCGCCATTTAACTCCCAATATCCTTCTGAGGGCTTTTTTCCCAAATCTACAAAATCTATTGGAGATTGTTCCATTGTCATACCATGACTCATGTCCATAGAGTAACACTGATCCCACTAATTTCATAATTTATATAGTCTGATTTTTTTATGTAATTTCTGGCGAAATTGATTTCCAAATTTTACTTAACCTAGCCATTGTCCGATTTGCTTTTTTCAGTCTTTCACTAAACTCTAATTCTAAAGACCCTATATTGGAGATCATAGTTCCTAAATACTTGAATGATTCTACCTCATTAATCATTTCTCCTTCCAATGATATTTCATCTTCCATTGCATACTCTGTTCTTTATCGTCTCTGTCTTTCTTCTATTTATCTTCAGCCTAGCCTCGTATGATATTTCATGCATTCTGGTAAGCAAGCATTGCAAATCCTGTGGTGTTCTGCTAACAAGGACAGCATCATTAGCATACTCTAGGTCTGCTAAATTCCTATCACCAATCCAGTCCAATCCTTCTCCACCATCTCTGACTGTTCTGCGCATTACAAAATCCATGAAGAGGATAAACAACATAGGTGACAACACATTCCCTTGGAGTACTCCGCTGTTCACTGGAAATTCATTTGATAAGACTCCATTAACATTAACTTTGCACTTGGTATGCTCATGAACAAACTTAATCAAATTTACATATTTAAGAGGAATTCCATAATAACGCAGGACTCTCAACAAAATTGACTGGTCACAATATCAAAGGCTTTTTCAGTCCACAAATACCATCAAAAGGGGATTTCTATATTCTTTGCATTGCTGTACAACAGGTCTCAAAATTAAGATTTGGTTATAGCTAAGCTTGTAATAATAATAATAATAATAATAATAATAATAATAATAATAATAATAATAATAATAATAATAATACCAAATATAAAAAACAATCTTCAGATAAACAGCCAACATGGTTTTAGACAAAAGAGATCAGAAATGACAAATCTTTTGGAAGTTTTCCACATGTTTACAATGATGACAAAAGCAATAGACATCATATACCTAGACTTTCAAAAGGCTTTTGACAAAGTTCCTCATGAAAACAAAAAATAATGGTCAAAAGTAGAACACTAAACTTAAAAAAACCCGTAATTTTAATCTGAAATTCTCCGTAAAAATATACTGTTCTCAGCCGTATTTCAGTAAAATACAGGCGACCGTAATTTTACCATACTTTGTTCTTATATTTCACAGGTTGGTGACCGTAATATAACTCCTTTATGTCAACATATCCGTTTTTAAAACGGAAAAAATCCTGGAAAAAAATGTTGCTAGGCATTTACCGTTTATAATGCAAATTTTCAACAGTGTAGGCATCATTGGCGAGTCAGCTGAATGGATCGAAGTTTGGCTAACAAATAAAAAACAGAGAGTTGTAATCAATGTTACAAGCGGAGTACCTGAAGGATCTGTCCTTGGCTCACTACTATTTCTGATTTACATCAATGCCAAAGATTAATTATTAACTATTAAAATAGCCAAATTTGCTGACGATACCAAACTAGGCATAAATTCTGCGAACTCAGAAGACGTAAAAGCCTTAAGAGAGGATCTAACTGGCAAATGTCTTTCAACTGTGGTAAATGCAAAGGTAGCTGATACAACCTGGAATTCATAAGATACAACCCCCCTCAATGTGTCAATTTCTTTACATACGAAACAGCAAATACTTGGAATAGACTTCCAGCGGATGTAGTAAACAGTAACACAGTAAACGAGTTCAAGAATAAGTTAGACAAGATTATAAGAACTCTCTAAATGCTTAAACTAAATCGGTCTACCAGAGAGCAAATGGAGTCTCTGCGGACGGACTAAAAAGTCTTTGAGACATCTAGAATCTTTGTAACACACACTCTCTCTCTCTCTCTCTCTCTCTCTCTCTCTCTCTCTCTCTCTCTCTCTCTCTCTCTCTCTCTCTCTCTCTCTCTCTCAACTTTAATGCAATTATGAATCATGGGACCAAGCATCAAGATTAAAACTTAAATCTCTCTCTCTCTCTCTCTCTCTCTCTCTCTCCTCTCTCTCTACGATCTGTCTGCGACCCATCACGGTTAACTAGCAACCAGATACAAAATTCCTCATCAAAATTGCACAACATTTAACTGAAACTGTTATGGATAATCATTGAGTTAGGTTATCGGTCGACTGTTGTGGGACGCATCTAATGCTAAACTGGTTACTGGAAATAAGTTTCAATCTTTAGTTGATTACAAGAATTAACAGACGAGTTGACAAACTTTGGTATAAAAAAATAGACTGTAAATACAGTTTCACAGTCACTGTATATATATATATATATATATATATATATATATATATATATATATATATATTATATTATAGTATATATATATATATATATATATATATTTTATAGTATATATATATATAAATATATATATATATATATATATATTCCTATATATGAATACTTTATAAATATTCTACATATGTATTAAATATGCTATATGTATGTATATATATATATATATATATATATATATATATATATATATATATATATATGTATATATATATATATATATATATATATATATATATACATACATACATACATAGTATATTTAATACGTCTGTAGAATATTTACAAAGTCTCTCTCTCTCTCTCTCTCTCTCTCTCTCTCTCTCTCTCTCTCTCTCTCTCTCTCTCTCTCTCTCTCTTTATATATATATATATATATATATATATATATATATATATATATATATATATATATATATATATATATATATATATAAATCAATATGATGTTATACACACATTATAAATAATCTATAATCAAAACCTTTACAAGATGTACAGTATATATATCTATCTGTATATATATATATATATATATATATATATATATATATATATATATATATATATATATATATATACATATACTTTATATACATAAAATTTATATACTCTAAATATATATGCCCTTCAGAGTTAGTATCACCAGAGAGTTACAGTAGCACTGCTAGACATAAAAATGGACAGAATAAATAAAAGGAGTAAAGCAGTTGCATAAGGGAAATTATTCCAAAGAAAGACTCGGAAAATGGAGAGAAAATATAGAGACTTCTAAAGAGAGATATGAGACAATAAAGGCTCAAAGGAGAAAGAAAGGGAAGTTAGAATGGAGGAAGTGAGGAGGTGGGGAAGGAAAATATGTAGGAGAGAGAGAGAGAGAGAGAGAGAGAGAGAGAGAGAGAGAGAGAGAGAGAGAGAGAGAGAGAGAGAGAGAGAGGAAGTTTCAAGAAAATGTAAAGAAATTTAGTTTGGTCAGATAATAATTAAAAACTAAATATTGAAATCAAATATTGTTTTTTTTCTAATGATAGAATTCAAAACAAACGTTAGTGTATTAAAAGAAACTTTAAATCACAAGTCTGATCTTTCTAATAACCTCTTTTAAGATGAATTAAATCATAATAGTGATTTCATTTACTTACATTTCCATGTTGAAATTTTGTTTTTCTTTTTTTTTGGCAATGTACAGTATGGCATTTTAAAATCTAAATATTTTATTTTTATTTTTTATTATTAAATTTTTCATTTTTTATTTTTCTTTTATTATTTTTTTCTGTCATGATCAGTAACCTATTGGAATCGTCCCAGCCTGACGATGCGCTGGCCTTGGGTTCGAGACCGGCTCAAAGCTCAATAGTTTATTGTAGTGTCTGTAATACCATACACTCTAAAAAATTAAGGGTATAAAAGGGGTAGAAAAAGGGTATTTCTAGTGGTTAAAATAGCATACCCTATCGGGGTATATAAGAACTATAATATACCCTTTACAATATACCCATATCAAGGGTATAACATATACTTGAGATACCCTTACTTAGGGGTGTATCGTAGGTAAAGAATACCCTTTTACAGGGTATTCTATACGACATAAATACCCGTGTATATTAATTATAATTTTATAATTAACATCTATTCCACCATTATATAGGTGTAGTTATAGCTTATAAGTATATAAAGTAATAAGGTCAATGATTTTAAAAGTTTGGTTTATCAATTTATTATTTCCATTACACTTGAAAATCAAAAGTATATATATAATATATAAAGAGTGATGGCAGAAGCTGCAAAGCAAACCGTACGCAGAAATCTGTGAAAAGAAAATATTTGTTAGTGTGTGTGTGCCTAAATATATAAATATTTATATATATATATATATATATATATATATATATATATATATATATATATATATATATATATATATATATATATATATATATATATATATATATATATATATATATAATATATATATATAGAAAAGAAAGGAAAAAATATCATGCATAAATACCTAACTGTCTGCTACCTCAGGTCAAACTGATTAAGAAATCATTGGCGTCAGTGTTTGCTTACAGACTACTCGTAATCGTAGTTATTAACGTTTAGCTGAATACGTTGTTTATGGTTTTTTTCCTCCCAGACAGCTTGACGCTCACGCTCTCTCTCTCTCTCTCTCTCTCTCTCTCTCTCTCTCTCTCTCTCTCTCTCTCTCTCTCTCTCTCTCTCTCTCTCTCTCTCATAATTAAGTACTAATGATAATTTCTTACTTATTTTCCCCGGTGTTAGTAATAATGATTTTTTAGACTATCACAGCCTGAATGCAAAACTAATGATGATGTCTGACAATTTTTATTCGTAACGTTGAAGTAGGAAATAATGTTAAGTATGGTAGTTTTGACTTTTAAAATACTGCAGAAATAATGGGGATGAGTAACCTAAAATTTATTCAAGGCAGCATTTCAGATAATAAGAAACATACATACCACATTTTATCTTACGTAAAATTATGGTAAAAAGTGTTATAGGTCACATAAATACCAGAGTCAATGCAAAAACCATAATAATAAAAACAATATAATAATAATATAAGGAGTATAATTATAATAATAGTAAAAAGAGTAAAGGAATGATAATAATCATAGCAATATTATTATTATCATTTTATATTGATATCAAAATAATAATAATAATAATAATAATAATAATAATAATAATAACAACAGTAAAATTAAATGAGATTATGGAAAGCAGTCAGCGAGAGACAGAGGGGAGAAAGAATTCTCCTGGCGAGAGAGAGGGAGGACTTGTCTCAGTTGTCGTGCCTAGTGACGTCACATTAATAACGGTTATCCGAGAGAAAGCTGTACATGAGTTGACAAAGAGCAATTTCATATAAATATATATATATATATATATATATATATATATATATATATATATATATATATATATATATATATACTTATATATACATATATATATATATATATATATATATGATTAATTGAATTATTATAACTAAAGAAGTTACTAAAGTCTACTAAGTAGTATGTCAAAAGGCTTCGTCTCTGTTTTAACCATCTTTCAGTGCAAACCATCACGTAGGTATATGCTATTTAGAATCATTGTCAAAACGAAATAAAATAATGTAAGTGTCATTCTCGAATAGTTGTGGTTCTTTCACCATAGTTATGACATGCAACAGAGACGTACATAGCCGCGTTTTTGTATGGTAAACCGCCGCCTTTTTATAAGCATCTACCGGCGTTTTTCTTTCAAGTCAGAGTTGGCGGTATATATACATGTTGGGGACCACTGTCTATGCTTGCATAGATGGACAGTTAGTGTTCTTACCTTGGTTAGCAGTTAACAGGTGAAATACAGTGTAGATATTATAATCCCGATGACGCTAATTGGAGCAATTCATCTTCACGGCAGAGCAGACGAGAGTCCAGACGCCACTGACATTTCCCGCCAAATTCTGGCCCTCTCGAAGAATCTCCAGACGACAACAATACAAATTGCCAAGTACCCGCATTTTGTAGGAACTTGCTTCAAAACTATCCATAACTCAAAACCAATATGTTGTTCGTAACTTTTTTGGTGCATTACACTATCAATGTAACAATATGGTGATTTAATACAGAGTAAAAGTTCATTTCATGACATGATCACACAAACTTACCAAGCCCATTTTAAGACAAAGTACAATAGAGGGTATATTATTCACAAAAAATACCCTGCCTCCTGGTGTTGAGGGGTATATTTGAGCCTTAGGGTGTTTTACATGTATTTAAACCCCAGCTCAATCGTTATACCCTTTCTGTACCTTGAACTTTTTACAGTGTACTTCTTATAAGCTAGGAATTGCCTAGTCCACCCTGGTCCTAACTTGGATGGAGAGGGACTTGGGCATTGTCCTCTGCCATTCATGAGACTTTTAAACCTTTAAACGAAGCAAAAAAAAAAAAAAAAAAAAAAAAAAAAAAATTGGTAAAATAAAAATAATTGATAGATGGAATACGAATATTAAAACTCCCGCCAATACCAAAATTAATCCACCATTTTTACGCCGATAAAACTTTAAAACCTGAATATGAGATTTAAATCATTCAATCATTTAATTCCCTCCTAATCAGAGAAACGAGATTTAATCCAGCTCTGCTGATTAATCAGTCGTCCCTCCATCAGAAAATCCGCAAATCAGAAATGAGGAATATTTTTCCCCCTCAAGGAATTCAGTTCCAGAATGGGGATGTAGATGGCGTACGAGTCACCTGAATAAGACGAAATGACCAAAACAGGAATTTGATAAAAGAAAAAAAAAAAAAACATGGAATTGGGCCTTCGAAGACAGGAACAGGATATTCCGGAATGATTTGATGCGGTGGGAATCGAGAAAAATTTCGGTCCAGAAGAAGAAGAAGAAGAAGAAGAAGAAGAAGAAGAAGAAGAATAGGATGTTGGAATTTGAAAGGGAAAAAAGAAACACTTCTGGAAGGATGTTGGGATGTGACAGGGAAAGGGAAATGAAAGATGATGGAAACTATGATGGGATGAGAGATGAAAATGAGATGAAGAGAGGGAAAGAAGAGTTTGAAAAAGGAGAAGGAGAGAAACGTGAAATGCCAGAGAAAGGAGAAGTAAATAGAGAATAGAACTTGATTGGAGGGATGAGAGTGTCGAAATAGGAAAGGGATAGATTAGTTGGATAAAGTGAGATAGAGAGGAAGAAATGAATTAAAAGTGGAGAAAGGAAAAAGGAGAAAAATATATTGGAAAAATAGATTTATAATTAGTTTTGGAAAGGGATGTAAATAAACACCGTAAAAAAATATAAACAAATTAAAATTGTCATAGAATATATTGTAATGAAAATAAGGTCATAAGTTAGTGTAACTACAAGCAATTAAAATGCTTTGGTGCCCCAATGGAGACGTCGCAGTCTAGCGATCTGCCGGACTGGGGTTCGAGTCTCGCTCAAGCTCGTTGGTTATTTATAGTGTCTCTAATCTCACCATCCTTATAAACTAAGAATTGGGGGTTTGAGGGAGCCTATAAGTCTACCTGCTAAGTTATCAGCACCCATCGCCTGGCCCTCCCTGGTCATAGCTTGAGTGTAGAAAAGGCTCAAGTGCTGATTATATATATATATATAAGTTTTTCACATTTAAACGTGTTTTTTCATATTTCAAATAAGCCATATATATTAATACATTAAAGTCTGATTTCTCTTTACGAGCCCCAGGCGAAATCACTCAAAGACTCTAGTATCTGACCGGCCGGGTTTCGAACCCTGGTCCAGGATACTTGTATGACATTGACCATACCACTTAGCCACTGACCATATACACTGTATATATAGTCAGTATTTAGAGCATTGTCCTGCTAAGGGTATTGTCACTGTCCCTTGCCTCTGCCATTCATAAGTAGCCTTTAAATCTCTAAATAGTGGAATTATGGACAGGAAAAAAGATTATAACTAATTGAGAGTCTTAGCAATGCATATAAGCCTCTTTTTTTCCAGCAAGTTTCCATAGGATGAGGTCGCTAGCCCCATGCCCTGCTCCTTGAGTGTTTAAGTATTTTACATGTTGAAAATATGTGTTCCTGTTGGACACCTATCCAGATTTAGATCATGTGTAACTTTGATGTCCTATAATTAAAGTGAAAATGATTTAATCACTTTGAAAAATTATATATCTTTGATGCTCAAAAAACCCTAAAACTTAAAAAGCTAACAGTCATACCCATATACTTAATCTTAGGCGAGACAGTAAGAGCATAAAAATATAGGCAATAAGAGTCAGCATTGTAATTTTTGGTAGCTGGGGGTAGGTGGGAAATATAAAGCCCTCTATATCTGGGAGCTACGAATGGCACCATTACCTCCCATTAAGTGTTGCCAGATCCGGTTCACTTCTTTGTCGATGGATTTTCCGGAACTGCACTGCAATGGGTAAATGCCTTTTGCAATAAGATCAGCATCATTTTCCTTTAGTGGATACACTAGGGGGGGAGGGGGG